>NC_142245.1:24555660-24875690 GCF_052056855.1 Sturnus vulgaris
TGTAACAACCAGCTTTCTGTTTCATGAAATTCAGACTTGTTAGGAACTCTGAAACTTTCCTCCATTTTTGGTCTGTCCTGAAAAATAATTTCAGTTGGTTGCTCATCTAAGTGAAGAAGCTGGGGCTTTAGCATTGTAGGAAACTACAGCAGACTCACTATTTAAAAAAAAAAAAAGTATTAAATTTTCCAAAGGAAGGGATATCAGTGTTCTTAGCATCATGTTAAAAACTGGCCTAGGAAAACCTGTGTACACTTCACTGAACTGTCTGTAAGGTGGGAATCCCCCTGTATTATTTGTTCATTCTTTTGTATATTCACTGCTAGGCAGACAAGGTATAAAAGCCTTCATCTAATCTGCCTTGCAGTCAAAATCAACTGGAACCTTTCCCTTTTTGAATAATTTTTGTATTTAATTGCTGATTTGTGGGGCTAAATTTGTAGGTCCATACTCTGCTCTTAGGCTTCATAGTGGAAACCTGGACTGACTTCAGCTGGGTGAGGTTACTCTGCAAATGTCCTTGTGTGAGACCAGCAGCTAGGTGAGAGGAACAGTGTCATGGTAGCTACTTCTGGAGGATATGAATCAGAAATGGTGGATCATGGTAACATCTAGACCAAGGGAAAATGGAAATTTGTGCTACAGGCATATTTTTGGGGAAGAGGCCAGCTGAGATAGTCAAGACTAACGATTGTCACCATGGGATATGCCCCTGAGAGGTTCAGCCAAAGGACTTGTATGTTGGAAGTTTTTCAGGGATTTTTTCCGCCCCCCCCTCAACCAGTGTAAGATTAATTTATAGTATTTGGGCAGGGGGGAAGTTGGGAGATGGGGTCAAATTGATGGCAAGCTGCCAAAATCTGCTTAACTTCTTTATCAAAAGAAAAATAAACTTTAATCTGCTTTTCTGATGTCTTTGAGTGTGAAAATGGGTGTGTTGCAAAATGAATGTATAAGCTGCTCCGTAGCAATGAATTTGAAATTCTTAATGTTTATGGGACATTATTAAACCTGTAGTTGTGGTGGTATGTTAACAATTGCCAACTTTTACTAGCTTTGCTTGAGTTCACTTTGAAAAAAAGGAAAAATCTCAGAGACTTGCTGCTGCTCTTAGTTTCCAATGGTCAATGTTCAAATGCTGCTTGGATTGCTCTGCTGATTGTTTTGATTTGCTTCTCAAAGTCCAACATGTAATTCACTCGGTCTGGTTCCTGAGCCTGATTATTATTTTTATAGTGCCATCTCTCTGTCTCAGTCTTTATAAGTTTTTTTGATTGGTGTAGGGCCATTGCAGCTTGGTTTTCTCTTGTGAACTTCCAATGAGATGTGCCAGATCTGCAGGATGGCAATACTTTTTCCCCTTCTGTCTAATTGCTGTGCAATTATTATTATGCATTTATTCAAGTATGCCAAAGCTCCCAAAATATCCTAATTTACTCTTTGGTATCCCAATTAATCATGGCCCTTATAAGTTCCCCAGTTATCGAATTTGCCTGTCACTTCTCTCCATTTTCATAAAACTCTTTTTATAAGACACTGTTATATAAGACCCTCTCTTTAGTCACTTTGGCTTTGCCAGACTTTGAATCGTAGCTTTAAATTTTGTCAGGTGTCTGCATCAAGCAGAATTTGTTTGCTTGGACAAAAAAATACAGCACCATATTCTAGCATTTTTCAGAGTAATGAAAAGAAAAAAACATACCCTTTTTCATTTATATTTTAATTCTTAAGTATTAAAAAGATTAAAAAAAGTATTTATAGCCACATGCTTTGAATCAGATACCTGAAAAAGCCGGGGCTTGAGCATTTGGGCCAGAATATGTCATTTGACGAATTTCCCTTGAAGAAGCTTATTTTATCTGATGGAATGATTACCTTTTTAAGAAATCTGAATGATTTTAAAAAAATATTTTAGCTCATAAAATCTCAATTATGTGACTCATTGACGTTTTCTGGGTGCTGAAAATGTATTTTGCTCAGCTGTTACCAAGGTAATGTCCTCTTTGATACTATGTGGTAAAATGCTTTTGGATATCATATTTTGATACTTACTGTTACCTACCAGTACTGTTAAAAATACTCAGAAGTCAACTCTCAATTCTGATATCTGAAAGATTTTAAGTAAGAATGGTTAAAAAGAAAAGGAAAAAAATAAATCTCTTCACTCATGGTTAAATTACTCATGGTGGATGTGGCAGGGTCCAGATGCCAGCAGCCATGCAGTTGATGGTCCTGTCTTATAACAAGTACACTGGAAAGGCTCCATGAAAACACTGGAGAAGGACAGATAAGGACTTTCCTAGAGGTTAAGTTTGTCATGGGTAAGGCAGCTTGACATGGGGAATTTTGGTTATATTAAATTAATGCAACATTTTAATTACTGGTTCAGTTATGGAGCTCTACCAATAAGCTTCAGTTTTGAGGCACTCAACAGCAATGCTGGAGTAAGCAGGACCTTGTGGTGACCAGCCCTGGACCTCCTTCCAACAGAGTCCCTGCATTCCCTGGCTACCCACACCCTGCCATTTAGGTACAGTAGAAATTTAGGAGCATTTCCTAACTTTCAGTGTAGGTGAGCATAGCCTGAAACTGGAGTCTTGCAGAACTCATTCCGATTTGGTCTGTTGGGTTGAGAGCTGATACTTGTGTTTCACTGCTCCAGGGAATTTGGCTTTACTGAATTTTGAATGCTTTTCTGCAAAAGCTACAATTAAAGTTTTGAGGAGAAAAAGAGACATCAGATATATTTTCCAATGTTTTCTGGTTCTGGGACTGAAAAGCTGCTGCAGCTAATTTATCCCTCTAAACATTGGGCACTGCTATTGAAAACATGCGGAGAGAGGTAGAATGGAAGTGTCCAATAAAAACATGAGTTTAATGGAAGATTTAAGAACACAAAACTTGTGGAAACAATGTTGAATATTATAATGTTTTCGTCCTACAACATTGTTATATTGATTTTTAAATGCGCTTGTAATGAAAATAGTATCCCAGCTTACAGCTGAACTTCACTCAGCTCTCTTTGTGCAAAACACCAATTGATATGGATGAGTTATGCCAGCAAGAAATAAAGATAGAATATGTTATTTGAAAGTCATGCTTGTCAGATAAAAGGGGGAATAAATTATTATGTACCTTTGAAAAAAATACATTAAAGATACAAACAGTGCAGAGAAAAGCATTGGGTGAAGAAATACAGTTAAAAGAGCACATCTGTTTCAAATTCTTAATTGGGGCAAAAGATCCCCACATATGTTTTTATTTTAAATTTGCATGTGTGTTGTTATCCTTGTGTTAACTATTAGGTAAATAAATGTATTGAGAATCCATTTTTCAGTGAAGTTTGGTTAGGAATATTTGTACACACTGTGTGAGAGATAATTTGGAAGCTAATTGAAGCTTTGTGAGGAACCAATTTCCCACATGTCTCTTAACTTTTAATACCTGCCTTTCATGCATTAGTACTGATCAAAGGCATTTATTTATTTTGGAAATGAAATAGTTTTTCCTTTGGTTTGTGTTTTTGACATGCCCTGCTAGAGAACAGCATAGCACAGAACCACGTCACAGCTACAGCTGCAGCAAGAGCTGAACTGTAGAGGAAACTCATTTGGTTTTGGTTAATGAGAATCATGTATTCAGCTGTGATTGGCTTAGACAGTGATTTTAGATACACTAAAAATGAAGTTAATAAACGTTCTACTGAATAGATAGGGGAATCTCAGGCTAATAAACCTAGCTATTTCGGCATAAGTAGAAGAAATTCCAGTGCCATTGTAATATTTGGTAAAAACTATCCGTTTCCTTCAGTGGAACTTTTACCTCACAAACCTTGTATAGGTCTCTCAGTCTCAGTCTGCACCTTTATAAAGATTTGTGGTGAAACGGTATTCACTTTATGTTGCAAGGTCCATGCCATGGAAAAACTACAGCTTGAGCAGAACATCCTCTCCTGCTTTTGTCATCAAATCAAGGCACCTGACTTAGGAACCTTAACCCTTTCCAAGGGCAGTGAAGAGAGAGGGGGAAATTTATCCCACCTGGGACCTGATTCATCCTCTGGATGTGACTCAGAAGGAAGCTGCCCTGGACTTGCCCACGTGGGAGAAGCTGGGCTGGGGAGCTGCCCATTATTGCTGTGATTCCCTGGAGAGCAAGAGATCCTTGGGTGGCCCAGGGAGCATTGACAGGCTCTGTCACAGACACTCTGATACCACAAAATAGAAGTCAAGGGGAATTTCAAGTTACTCCTCAAGTATCTGGGCAGCGTGAATTCACCTTCTGGTGTCGACTACGGGAGTACACGGATGAGAAAGAATTTTTACTGTGTTTTGCAGGAGCTAGAAATGCATTTGCTCTTTGAATGAAAATGACTTCATGGACTAATTATGCTCTCTTCTTCACTGCAGAAAAGTTAGTGATTCAATATCATTGCCTCTGCCACTTTATTGCTCCAAGAAATAGTCATAAAAAGTAGGAATAGAGTCGTTACAGAACTCTATTAAAACCATCACTGTGCCTCTAACTGCTGCAAGTAAAGAAAAAGGCTTCTGGGCCAAAGTTTTCTATCCAAGTTTTTTGCCCTCTGTAGAGACGAAGGAGACTAAAAAAGAAATCCCTGTCTGTAGTTCTTGCCAAATAGGCATGGCTTCAGTGTTTGGAGAGTCCCCCTTGGGAGATCAGGAATGGCTCGATGTAGAGAGATTTACAGAGACTTAAAACTTATAATGAAACTATTATCTTTGCTCTCTCTCCTCTTTCTAAATCATATAAAGTCAGGTGGTGTGTTCTCACAGTAGTATTAGTAACTGTCAAGTCAGATATAAAGCAAAAAATATTCCTGACTTGGGTAAAAGTTAGAGCTGAGGACAAAGCTGTCAGTGGAGAAGTAATTTTTGCGTTGTCTCCAATAGTAAGTAAGGTGTTGCTCTTGCAGATCATTCTCTATAGGATGATCTGGTGCCAAGTCTCATTAATTTCAGCAGGAGCTTCGTGAGAGCCTGGGGATTCTGCCTTTCAGAGCAATTTATGTAGCTGAGGCTGAGATGGAGAAAGGGCTTTGTGTGTTGGAGGACAAGGTGGGGAGCTGCTGGCAGGGGAGCTAAGCAGGGAGGGAGCGAGGGGGAAGCTAGAAAGGTAGTAATGCCATTACAATCAGAAGAGTTTTCTTGAGTTAAAATCCAGCTGAAATACATTCCCTGTTCTGCTTAAAAAAATACAGCCCTAATAATCCTGGATTGCCAGGGATCAATCCTGCCTCCAGTGAGAGCACTGAAGTCTGTTGGTTGGTTTTACAAGGCTGGGGTTTCAGCCCCTGTCAGATCATTCACAGTCAATGTTTCTGACTTTGCAAGAGGTTGCCAAGCACTGCAGGGTTGGTTTATACCCTCCCTTATTTTCATGCTAAGATGGAAACATTTTGAAACCCAACCTGGGAAAAGTGAAATTCTCAAAGAAAACACAGAAGTCCCTGTTAAATACTCTGGAGCTCATCTTGTGTTATAAAATTCTCCAAGGTTGGCTTGATAAACGTGGGAGATTGAGGATGAGGACCCTGTCTGTTTTAGACTTTCCTCCCCTTTAGCCATCAACAGATTGCTGCTGTGGTAATCATTGCAGCTGATGCTCTTAGGAGAAATTCAGATTGTCAGACTGAGGCATGCAGAGAAAGAAAGTGAGAATATACATTGAAATACACACTTTTCCTTTTCACCATGTATTTTCCTATAGAGGAAAATTTGTTATTGAGGTTTTTTTAAATTTGGTTTTTATTTTTTTGCTTGTTCTGTTTAAGATTCTCAATTAAAAAGTTTATTTGCTTACTGTAGGAACTGGCCTGCTAACCTCCTCCCCAGACCAAGCCTACCTTCTATTTCACAGAGGTCAGCACCATCCATGCCAGAGAAGGTTTTGGGAGTCATTGAGATATGTGTTGCTGAAAAACCTGTCTATATGGTAAGTTTCTCCTTTCCTCTCACCGTCTTTAATAAAAGTTTTGCTGTTGTGGTGCAGTCTGAGCACTTGTCATTAATAATGATTAAAAAATAGTGTCTACAAGTTTGAAAAGACTGATTGAAAACAGGACTATATGTGGTTTCTGTGCATTCAGAGTTAATACCTAATCTATTTATGCTGTGTTAATATAAATTTGTTTCAAATAACTTTGTTACTTTCAGAGACTTGCTGTTTAAACTTTTTTCCCCAAGTCTCTAAACACTTTTAATCTTACTTTTCTAAATTTTATTCTGTGCTCCATATGTATGAGATCTCATTTTGAACACTTATTGTTAATTTTTATGATTGGTGTAAAAGAGAAGCATGGAATCCAGGTCACTTGGATTGAATCCATGGGAAAATGCCCCTAAAAATTAATTTATGATGGGTGAGATTGATGCTGAAAAGGCTGACTTAATTTGTTTCATTACGTTGGGAAATGAAGCTGAAGGCTTGACAGCACCAAGCCGAGATGGGCACAGCAAAATCCATTCCTTGGCAATCTTCACTCCCAGCTTTGTCCTTGCATCTCTTTAATGATAAGTAATGTGCTGATCTTTGGCAGCTCCTGAACAAAATCCTGGATTAATTTTGCACCCTGGGGAGAGTACAAATCATCAGTGTGGTGTTGTTCGTGGTGTTTATTTCTCAGAAACTTCAGTAGTGCAAAGAAATGGTTCTGAAACAGAGACTGGTGGAGGCAGGAGCAGGAGAAATAGGGTAGTCAGAGTAGGAAAAGAGGATATTTCCTACCACTCTATTCAAGGAAAAATAGAGATGGAGGCTTGAAGACTAAGTGCTGCTTAGCCTGTGGAAAGCACAGGTCCTTAGCAGAGATTTGGACTTCCACCTACACCACAACCATTTAGTGCTTCGTGAGCAGTGGTCAGCTGGTGACAAAAAGATGTCACACGTTAACTTCTGCTTGGGAACACAACCAACTTAAAGCTCCCGAGATGACAGCATGTCTCTTCTTTGGCTTTATTGGATCAGATTAAATACAGAGCACATTTTTTGAACTTTAATGTCAGAATAGCTCTCAAATATGTTTTTGTGAGAACTCTTGTCACGAGCAGAAGCATTAACTGCTGTCCCTTCTCATTTGATTAATGACAGGAATGACTAATGAACCGAGAGCACAAGGGTTCACCCGTAATTTCATTCTATTTGAATTTGAAAATGCTGGGTTACAAAAGTGTTATGAATTTCCATTTTTGGAAGAAAGATAACTATTAGAAGAGAGTTCCTACTTGAAGCTTCGTGCAGGGATTTTCTTTAGCGTTGATTCTTTTGTTGTAGGGAAATGCAGAGATTCTGAAAATATTTTTCTGTTTTAAACAAAGGGTGTTGTGTTTCTGGGTTAGCCAATGCTGGTGCTGTCTGTGCTTCTCAGATGTGGTCTTGATGCTCTGTATTTATCACAAGAGGTTCTGGCATCTGATCAGCAATGATGGGAATCTACCTTGATTGTCATCAAAACTCAGTCTGGAGAAAATTAAATTTTCCTTTAAAATAATATGTTTAAGCTCTTTTGTAGATTAGACCAAATTTGAGAAATAAAGGCATGAGTACCTACTGGCACCTTGTGCATCCAGCAGTGATGCTGCAAGCTGCTGTTAACCATGAAAATGGAGTTTCCATATGCAAACACGGAGAAGCCCACGGACACTTGGGCGTTTACAAGCCCACAACGTGTGCATATTTATGGCCGTGCAACAGAATGGACTTTGGCCACAGAAATGCTGTCCATAACGTGCAAAACCATGGCTGTATACATAAGTGCATTCCCTGCTGATTAGCAGCCTGCCATAAACCCCTGTTGACACAGCCATTGGCTGTGCGTAATCACGGTGCGCGTTTTTTAACCATCACGTTCAGATTCCCAGATTCTTGTAAAATCAGTCACTGCAGTATTTTCTTTTTTTTTTTATTTTTTATTTTTTTTTATTAATACCTGTGTGTATGAGGTGTCTGACAGAGTTATTATCCACTTTGGTGATGAAAAACTCCTGCTGAGGTCTGGGGGAACAGGATTGCAAAGACCAGCACGGTGTCTGTCTTATAAAGCGCTCATTCTTCTGACTGACCATCTGTGTGTGAAAAAGGACTGCTCTTACGCAGCAGTAGTTTTGTTGAGTTTGGCCTTGGTTTCTTTTTTCCAGATTCTGCCTAGCAAAAAGGGAGGGAGAGAAGGGAAAAAGCAAATTTCATTGGGGAATGGAGGAGGTGGGGGTGGAGGGAAGGAGAGAGCTGAAAGCTTAAAAAATGAGTGACTGGTGGAAGAGTACAGTAAAGTCAGTGAATAATTTTACTGTCCTGGTCTAAGCAGCTTGGGAATGTGCCATGTTAAACAATAACATCTTCCAAGTGAGAAAGGCAGAGAGGGAGGGAAAAGTTGGGGTGAAGTGAGAGGAGGGAACTGGAGGTAAGAGAGGGATTGGATCTTTGAGTACAGTCACTGCCAGTCCTTGGATCAGCTACTTTTTATTTTTCTTGGGTTTTTTTCATTAAATATTTGACACTGAGTCAATGCCCAGGATATGAAAATCTGTACTACTCTGTTACCATTTCATGACAAATAAAATTGCAGATAGGCTGCTGGCTTCAGGTTTTACCCAAATAAATTAAATCATTATTGCTTCTTTGGGGCCTTACGGACCTCACTTCCCTAAAATCATTGTATTGCACTGAAGGCGATCCAGAGGCAAAGATGTAGGGCTGCCATGCAGCTTGGACTGGGTGTCTTTTCATTTCTCTTCCTTCACATACTGAAAATGCTATCCAGAGGCTTTTGAAGGCTTTACAGATTTATCAGTGTTTTCCAAGTGCCTCATAATGTTATCCATTGGGATACCTGCTGCCAGTTTGCTCTTAGCCAGGTTCACCTCTGGGATTTCAGCACATAGGTTATCTCGGTCAGTGTGATGATCTGCTAGGAAAATTAATGTAACTGGGTGCTTTGGGAAGCTTTGAGTAAACCCTACAGACAATTTCCTGCTCTGTTTCAGGCTGCTTTCTACACCTGGTTAGCAACAGTGCTGTGCTGCAGGAGTGTTGGTTTCAGGATTGCCATGGAGGATAGAGGGGGCTTTCAGGGATGATGACCCAGAACAAAGGGGCTGTCAGTTCACTGCTGGAGAAAACTTCTTATCCTGACAGAGATGGTACGTGAGGCTTGGGCAGTGGCCACCCTCAGCCTGGGTTTGGGCTTGCACTGAATGCAATTTTTGTGGTGTCTCGCTGACATCTGGTTGGGAGGAAACTGATGCTGTGACTGAGTGGGGCCCTTAGTTCTTAGTTTAATTAAGAGTTGAGCTCCAGCAGGTCTGATGCACCATCTGGTGAGAAGATGTCCCGTGTGTGCCTGGCTATTCATGTGTGGTGTGCCCCTCCTCTTCCTCAGCATCAGCTCACCGGGGCAGCCACTCCCACCTGCTGCCACAGCCACACTGCATTTCATGCTTAAACCTGCTGCCTTTCATCAGTGGCTGCACAGACCCTGTGAGACACATTTCTCTGGAGAGGGACAGCAAACAAACGGGAGCTTCAGCTGCCTGATTGACCGGGAGGTTTTTTCAGGAGGGTTTGAAATTTTAGCAGCCTCAAAGTTTGTTGTGCAGGAGGAGACACAGGACCAAAAACCTGAGAATATTTCTGGGATGTTAAATAATTTCAGGTATTTGAGCCAATGCTGGTAGGAGGCAAGCCTGAGATCAACACTGCACTGAAAAAAACCCGTCCCAAATCCAAACCAAAATAAACAACCAAGAAAAAAAAATATAGGAAGCTGAGCTTCCTATATCAGGTCCTTTTTTTGAAGAGCTAATTTATCATAGCATTGATGGACACCCAGCAAGAGGTAAGGAGAAAGGTGTTGCTCTTCTAACTCATAACTCATGTCAGTTAAGAGGTATTTCACACTTTCATGGGGATGGATGTGGAAGACCTCCAAGAAATGGGTGAAAACAATGTAGAAAACACTTCCCCAATTATCTAGAATACTAGAATATCACAATGATGCAGTACAAGGAATGGCAACCACAGGAGTGGAAGGTTACTTTCAAAAATCTGTTCCATGTTATTCAAATTATTCCTGATCTAAAAGTGGGGATAAGCTGTAAAAAGACAAGATTTGCTAATGACACAAAACTATTCAGGAAACCTGAACTCAAATCAACCCTGGAGAATTGTAGACTACTGTTAGGATGCTGAATGACTGAATCTCTTTTCTCAGGTTATTTTCTAATCTTAATAAATGAAGAGTGGTGAAACTAACATAAACTGTATATATGCCATGACTAGCAGGAAACAGCTACTCCCACCTGGGAGGCAACACCTCAGGTGTCATTATGGCTGTCTCTGAGAATGTCATCTCAAAATGATGGCAGAGTCATCTAGAATGCTAGGATTTGGTAGAAGGGGAATGGAAATCAAAGTACAGAACAAGAGCATCCTGCCACAGGTCATTCACACCTGATCTTCTATGTGAAACTCTGAAAATATTTAATTTAAAAATCCTAAGGATTTTGAGAAAAAAAGAAAAGATATGGATGATAAGGATGGTATGGAATGACTCCTACATGACAAAGTGCTCGGGGGATTTCCTAGGCTGGAAAAGAGTGACTGTGGAGGGAGGAAAGATCATCATTATTTTAAAAGCCATAGGAGTAAATGAGGAACTATTTCTATATTCATTGTTTCTCACTAAACAAGGACTATGACCAAGCAAAATGAAATGCAATGAACTTGTGGATCTTATTGGAGCATCTTGTCCTGGACAAAAGCATCAGCAGGTTCAGAAAGGGATCTGGGAAATTGTAGGGGGATGGGGCAAACATGATGGGGCAGGTGCCAACTCTCCATTCAGGAAGCCTCTAAGCTGGTACCTTCCTAGGAGCTGGATGGATACAGCAAAGAATTACTCTGTATACACCCCTCTTTCTTACAGGTGTTTTTAGACTGAAATCTGTAGGCCTTTGATTGGCTCAGATGGTAGTGCCTAATTATGAGATATGTTTTCTTCCACTAGGTAGGATAAGAAATCGCTTCTCGTTGGCCTGGTACAAGTGATACAACACCTCACTGAGTGAATGAGGAGGGTGATCTGTGAGGAGGAAGGCTCTGCACAGCCTGCCAGGGGAACCAGGCATGTGGCAAGGGTGCCCACGTTCCTCTCTGGCTGCACAAGGGGAGAGGATGATGGAAAGTACCACAGAGCAATGTGCTCTTTGTTTGATACAGATCATCTGTCTTAAGTGATTCAAACCACATTTTTACACCAGAGAAAATGACTGGCCACAGTTAATTTGAGAGATGGAAGTCTGCTCTGGGAAAGTGAACAAGGGCTGATCAGAGGGTCATGTTCTTGCTGATAGTGTGGCTGCTGATGTTTTTTCCATATCAGTGTCAAAGAGGGAAGCCAGCAGCTCATGTGCCAATGGGAAGGATATCTGTTACCAATGTCAGTACTTTGTAAACTACTTTACTATACTGCTTGCCCCTTGTCTCTTCTCTTTACCTCTTAGTCTCTGCTTTAATAAATATTTTAGATGGAGAGATATTCTCTGAAAAACCTAAATATGCTGTGTAGATATACAGTAAATGTGTATAAGAACAGAGCCCTCCTTCACCACTTGCTCTGGGTTCCACTCACAAAAATCTGATGGTAAAAATTAGTAGAATAGACTGTGAGAAGTCAGATGAAAAAGTAAATATGCTCTGATTTAGCCACAAAAGTTGATAATTAAAAAAAAATCACCAAAACAGTTGATAGATCTGTGAAAGTAGGCAATGATTTTCAGAGTGTAATTTGAAAAAGTTTTGCTGAGATTCTGCAATATTTGGTTCATGTTGTGGAGTTTTGTTTTTTTTTTTTTCATTTCTGATTTTTCTCCAAAACTGGAAGTGCAGGAAATCCCTCAAGAAAAGCAGTTCTGGAGATTTCCAGCTTATTTCAGGGCTCTAGTGATTCAGATAGTTTGGGTAAACCTGTGAACTTTTGGATGTTTATCTGAACTGAACCTGAACTCTAAATCTTCTAGGGTTCACCCAGCTAAGTCAGAGGGAGGAAGGTCTATAATGATAATTTTAATGTTATTTTCTCATTCAGCCATGGATATGACCCTTCTCAACCTCCTGAGGATTTCTTTGTGCTGCATGGAACAATGAGAAAGCTAAATAGTGTGTATCACATATGGACAATTAAACATAGTATGCACCATTAGGGTTTCAGCTGCTGTACATCTCAGTTGCTGGTTGCTGTCTTTGGAAGATTTAGCTAGAAAACAGATGACTGTTGCCAGCCTGGCATTGTCTTTAGTGATATCTTTCATGTCACATGGAGATAACTTATGGAGAAAGCACTAGAAACAAAATTACTGAACTACAACAGGCAAAGCCATAAAAAAGAAAAGAAAAACTAATTAAAAAAACCACATAGGTGAATGTGTAGTGTTCATTCTGTCAAGCTTTAAGAAGTGACTATAGTAACATTTTCCTTGTCTGACTGTGTAATCACAGCATCTGAGTTCTTGATGTTTATCTATGGAGACCTCTGGGAAACAGAGGAGCACTTTATAATCTCTATTCTACAGCAAATAATTTTCTATAATACCAAAGATAACATCATACCTTTCCTGATGTCAAAGGCAAGCCACTAGCTGATTTTTCTTGCTGCAGGATTTTCCTAGTAGAAGTTTATGTAGGAAACCCACAGCAGAGTGAGGAATGGAGTCAGGATTTCCCTCCACTTTGTCAAACTGTCCACACATATCCCATCATCTTCACCAATTATCACTGGGTCAAATGTGTACTCTTGTATAAATCTTGTACAGGTACTTTATACCTGTCCAGTCTGAAAAGACACAGAAGTGCTGCACTGGTCTAGCTCTTGTATCTTCTGTCCTGGTGAGGCTGTATCAGGAATAACTCTGCTCTTGCACACATTGACACACAGGTGTGGTGAAAACACAGTGTGTCTAGTATTACAGTGTCCTTCCAGATGCAGGAGAATGAATTGCTAGAAAAGTACCTAACTAAATTTCATTTGGGGAGCTGGCAGACAAGTGCTCTGGTTGGAAGTCTGGAGAGGCAGTGTGCTTCATGCCAAAGCTTGCTTCCCAAATGCCTTCCCAAGTTATGCTTCTAATGTTTGTGAAATCACTGTGACTTTCTTACCACATCAGCAATCATTTATGGCTCTGGAGCTGCCTGTCACTGCAGGGGAAATTCAGAAGAGCTCATTTTATTTTTCAAGGGAATTTGGAAACCGACCATACTGTGTTTGAGCTCCTGGGTTTTCCACAGGACTTGGCGTTCAGCAAGGCTGTGCTGTTCTCATCAGCTTCTCTCCATGGAGCAGCCGCATGTTGAGACATTTTCAAAACTTCAGGGATTGCTGTCAGGTCCTTCATGCACAGGAAGTGTCTCTTGCGAAGTTCAGACTAGACTTGTTCACAGATTTTTGACAGGACTCTCAAACCAATTGCAGTTACTTTATACTTTTGAACAGAACCTATGCGAGATTCGGTAATTTTCTGGGATTTCTAGATTTTTGAAATTTGGCTAGATTTCTGTTTCTCTATGAGTATGCAGGCATCAAGTTCATAGATAAAAAGTTCTGAAAGCTGTACTTAAGGACTGATTTTCATCAGTCCTTGTGGATAGAGTCTTCCAGCCTGGCATTCCTTGCTTCACATTGCACTCAGCCTTTCTAAAATATTGCGTCCTTGAAAAAAAACCACTGTCTAAACCTCATTCAGCTTCTAGGAACATCCTATTGGAAAAATGTGGGGTTTTTTTCTCTTATTGAAGCCAACGCAGTGGAACACTAAGTGAGAGAAATGTATTAATGAACAAATCCTCTGTAGGGAATGGCTTAGAAATGTCCATGTGAGCAGGATGCAGAAATACCTCCTAGGAGTATTTAACCCCAAATGTGTTTGTACAGCAGATCAAAGAAAATGAGCTTCTATACACAAGGTTCGAGGAGATCTGAACCAGGGGAATTACACTTACTTGAAGGATATAGCAGAGTGAATTTTTTATGATCAAAGACTGCTTTGGGGCTTTTCCCACAGATCAAACTCTTAGTCTTAGCTCAAGCTGTAGGTATAAAATTGATTCAAATGTTCACTGTCTGAAACCTTTCTGGTTTATCTAAATATGTATTACTCCTCTGCTTCTGTCTTAATATCAAAATTTTGGTCATCCAAAAAATGCTTATGGCTTTCTTTTGAAACCAGAACATTCGATGCAAGTTTACAAACTTGAATCCTTGCAAAAAATATTTATGTATGAGTCTTGCAATGTTTTTTATTCTGAAAATGTTTTGAAGAGAAGTCCAACTGAAGGCAGGCTGCCATCATCAGTAAGATTCTAGTGCTGATGCAGATTTCTCTCAGAGAAAGAGAAAAGCCAGGTAATAAAATGGTATTATCAGTGGAAATGAAAACATTCAGAGGAGTCAAGCATAAGAATAAGCAATCTCTTTCACATGCCCTCAAAAGACATCTTTCAGCTGGGGCTTCAGCTAAGGAAACATTTCCAGTAGAGGTGCAATTAGGAAAAATTATTGTGTTGGTTGAACTCTGAGTGAGTTGACCCTGAGGCTCATTGTCACTTAGGTCTGATACTCTCTCTGGAGAACAGATTCCTCCCTGAGTCCCACTGCCACAGGTTGAAGCCCTGGCTCTTAATAATGCCAAGCAGTGGGGCAGCTAAGATCCTGATCTGAGTAATCTGGGGATTTATGAGCATGGTTTGGATCCCCTTTACCCCCAGGGTGCTTTAGCATGCTGTGACATTTGATTTCTTTTGTTGCACTTATTTATTTCTGAATTATACAATTCTGTCAGCTCACAGCCCACAGTTCCTTCTCTCCTGATGAAATCTGAGTAATATCTTGTTTTGTTGTGCCATGAGTTGCCATGGAAATGAGCTTGAGGTTGCAAATCTAATGAAGTGTCCTATATTGTGGAACATAGAAGAGCAGGAAGTGGTGACACTGCGGGCAAGAAGCCTGATGTGAAAGTCTCTTGTCTGACACCAGTATAGGTCAGCCTGGCAGTCTTGGTGCTGCCAATCTTTATCTGTCAACACATCAGAAAATCTTACTAGGACTTCTTCTGATTAGGAACCATTCATTTCATAAACGTGGATTTTAGAGCTTCATTTCCTATATACTTTTTAAAACAATGGCTGTAAAATTCTTGTTGCTTGCCTAGTTAAATTTTTTTACTTGCTGAAAAAAGGAAGAAAATATGACTTAAAGCAAAAATATGTATGGGGCAAAAATTCAAGAATGGCTGAGAAAATGCCAAAGCCCTCCATTCTGGTCCAGGATGCAGTGCTCCAGAGTGGATGTGCTGAGAAGATGGGTAAAATCAGAGAACTGTTAGAGTAATGCTTTAATTGTTAAATTGTCAAAACAACTAGTTAATCTGCAGTGGAGGGACTTCCTGGGGCAGGGGTTATGCCTTGACCTTTGTGTTTTATGGTCAGTGGTCCTCACTTCCTTCACCTCTAATAGGCTTCAAAATTATACAGAATCATGCAGACTGAAAGAAATACAAAGTTATTAGAAGTGGTGGTGCAATCTCTGAACAGCCACTCTTATTGTTTTCTAGCCAGTGATACTTCCAAGTGTGTGGGAAGCTGAATTCTTCTTGTACAAGTATTTCTCATAATTTGTACCCTAATTTTTACTATGCTATGTAAAATAATTTCCTTTCCTGGGGTGGGCTCTTTTCTCTTTGGGCATGTGAAAAGGCTGGAAAACTGTATGGAGAATGCAGTTCCTCAGTGCTGTCCTTTTCCAGGACTGTGTGCAGGATTGTGCTGGGAATTTTCCCCCTCGTGCTTGAGCCCTGACTACGATTTATAGGAGAAGGATGGAAGCTGACATTTGGAACACAGCAATGCCTATTGCTTATTTCCCAGTAGAACTTTCAACTTAAAAGATTTAGATGCTTTTCTTTATTAAATGGAGCGAATACCCCAGTGTTTTCAGCTCAAAGCCCATCAGCATATCTCCATATTTTGTCAAGGGGCCCAGCTGCCAATTCTCAGTGGAAGTGCTGTTAGCAGTGGTGGTAATCCAGCATGGTGGTCTAAGAAAAGGATAGGAGCCAGAAATTTGTGCTCAGGCTCCAGTTTTCTCTCTTGCTTTTTGGCTACACTCACCAAAACCAAAGCTTTGAAAAAAAAGTGTCTGGTTTGTGATAAACTAGATAGTCACCCCAGAGTCAGGACCTGCCCCCCTTGCTTTTGAAAATGTTAATCCTGTACCTTTGTGCCTCTGTTTCCTGATCCATCAGCTCTCAATGATGCTTTATTTCTTAAAACAGACGGGGCTGCTTGCAGTGCAGTGGTTAAATCTAAAGAAATAAATGTGCAGATGGTAAACTAGGTTGTTAATTTTGGTCTGTAATTGCAAACTGAGACTGGAGTAGGAAAAGTCATGCAAAACAGGGGTATAAGTTTGAGACTTTAATGTCTGCCTTTAAATTTCCATCTCTGTGTGTCTCCTTCTCTCCCTCTCTTATGTGCACATGTCCCCAGGCCTCATCCTCTGACATCCAGCTCATCCCTGCTGTCACCACAGTGGCATTTGGCAGTCCCTGAGGTGAGAGAGTGAGCTGAAAGTGTGCTGTGTGGTGTCCTGCAGCTCTGCCCTGATGCAAAACACATTTCCCACCTCTAGGATGCTTTCTCATGTCTCCCCTTTCTGAGTGTTCCCCCTTCCCCTACTCCCACAGGACAGCACTCCCTATCCTTCAAGCAAAGTTTTGCATTCAGATTACTAATTTTAACTTGATTATTGTTTGCAAAACCAATAATTGGAAGAAGTCAGTCATTGCTTAACAGCTTTAGTGGTAAATCAGTTCCAGCAGCTTGCTGGGCTGCTGCTAGCATGAATCCACGTGCTTCCCAGCCAGAGCTCTCGTCTCTCTCTCCTCCCCTCTCTCTGAGATCCTTTGCTGGGTCCATATGGGGCTGGGGATGTAAGCACTTCAGAGGAGTGTTTCAATATATGGTTATGATTCTAATTTTTGGCATCAGCTTTTTATTACAAGTTGTTGACTGGCTGGAGGCGTGAGAGAGTGGGAGCAGGGAGGGTTCTCGGCCATGTGTGAAGCAAGGAGACAGCAGTAGCAGGAATAACTCTCCTCTGGAGCATGGAAATGGGGTCTGGAGCAATCCCCTTGGCCCCTCATCTCTTGCTAGCTCTGGGGTTTATAGCATGGACCGTGACAGTTTTGCTGCAAGGAAGGGTCGGGATTTCAACCACAATAAAAGTTGTAGCTCAAGTTAGTAGCATGTGAAGTATTTTGGTCTGGCAAAATTGGCACTTAAATTATGAAATCCAAACCTCTGTTTTAAAATAGTACCTATCCTATGTACTGGTGTTCATTTATAGTATTGTTTTGAGTTTGATTTTGTTGTGGGCCTAAAAATGTAATAAAAATGTAAGCAGATGTGTTTCTATGATAATACAAAAAATAAAATAAAGCTCCTGAAACGCAGAAATTTGGTTTGTATTTTATTTTATGCAGAAATTGATACTTTCTAAATAAATGCAACCAGATTTCCAAACAAAACCAGTAATAATTATAAGAGATTATACTTAAATGTACATTACATTATAATGTACAAAATTATTAGTAAACAGCAAGGTGCAGAGTAATATCTTCTGATTAACAATTGCAGAACCTGGAGATCAAAAACTAAAACTAAACTGAGAAAGGAATGAAAATGCTTCAGGAACAGAAAGCTGACGCTCAGGCTCTGTGCTGGAGTGATCTTGTGTAGCTGCTTTACAACCCCAGCCATCATTTCTGTGTGTGCAGAACCACACACAGCTCTCCCTAACAAAGCACGGATGTGCCATGGTCGATGGGAAAAGCAGAATAACAGAGATTCCCCAGGGCACAAAGGGAGAAAAAGTATTGGACTGACCTAGCATGGAGGCAGGTCTGATACAGCTGGAACTCAACTCTTGTCCAACGGGAGCCCCTCTGAGCATAACCTGGTCACTTTGAGATTATGGTGTTCCCTGCAATCCATATTTCCTTGTGCTCTGCACTGTGCTGCTCTTATAAAATAATAATAACCCAAGCAGCCTTTTTGAGCACCTGAGGGCTGGATTTGCTGGGCTGCATCATGCAGGAGCAGCAGGATGAAAGCTCCCTGGGGGTAATACTGGAGATCAGAGGATTCCAGCTAGGTGCAGGCACAAGGCATTTGTGTCTTACCCCCAGGTGCTTTTACCTCCTCACAAACTGCATGGGTAGCTGAGGCTCCTAAAAGAGGGTTAGAGATGCCACTTAAGATTCAGCAGTGAGGTGGACCCTGTGATCTCATGTACAATGCTTGCCTGTAAGAGAAAGTTTTGTGGTCTGTTGAATTTTGGATGAGTTTTGGGCCTTACTGAAAGTAGTTGGGGAACAAATGAGTGTACAGAGTCGTCCTGAAGGAGAAATGCATGAGAGTATTCCATGGAGACATATTAAAGTCAATCCAAAGCGAACTGATGAGTTTACAACCCTCAAGCAAATTACCCCAGATCATTTGTTTTGTGCAACAGGATCGTGTATGAAATATGAAAATGTGTACATGACCTTCTTTTAAACTGCTGTGATTTATTACTGCCAGAACCACGAGGGAATCAAAATGAGTTTATGAAGAAATCAATGTTATGGGGGGGTTGCAAAATGATCCTGGGTCTGATGAATCCTTTCTGAAACCCTTTAACCACAAGAAATCTGCTTCTTTACTCAGAGGTTGCAGAATGGATAAGTCATCCACTCTGATTCCAAAAAGCCTTAGGTCTCTAAATTATTTTCAGGATGGTGATGTTTGCCTTTTTTTATTGTTCTGTACAATCTTCTGCATGCATTTATGTTTTGTTGTCATCATGTCTTTTAATTGATGAGAAATCTGAATGATGCTGGGTTGTTGTTTTTTTTTTTTGGCTGCATAAAACAACCCAAATCACCTTTTCAGATTTTTCAGCAACCTTTATTTTCCTTGCTTTGCTAAACCTGCTTTAGTTTAAAGCTACTATATTCTTTCATATTTATAATTTGATGTATGCTTTTCCCATTTTCCCATCCTTCTCAATGTCTTCATTCTGCAGCTGCTCTCTTCAGGTGATCGTTCTGAAGCACACAGAATAACAGCAGGGAGAACAAGAAACTTTTGTTTTCTTTGATGAAAAGAAAATGCCTTGAGCTG
Organism: Sturnus vulgaris; assembly: GCF_052056855.1. NCBI lineage: Eukaryota > Metazoa > Chordata > Aves > Passeriformes > Sturnidae > Sturnus > Sturnus vulgaris. The sequence continues at coordinate 24,574,891 of NC_142245.1, forward strand.
AAAAATGGGACAGCACAGCCTTCAAGTCATGATACAACTGCTTGTTTTTGGGAAGATACCACAAAATTTACATTGCCTGTCAGTGTTTTGTATAGTATAGGAGTAAATCTATGTGGTGTTTTAAACTAGGTTTTTTATTCTCCTTTTCTGATTTCTGATGCTGACTGAAAGCATTTGTTAATGAAATCATCTTTGGTAGCAGGTTTCCCTTCCTTCCAGAAGAGGAGGAAGATTACACTGCTTTCCCTGAAGCTTCTGGCCATGCAGCCTAGAATAGGCAGAATTTCCTCTACTTCTGGTAGAAAATAGTCAAGGGTATGCATGACATGGCTGTGTCCTATATGGACTACATTAATTCTGCATGTGTCTCATCTCAAAGTAAGTCTGGCCTTACTTACCTCTGCTTTGGGGATGAAAGAATGGGACTTCTTTTCCTCAAAAAAACAAAAAACCCTCAAAACCCCAATAGAAAACCAAACAAAAAAAACTCACAAAACCCAAGCAAAATTAGAAAAACTTTGTGCTCAGACAAGATTAGTGTTTTAAATGATTTCCAATATTTTGATGAAAAATCATATCCTGTAATATTTATTTTATTATTATTGCCATGTGTTGTTGGTAGTGCCATTGTTTTCAGCCAAATCTGTGAGTTTGTTTAGGTTTTATTTTCAGAAGCATGTTTTGCCTTGGGACCGTAATTTGAAATTGAATTTTTTTTTTTTTTTTTTGTTCTGATTTGGTAATATACTGTCCTTCAATAGGGATGAAATGAGCTCAGGAGGGGCTTGGTTCACGGTGAAGGACACAGATTTTAGGACTGGCCTTAAATTAGAGGATTAACTTGACAGGTTGCCCTTTGTGTCCCCTCTCTCTGCTCCCACATTCTGCTTGTGTGAGCAGAGCAATTGGTGCTGAGGAGCTGATGAATATATGGAGCACATTTCGGGTGCCCTGTCTTGAGCTGTTTCCAATCTGGGCTGTAGGCTCATCCTCATAACTTGTCACAGTGCAGTACATGCACCACAATTTGGTTTCATAACTCAGTTTGTGAGCCTCGAGGCTGTTTGAAGTGCAAACCAAAGGATGGTAAGTGGGATGATGGTGGCATTTGCTTCCAAAGCTTGCTGCTGATTTGAAACAGAAAATTAGTGGACCTGAACTTAATTTCTTGTTCTCAGTGATATCTGACACATTGGCCTCTATGCGAATATCCCTTGCATGATTAAATCTTCAGAAATGCAGCTGTGGTCTCATGCAAACTTAGGCATTTTTTACCTTTACACGGCTAAAAAAACAACCAAAAAAACCCCCAAAACACCAACCTCAAAATCAAAACCTAAGTGCTTTAAGAATTCATGTGCAAAGTATATTAAAATTGTGTGAGTGGTTGTCCACCCCATGTTTCAGGTCACATACAAGTCACCTGGAGCAAGTACCTTGCCTTTTCATCAGTTCAAAATGTGGACTTGTGTTTCCATATTCAGTAGCCTTCAGCAGTAATTTTTCAAAGCCCCGTGTTCTCTACAGTTTCAGCTACTCTCCACCTGGTCTGGATTCTTTTCCACTTGCATTACACCTGCATTTCTACATACACTCTACTCTTCCCTGTTTTGCCTTCTCACCTGTAAAATATGAACTTATCTTCTGAGATAAAAGCACAATTGATAACAGGTGATGTGCCTATCCACTCCAGCTCAACTCAGATTTGGGAGCATAACGTGTCCTATTAAATTTAGAATTACTTCATCTATCAACCACTGGTGTAAGTAGAGCTACAAGTCCAAATAATTTCATTCTATATTAGCCATATTTTTCTACATCTGTATGTTTATAAGAAAACTATAGTCTAATGTGCTTGATGCTTCTAGTATATTAAATATATACAACAAACAACCATTAATGAGTTTTAAAACTGTGATGCTTACTCAGTCCACTCAGTGCTCTTGAATGTGAGCCAACATTAATTCAAGCTCAGTTGATCCTAATAAGTAACTAAGACCCCATTTTATAAACATGCAATTCTAGCTTGTTATTTCTGGCACTGCCATTAAGCAAAAGTCTCTACCCTCAGAATGACAGAATTAAGGGATTAGGGATAAACTGAAAATTGTGAATAATTCACAATTTCTTCCCTCCTCTCCTCCCCACCAAAGGCAACTCTAGAGGGGCTCAATAACTGCTCTCAGTTATGCACATCTTCTTCTGGGAGCTATGCACAGGAGAGTGACCTGCCAGTGCAATGAGATGAATATCTGATACTTCCTTTTGTCCTCATAGGTTCACTAGAACAAAGCACCAATGCCTGCACTAAAAAGTACCACTTACAGCTATCCATCCTGAAGGGGAACTTTAGTGCCTCTTTAATGTGTGCTATCCCAATAATATGCATGTATTTTCAAAAGAAATCTATGAAATTTTTTACTAAGATGCAATCAGGGTCACTCCTTACCCTGGCCCTTCAGGTAATGTAGAGCATGTGCTATATTTGTTCCTGAAATAGATTTTCTCTTCAACTTTCCTGATTTTGCAGAAAGATCCTGCTGAATATGAGAAGCTTTGCAGCAAATTAGCAGGTGATGTTAATTTTTCTACATAAAATCCAGCTAAGAAGGAGTTCACATTAATGCAACACAGACTGCACAATAATTGCATTTCTCAGTGCTGACATTTCTTGCTCAGCCTTTGTCTCTGCCATGCCACTGGATTTCAAGCAGCTGTTGAACCCTAGAATATTTCTAGGACATATGGGTTTAGAACCATCTTTCCATGTGCTTGTCCAGTGCCCAGTCACAGATTAAGCCACTCCCTGAACTTGTTGGCTCTATGGTGATGTGGAATACAGAGAGAGGTAAAAAACCACTTTGCCTCTCTCCTACAGTGAGAATTACTTGCATTCATGAAGTCTGTGTTGCTAGCACACTCTTTTGCTCAAAGGCTTAGCTTTCTTGCTGATGCTAAAATGTTTACAAAACGGTGCTGTATTGTTGCATCGTTGTGCCAAAATAATAATTAAAAATTTTAGTTAAATCAAAAATTGGGATATTAATGGCCTTATAGACTTTCTGTCTTTATTCAGTGCCAGTGAATGGCTATGCTGTAATGGCAGCACTCATCAATATTTCTCAAATGGTTGCTGATGTCATTATTATTATGGGCTTTCTTTTTCTTCATGTGCAAACATTATTTTTAACAAAGCATGTGAGGAGAATGCTGTGCACACAGCTGTGTGAGGAACAAATGCAGAAAAGGCCAGATCAGTTTGTAAGAGAAATCAGGTGTGTTGCCATTGAGTTTTGGGTCAGTAGCAGGGCACCAAGTGACTTGGCTTTCTTGAGAAACAGAGTAAGGCTTTTAATTCCCAAGCAGAATGGGGGAATGCATGCAACCCACAGAGACTGGAGTCTCTCCAGGCCTATCTAACATAATGAGAGAATTCTTTGTGAAATGCATAAAATGATGACATTTTAGTGGTGAGTGAAATACTCGATTACTTTTTCCATAACCTAAAATAATTGGAATGTTCTTATGCAATCCCGTTCCTGGTGAGGATTAGGAATGTGTAACCTCACCATATATATTCCTGAGGGACATCTCTGGGGCAGAGCGTGGTGATATGGAAAAATTGGTTGGAAAGTGTTTTTTAAGCCCCAAGGAAAAGTTACAGGCATGTTCATCTGAGAAAACATCCAGAAGATGAATTAAGAGTCATGGTCACAAGTCTGGGGAAACAAAAGTTGATTTGTGCAAGGCTGCTGAGCTCTATGGTGGCCACTGAGATAAAGGTGAGTGCCTGACTTAGCCTGGCTTGTCCATGTGGCTATTGGCAGTAGGAGAGAAAGAGCACAATGCCTGCACCTGGGGACAGGGCAAACACACCCCTGGTTCAGGGGAGTGAGGTTTGGTGCCAGTCTGGATGGACAAAAGGACAAAACTGACTGACAAAAGGACAGCTGGGCCCTGAGCTGCCTCTTCATCCTCTTTGAGAACACCCTGCTCCCTGCCATTGTCCAAGGGGAGTGAGTCCACATCCATGCTGAGTGCTCCTGGGGCTGCTGTAATTTCTCCTCAAATTGAGACATGGAGGATTAATTGAAACATCCTCAAGGGATTTTGGTATTTTGCAACACAGCAGAGATTTTAAATATTGCAAAATATCTCTGACTAGCAAGGGCTAGCATGATTTTTCCACAGAAAATCTTTTCTGGTAGATTGAGAGACAGGATTTAGCATTTCAGAGGAGTAAAGAAAAATGAAAATCTATTCAAATGATCCTTGGCATTGAGGACATGTATGCTCCTGCAGCAATAGGAGTACTCCTGTGTTAGGGCTTGTATTTGATGCATGGACACTGAACAGCTCTGTCACAGTTTAGCATCACACTGACACAAGCCATAGCCACCCACAGAAGAAAAGGATAATCCCTGCCCTCTGGAAATGGCAACTGCACATTCAGGAGGAATCCCCTAGGTTGAGATTGCCAGTACAATTCCAGGGAATTGCATTGGCATGTGGAACAGGAATAGACAGGCATTGGGTGGTACCAGTTTGAACACCTTGGTGTTGCTTTAAAGGTAGACCAAATCTTTCTCCTCCCAGTAACATCCTACTGCATCTAGCAGAGGATTATGTGTATTTAGTCACTGAGAACAGACTATGCACTGCTCAGCATGGCTGTTCTATCAGACTCAGTGGATGTTTTCGTATTTTCTGTTGCCTAAATAGAGAAAGTTATTAAAGACTTGTTTGCAAGTGGACTATGTTGGCACAACATTTTGTGGGGACACACAGTACCCAGAATGGCTGTTTCTAAAGTAAAAACATTCAAACATTTAAAACTGGACCAGTTTAATGGAGGAGATAGACCATGAATAGTCTGGTGCAAAGGACCTAATATCTATAAGAAATTGAAAGACTGGAAAGGGCTGGTAGAAGTTGTATATTGACTGAAGATGAGCCAGGCTACATCATGCCTGTTCACCAAATTAATTATTTGTTTAAATATTTATAAAAGTCTATAGGAAACAGATGGCAGAACTGGAGATGCTTGTTAGGTTTCTGTAATGGAGAAAGGAGAACGAGAGAGCAGAAATCAGAATCTCACCATAAGAGAGGAACAGGAAATTAAAATGTCAGACAACTGACAAAACTGCAGGACCACACACAAATATAAAGTTTCCCCATAGGATGTCCAAAACATTTTGAATTTAAGTCTCTTCTCTTTTGCCACCCAGAAATCAGAATAAAGTGTTGGGGGATTTTTTGTTTTTGTATTTTTAAATTTTTTTTTCTGAACACACCCTCACCCCAGTTGTTAGAATACAGTCTATTGAAATTTTTTTTTTAAACTTCTCAAAGTAGTTCAGAGAAGTCCTACTGAGATATCTAATGAGAGCACAGAAAGAGCAGAGATGGGAGTTGCTGATTAATGTATTGAGTATCCACATCCTTGTCCTTAGCAGGAAGAATTCCTACTCTTTATTCTGCAAAGACTGGTGGTGTGGCCAGCAAAGGCCCTGCAGGTTGGGTTTATCAGGGAACTCAGGGCTGTGTTTGTCCTCTGCACTTATTAAGGCCACCTGGGACTTGTGGTCTGTCCTTGAAATTGGCTGCATTGAAATTAATTTCCCCTGATGGGCAAGATGTGGGTAAGGCAGTCCTGCAGGCCTGAGGGGCATCCTTACAGTGTATGTTCCACCTAGATTGTGGGAGTGGGGGAGGATGAAAACAAGGGGGTAAAAAGATTGGGAGTTTTCATATTGAATAGACTTGGTGGAATTGAGCCAGTTTTGTTTACTGAGGGTCAGAGATCCTGAATTCCTGTGGGATTCTGATAGTCCACCTGCAGGCAGCACACAGCAATGTATTCTCTATGCATGTCAGCAGAAGAGAGATCTGGAGAAGCCAAGTTGCACTGCACAGAAATTTGCTTGTATTGCATCATAACCTGAATTAGCTGGATTTGCAAAGAGGTTGAGAATCCAGATAGACTTAATGGTCTCTTCCCTTTTCAGAACTGCTTCTAGTTTTCAGTATCCTTGTGAACACAGGGAGCTATGTGCTTTGTCCAGTGCCCTTCCCAGATGGAAGAGTTTGCTGTCACTCTAATAATCTCTGCTTCTTTAGCTGCTCCTTGCTTATGTCTCTTCATATTCAGCAGTCATCACTGAGTAAGGGCTGTCTGCTGACCTTTCCTTCAACAGTGCATTCTGAGCCAACTGTGCTGCTCTGCTGAGATATGGATTTTTTTTCTTTCTGTCTGTCTTTTGTCTGTCTTGTGGTAGGGTTTTCTATGTCTCACTTTGACTTTGGCCAAGTGCCTCACAAGCTATGGGCTCTGAATGCCTGCCTTATTTGGAGAAGAGCATAGGCTTTTCAGTTGGCTTCACCTCCCAATGAGTTTCCTACTCTCCTTTGACCTGCTTCTGCCTTGCCAGTCTTTGTATTAAGCTTTTCCCCTCTCTTTCATTGTATAAGTTCACTCATCTTTCTCCCTTCCCTTCAAAACAGAAGAAAAAATTTTAGTAGCTGCTGCTAACCATTGCCCAATCCTTCTGCTGGTGTTTGATGTTCACCCCAGGGATAAGGAATTTGCAAGTTCCTATTCACACCACATCAGCAGATGCTGCTGCTGAGGATTATCCTGTAAATTGTAAAATAACTTTTTTTGACAGGTCTGCCTCAGAAAACTGTTGCCTACTGCATTTTAGCATAGATTGGCATATCCAGCCCTTTGCAAGCAGGCTCTATGTTCAGTCCCTGAGGAATATTCTGTTCTGTCTTAGCTTCCAAGGGTGTTGGGGTTAGTATTGCTGAATAGAACTATAATTTTAGAGGTAAATGCTGGTCCCTCAGTTGAATCAATGATATCAAGGTTAAGCCTTTTAGATCAACTGCAGACCACAACCTACCAGAAAAATGACTTTGTAGTCAGCTCTTTCTCCAGTTAGCAGCAGGTAAACCATAAGAACAAAGTGAGGAGCAGAACTTGGCATGGTCAAGTCCTTGGACAATGACAATAAGATACCTGAAAAGAAGATGGGTTTTGTGATTTCCCTTGTATTTGCTTTCAAAAGGAGAAGCATTGGAAGGAGAGGTGAAATAATGCAAATCAGTGGTGCAGCAGTTCAGGAATCAGAAGAGTGGCAGATGGATTAATTCTTTATTTGTCTAGTGATCTAAAAGGGGAGTTTTCCATAAAGGCATGGGTTTTTATGGCCCTTGTTATACACAGGTACTGTGGGAGCAGCCAATAGATTTGTTTTTAGCTGGGTGCTAAAAGGAGGAGTTAATACTTGGCCTTTTGTATTTTTGCCTTCCCCTAAACACTGGGAGTTTTACCATGTGCTTCCCTTGGCAGGTAGCTATCTCAGGAACCTGGTGCCTCCCAAAGATCTGAATGGAGCTTCTCTGAACTTGCCAACTTGTCTGAAGTTATCATTTACTGAGCATTTGACAAAATCAGCGATGTTCAAGTGAGGGACACTAGGACCCTGTGTCTTTGCTGCTCCCTGAGTGAAATGAGACTCATCTGTGAAGCAGGTGAAGGAGGTTTGTTGTACATTTTTCCTCTACTCTTCTGACACTGTTTCTGATAAAGCCAGATCTAAATTCACCCCAGGAGTACTCCAAAGATGAGTTCTATTTGGTCCAGTGAATTTGTCACTTAAAGGCTAAAAGAAGACATACATGTTACAGAAATGTTACCTGTGACTGACTGAAGAATAAAAGGAATTCATCCTCCCCCAGAGAATCACAGAATGGGTAAGGTTGGAAGGGATCTCAGTGGGTCATCTGGTCCTCCCTGCTCAAGCAGGGTCACCCTAATGCACAGTATGCAAAACTGCATCCAAATTTATCTTTTCAGGGGTCTGGCTGAAGCAAATGGACAGCCTGGCATAAATCTTAAAGGTATTTTCTTCCTCTCCTCTCCACGAAGCTGAATCCTGCCATGTGTTTCCCTGCCTGTCTCCCCACCATCGTGCTGCTGTGACTCACAGAGAATTGTCACTGTCACACGAACAGGAGTGACCTGGTAAGGACCAGTGTGGTGGAGGAGAAATGCACTGGCAGACAGGGAAGGAGAAGGGTAGCATCAGCACAATATCCAAGGAACTGATGCCTTTTTCAGAGCTGTGCTTATCCCTGCTCTCAAAGCAAGCCTTTCACAGTGCTTCCCTCACCTGCAAGCCTTGCAAAGCCCAGCCTCTGGTGGGCTGCCTCCCTTTGCATCAGTCCCCACGTTACCACACAGCCACTGCTGTCTGTGTGGTCTCTGGAATTCACACGGCTTGGTGGCAACCAGTAGGGAGGGAAAATAACGTGTTCTATTTATTTAGAGTCAAGCACAGTTTAAAGTCCATTCTAAATAAATAAAAACTCTTAGCCAGATTTATATAAATAAAAAAGCAGATTTTCCCCTCTCTTTTGGCTGCTGTTGAACAGCATCAGTTTCAAGACCACACAAGGAGCTGTGTCGACAGCTCAGAAATGTGCAGGAGAGGCAGAGGTAGGAGGGGTTGGAAGGACCTTGATAACTTGCTTTGGGCTTCTAATGCATGGAGGCTCTCTGTGGATATTAAGGAGTAGCCCTGACACTGGGACGAGTTAAAATGTTAGAAGAAAACGGAATATCTTATGTCTTTAACAGAAAAATATTTCTATAAAAGACCAGTTTTTCTTCAGATGGTTCATCCGCTCTACTGAGGCATCTATGCAAATGGCAGGATTAGTTAGCACAGGTGAGCACTACTTTCTCTGTCTCTTAGTTTAGCTTAGAGGTGACAGAGCCCTCATAAAAAGCTGTGATTTGAGGAAGAAACATTTTATTCTTAGGAGACTGATCACATTGGGCTTTTGGGGCTTGGGTCTGTATTACACAAAAATTCCCAGTTTCCATCAAATTGTTCTCCCACACAGGTGCTGACAGTGTTGTCTCTCCTGTTACAACCAAAACCGAGGGAAACTCCAAGCATGGTTGCATTTTCTTGGGAATGAAATGTATTATGTCTGCAGAAGGTTTCAGATCTCTCCTCACTTGCAGACCTGCCAAGATATCAGGAAGGGTGACAAGCAGCTGCTGTGTTGAGCACCTGGGTTTTGTTACTCCAGATGAGGGATTATAACATGCCTTAAATAGTTATCTGCTATAAATGGGTTCTCCTTGAGGCAGCATTTACTCACGGATGAGGATGGGTTGGAGAACATGATTTCTGCTGGTTGCAAGATTAGGCTGAGAACAAAAAAGAGCCCAATTAATGATTGTTATTTTTGTGACTGGTCAGAGGCCACTACAATTCTGACAAAGAAAATCAAAGAAACACTCTTGCAAAGCAGAGCTTTTCTCACAGTTCATTACCTCTTTCATATTCTGAACTTCCTTGTGCTGGCGGACAAAATGACCAACAGATGTTAGTCACATTGAGGAAAAAATTTCAAAGAATAATTTTTTAAACATGTCCTTTTATAGCTTACTTTACCCACTTTATATATTGTATTTAAAGTTATGTATGGTCATATATGCCACAATACTTTGGGTTGTCTTGTTTTGTTAGTAAAACATCAGCTCACTTTTCTCTTCCCACTTAACGACACAGCTGGGGTCGCAGCTTGTCAAAGGCAATGGTGTCAGAACTCCTAAACATCTTCCCTAAACCTTTATCCTGGAGGAAGTGAGTACATCTCTAGGCTGTACTGCTCTGTGGTACAGCTAGCAGTAAAATGACATTTTCTTTGCACAGATGAAGTCATGATACAACTTCTACTTCTGCCATGCCAACCTGCAGATGGTCGCTTCTTCTACCCGAGACCTCTGATACAGCAAATGCTCTTTGTGCCAGCCCACTCGAGCCACAGATATGGAGAGTTTCCCTCCTGGCCCAGGGAGTCTTCCTCCTTGAGAACACTCCTTGCCTCACTATTAAGAGCAGAAATTCAGAAAATGCTCCTTAGGAGTGATTATTCTATTTAGCTCTGATTATTTATATCAGTTAAGCAGCAATTCTCATAGTTCTTGGTGGCTCTGAAGGTATCCAAAGTGGGCACTTGGTGGTGGACTTGGCAGTGCTGGGCTGATGTTGGATCTTGATGATCTTAGAGTTCTTTTCCAGCCTAAATGATTCAGTGATTCTCTGATGTAGGAACACAGCGTGCAATAGGCTCACATTGCTTTCCCACATGAATTTCAGGGCCCCACAAGTTGTTCCATGCATAGGGGAGTGGATTCCGTTTTTATGTGTGCATATTATTATTTCAGGAAATTGTACTCTTTTTTGAAAACCTGAATGTAGGAGAGCTATGACAGATAGTGCAGAATACGTTCAAACCTGAATTATATTGATTTTTTTCCCCTTCTTTTAAAAAAAGTTATTGAATGCTTTCCACTATGAGTATATAACATCAGTGGTAATGGATTGTATGTGCAACAAACAGCTTTTTGTATTTATTAAATACCCCAGCCTTGCAATTTAACCAGCCATAAATTCATTTATTGCATTGCAAGCTGAGTTGCAATGCAGGATATCACTTACTTATCACAGTACTCTAAGTAATCACACCAGAGGTTATTCATTTTCACAACAGAGGATGAAAATTATTTATCTGATTTTTAACTTTCAATAGTAATATGAGATGTTTAAGCCTTATGTATAATTTTCTTGGTGATTTTAAATTATTTTCTAAAAATCATAGAACTGAGCAAGAAAGCAGGTGGTTCTACACCTTTTTTATTGGTGACTATAAAATATCATACTGTCTGGCAAGAATGGGCTCCTGGAGAAATTCTGTGCAATTTCACACAGAACAACAAATTTAAGTCTTGGGACTCTCAGAGAGATGGAGCTACTCTTCCATTTTAAATATTTTACTGGAATTCAGTGTAAGTGTTAGCTCTGAAGCATCAGAAAAATTTTAGGAACAAAAAAATAAAATCCTATGGGAGGCTGTGTTTTAGGAGAATAAACATAATTATGTGTGTGACTGTAGGCAGGCTAATCTGGGACTGATTCTGAACAAAAAAATTAAAATCTTCTTAGGACATATAATTAGCTAGAGATTAGAAAATAATTGCTGTCAATGAAGATTGTATTTAAGTCTAATTTCATATATTGTGGCCAACATTAAATGTGACGACCAACTGCTCACTTAATAAACTAAACTGAGATAATTAGTAGGAGATAAAAGCACTCCATATTGCAAGGATTAAAAATATTTTGTATCTATAAAAAGGTTATCATTATCACAAGAGTAAAAAAAGGTTTTTTGATCAGGAAATCAAAGTTATTGCTAAAATTAAAAAGTTATAAAAGTTATTGCTAAAAAAGTTATTTTGGTGTTTTGTTCTGGTAGGATCTTTTTGCAAACCAGAGGGGACTGTTTGATACAGGTGTGTTTGGAAGAACAGATATTTTATCACAGACAGATGTGAGCACAAAGGCCTGTATTTAAGAGGAAGAAGGCCCTCCATGGAAGGTTTCTGCATGCTAGGAATTGGTGATCCTGAAAGTTTTAGAGTTTTTTGTACTCACCTAATTTAACATGAGCTTTTAGGCCGCTTTTAGGAGCATGACTTCAATATGGTGTGGGCAGGTGGGAGAACACTGTAGAGGGTTGGAGAGCTGATTATTCTTATAGACAGAACTGACGAGCTCTTTATTAGAAAAGCAGGTTAATTTCTGGTATCTGTTAACAAAGAGGATCATAAACCAAGGAAATATGGGGAAAAAAATCCCAGGGATCCTCTAAAGGTCATAATAGAGATGTTTAAGACTTTCAAATACAGTGTATAATTTGCATATATAATACATAGTAGATACCAATATATATGATAATATTGATGTTGTAATGTATATATTATTACTGGTGTTATAACTTTATCTGTAAATAAATGAACATTTGTATAAACATCTGTATATGAGCCTGTGTGCTTGGGAGGTTTGTGGTAGCACACCTTCTTCTCAATTACAATAGCATCCATTTAAAAATCTCAGACACTTAAAAGAACAAATTCGTTCTATCAAGCTGTGAAATTCAGCTTGCTCTACCTCACATTATATTTCTGTGCTTAAAATGCAGCAGCACTTGGTGTGACTGGTACTGTGTACACAGCTCTAGCTCCAGACAAGCTTCACTGATCTCAGTTGCATAATGGACCGTAGGACTTGGCCCCCTAAAATTTAATATGTCAGTCCTAAAATAATTTTAAAAGGAATTTATGTGTCTTCTCCTCCTCCACACTGCCTGTAATCTGAGAGTGTCCATGTGGCTAAGAACACAGACTTGTCTTCTCTAAATTGAAGACGTTCTGCTCATACCACTGGAGAAACAAACTAAAAAATAAGGCAACCAGATGTTAAAAAATGTTGAAAGTTCCCTTTTTTTTTGGAAAGGTAGCTACGTTAAATAAACATTAAAATGCTATTTTTTCTGTATAACTATTCATTTTAATGTCACCCCAAGAGTTCATCCAAGGGCCTTTGGGTCACCTGGGAGAATGTACAGTATATTTTGGCTTCACAGCCTTCAACTTGCTACAAAGGGCTAATTCTTCCAATTAATGAAATAAATGTTGCTGATGTAGATGGATTGACAAATTAGTTCAAAGGCTAGTTTGTTGAGGCAGGTGGCAAGTCTGATGGAGCTAGAATGCATTAAGAGGCCTCCCCTGGCAGGAAAAGGAGCCCTTGGAAGAACAAGATACAGTGACCATTCACCTGGTGGTGTTTTTTCCATCCAAGCAGAACTGTGACAGAACTGGAGAGTGTGAAGACTTTTTGTCCCATGAAGATTTCAACAGGGCTTTTTGTTTAGGGCAAAAGAAACCCATTCAGACAAGATACTCAGACAAGCTGAGGTAGCTGTAGGTCTGGAAATCCCTGTTGGGCATATTGCAGTTTGATGTAGAAAAGCAAGTTAATTTATGGTGCCTGCTAAGAGAGGATCATAAACCTAGAAAATATGAGCAAATAATTCAAGGGAATGCTCTGAAGTTTATTGATGCTTGCTCTATGTTCAGATGCTGAAAACCAAACAGAGCAAGGAAGCTAAAGGGAGAATTTCGAGGCTATGAGTCTGTTTATGTGGGTAAAATACTCTTGGAAAGAACATGTTTTCCTTTTGAAAATGCATTCCTCTCTTCGAGACAGCATTCTGAAGTAGCTGCACTTTAATTCAGTTTGCAACAGTTTATGAGAGCAGATGCATTGCAGTGTTGATATTTCAGGGGTTGATCAGCTCCATGGATTAACGCATTGACATACTTCAGGAATGATGGAGGTGGGTTACTGCACACCTGAGACCCTCTGTAGGGCACATGGATGTCTGGCTGCAATTGCTGAGCTTTCCAGCTTTAGCTGACTAATGTGATAGCCTCTGTGTTCCCAGACAGGAAATAACACTCGCTGTCAGCTGTGCTGGATGTGGTGATGGAAGGCGTGTTCCTGCCTTCATACCTACACACATAAAAGGGCTCACAGGGGAAAGCTTGAGGCTCTCAGCTGCTGCCCATCAGGGGAACGTCACAGGGTGTAAGGTGATACAGGATGTTGCACACTGCAGTAATGTGCATCTACCACAAGTGGCTGGAAATGCACTACCTGATGTGCCCCAGTCAGAATTCCCACACCCCAGTGCTCAGCCAGCTCTGCCAGAGCAAAGAGGTGGATGCAGCAAACACAGGGATCCAGGCTGCTGCAGCTAAGCTGTTTTTCTTCCCCATGTATTCATTTGTTTGAGCCTGGTCAGCTCTCTATGGTCTGTGCTGTGCTAGGTACCAAAGATAAATGTCACAACTGGGCAGGGGGTGACCATCCCTGTGGTGGAATTAACGTTCATGGTCTTCAAGTCTAGCTCAGTGAGAAAAATAACTCCAAGTCAAGGAATTGAATTGCTTTGCTACTGTATGAGCTTTAATGTTAAATAGCTGTGGGAGTGGACATCTGTGCAGAATTAGCTAAACTCTCAAATCCTAACTGGACATTACTCCATGGGCAAATGCTGGACCTCAATCTATGTAGATAGGTGGATTTTTTCCTTTCTTCCTGTTTATGCTAGGGGAGCTTGTGGAGGCTGTTTTATTTTGCATCACTTGGAGCTCCAATATGAGCTGTCAACCTGCAGAACACTGTAATATTATGGATAGCCAGCTGTTCACTGAGCTCCAGAAGGCTGAATCACCTCTTCTTAAAATATCAGTTTGCATTGTTAGGGAAATTTGACTTTTCTAAAGAAAAAGGTCAGGAATGCATGTAAGAAACTTGCTTATCATTTATGTTCTGGTAGCAGCTTAGTCATAAAAACAATTGTATTTGCAGTGCACTTGGATAACCTCTTATACAGTATTGTTTAGAGAGCCCAGGAGAGAAATCTATGCAACATGCCAATGCAAGAATTTTGTTATCCCTTCTCTTAGGAGAAAAGTAAGCAAAGAAAATAATTTGCTGTTTTGAGATGAATCTATTTACCTTCCAAGAATTATCTATCAGAGATTGATTACCATCATTAGCCTGTCTGCTGCTGCAGAGTGTTTGCTTTGTTTCTTAAAGAGAAAACAAAATGTGGTGGTATATCTCAAACACATGAGACATGAAGGGTATGGACTGGAATTAAAAAGACTGCTTTTCTGGGCTGAATTTATAGATAGATGTTAAGAAAGCAGCCAACAAGGCACATTCACCAGAGAAGTTTGTGTGCTTAATAGTCTTTTTTTTTTTTGCCGCTTTTATTTTTTGTTTTAAAAATTTTTAGACTGAATAAAACACAATCCCATTTTTCCAGCCATGCTGTGTCTACAGATTGCTCCAGAATTTCTGTGCCTTCACCCTTATTTCTCTCTCTCCCTTTTTTCTTTTTCTCCATCCAAACGCTTCCAAGAGTAAAAAGGATAGTTGCTGGGATGTGATGAAGGCTCTGAAAGGAAAAAATAAATTAACATCAAATGGGCTTCTCTTCTTCCCACTCTGCATACAGGAAGTCTTAAGGAGACCACAGGATGCTATCAGTGCTGCCTCCCAACACATTCTGTATCCCAAGAACCCTTCCTATTCCTCTGCAATCTCCAATCATTTCACTTTAAATAGAATTCCTAATTTGGTATTTCTTGTGTGAAATAATTGGTGGTGGTCTCTGGAAGGTGCAAATTGTTGAATTCCCTCAGTTCCTCTTAAAGTCTGAAAGAACTGGGATTGTAAGATGATTTTTGGAGGCTATTTAAGAACAGCCTACTTTAACTAATATCCAATGGATTCATACCTTGGCACCTGCTGTTTTATCCTATTAAACAAACTGGTATATGCTTGCTGGCAGCTTTCTTGCCAAGGGTACCCTACTGATGTGGTTTCTATCTGGCCTACATAATAAAGAAGGAGTGTCAGTAAAATGTCAGCACAAACTGCATTGTCATATCAGTGAATATTCTTCAGCAAATTAGAGGCTTACATTTCTCAGTTCAGGCAGCTGAGATGAGGACTAACATGTGGAAGAATACTCTCCTGGACAGGGCAGGAAGCTACCCCTGGCTGGAGCTGTCTTGTGTGTCCTCCCTCATCTTCACCAGAGACCTCTGACATACCTGCCCAGCTGACAAAAAGGTGAGTGTAAAGTTCAGTGTGCAAAGATGGGATTTCTTTCTGAACTTTGAAAGGCCAACTTGTTTTGCTGTGATTAACAAGGAAAGAAACTCCTGATGCTTGTGGCTGAGAGAATAGAGGGATAGCACTTTAGCTCCATGGTGCTGTTTGTAGCTTTTCTTTGTCCTGTACAAGAGAAAATATCTGTGTTTAGATCTCACTGAAAGCAGCCAGAAAACTCTTGTCACTATATCATATTAGCTTTCATCTGGTGTACTTGATTATGTTATTTTTTTTTTGTTTATTACAGGCTCTCAATTTTCCTTCTTTGCTCTAAAAACTATACTCAGAATATTGAATCACTTTTCTCCGTATCAGTGAATCTGCTTATTGACATCCTGTTAGAGGCCTGTGCAAATAGTCTTCAAAAAGGAATAAATGAAAGACACCGGTGGAAAGCAAAGTTTGACCAGAGGGCAAAGTTCTGTCAAAAACACTTTATCTTTCTTTGTTACTGAGACATGACCAGATGTTTGTTTATAACAAAATGCCTGCATTGGGATTTTTCAAAGCCCAGATGAGGAAAACTGTATCTAATTGCTTCTAGGAGTGCAGTCATGTCTTAGCTGCAACCTGGGTCGATGTGTCCTCAAATCCTGTATCTGGAGATTCTGGGAATGGAATAAAAGTGTCTGTGTTTTTGCTGAAAGGAGATAGGGCTGTCAGTTCAGGCACACACTAAACATTTGCTCTGCCTGAGCCTTGTGGTTGAACTAGATTAAAATGCCACATTAAAATGATCATCAGTCAATCAGAACACTTCCTCACTCTGAGGAACAGAACATCACGCTCAGTGCTGCAGTTTCCAGGGATGTGTCGAGAAAAAATATCAGAGCAGTGAAAAGTCTCACAATTGTGGTTTGTTTGGTCTGTGTGACATCACAGACTAATGTTTAACCTGGGATCAAACAACTTGAAATTTGTTCTCCTAAATGATTTTAAATCTGGGTAATTATTTGGAGTATTAATTTTGATTATTTTAATGTTGGCTATTAACTGTAGTTGGCAAAATGAAATATAATTAATGTTCTAGCTTTGGGAGAGTTTCCAATCAATATAGCTGTATCACAGACCACAACATTGTGTTGTTTCAGTGGCACAGATAATTTTCCTTTCATTTAAACCTTGGATAGCTGTTTAAGACTACCAGACTACAGGTCTTATGAATTACAGAAGTAGGAATTGCCAGGAAAGCTCTGTTTTATTAATAAAAAGAAAGGGAATACTAAAAGGAAAAGCAACCCAGACAAATTAAGATGACCTCCTTCAGCTGGCCTTTAGCTGTGAGCTACTTGTCTATGGCAAAGGATTATTTCTATAAACAATATATAGTTTGCTAACAGTTTTGTAAAGTTTGGTCTGAAATACCTTATGTGATGAATTGCAAGACCTTTTGCTGTAGAGATTTTGAATTACTTAGAATTAAATTCCTTCATGCACTTTTAAAAGCATTTAACCCATTTGTGGTTTTTTTTGTGAAGCAGAGAAGGTAGAAATGCATATTTTCTTTTGCACAGTTCATGTAGCAATATAATTTCTGAAGTCTATATAATTAGTGTAGACCATTTAATATCTATTTAATGTATTCATCATTGTTGAAGCACGGTGTTAATGAAAAACGTATTATAAATTAAGGTACAGCGAGTTGATGTCCCCTTTCAGAAACACCCACTGCATGCTGAGGTAGCATCTGGTGCAATTTGAATGTTTTTTGTCAATTAATTTAATAGCCAAGTATGCAAAAGAGCTTACTGCAAGTATTTCAAACTTTTTGCTGATGGAAATTGCAGATATGAATTGAGAGACTGGAATCAAGGGACAGATTATGGCTTTTTGGAGCCTGAAGTAGATTATATCCTATGGATCCTGAGTGCTTCTCCTGCCCCCCTTCTCACTCCTTTCCTCTCATACCCCTGGAACTGCAGTCGAAAGAAGAAGGTTTCCTGCTTGAGAAGCATCTCTGATCTTTTCCTTTGCCAACAGGGAGTTTCTTGGAAGACCAGGCAGCTGTGCTTCGAAGGCTTGGCTTGGCCTGGCCTGCTGCACCTTTCTCTGAGTAATATTTGACCACTCCTCTATTGGGGTGATGCTGAAAGAGTCCTTACAGTAACAACTCTCACTGAGATAGATGAATATTGCAGACCTTAAAAAGACAACACTTCCTTGGATAAATTTCATGCTGACAGCTTTAAAAAAATTAAAATTTTGTACTAGACTCATATGAAAAATTAAAAAAATAATTGATGATGCAGTATTATCATATGATCTCATGTTCAAGGATGGTAAGAACAGCATTTAGGTGTCTGCACATTAACCTCTCCTACCTGTAGCTGCTCCAAAAAGTCACTTTTACAGGCAACAATGTCATTCTGTGTAAAGTTCTGCTCTTTAAAACAAAAAAAAGCTCTGTTTCTTAAGGGAAGATTATGACTAATGCACTGCAAAGTTACTCCTGAGCTTGCCCTGTGATACCTTCTCTATGCTGTCACACCTTATTCAGTGTTTTACTGGCACTTGGGAATTTCAGAAAAGTCTGCAGTAATTACAGTGTATTATCATCCACATTTCTGATACATATTCTCTCATAAAATCCTAAACAATTTCTTGGGTTGTTTCCTTTAAGTGTTGCTGCAAATAACTTGATTTGTGTGTGAACTTCATTTGGATATGGTAACACCTTGTAAAGTATTTTAACATGACAGAAACACTTAAATAAAATTTGGGGTTGGTTTTGGAGATCCTCTCTTTAGAAGACTGCAGTAAATTCAGTCCCCAGATTGACACCCTTTTCTCTGCACAGATTTAGTTTTCTAGGGTTAACATTACTTTATGGTGCAATTTAATTGCTTTAAAAGGCAAAACTGCAATCGTTTTATACATCTACAATGGCTTTCCCTAGCCCTTTGGAAAGTACATGGATTTACAATTAAGCATCAGGTATGGTCTAGTCTGTCACATATTTGGGTTTGTTTTATCCATTATCAAGCAATAAAATCTCCAGTATTCAATCTCTCTCACTATTTATATCTTATTTTTATCCCACCCTTTCACCCTTGGCTTTGGTTTTATTTCACTTTGGCCAGTTTATTTACAGCCACTAAATAGAAATGCTGCCAATCCTGCTACACAGCTCAGGAGGCAGGGAAAGGTGGATCACCGTGCTGGGCCATGCCTATTCAGCCTCTGCTGCTTGTGCCATTTATTAAAACTGAGCTCTATCCATCCTACCTCTAAACTCCTCTGAATGAAGTCTGTCCAGTAAGGCCAGGCTCTTTAAGTGCTTGTGTATCCTGCAAGTTTCTTATAGCTCTCTCTATCCAGCCATTTAAGCACAACTGATTTTCACAATATCTTTCTTAGACCCAACATAATCCAGCACTCTCCAGCCTGATGTAATCCTTCAAGTCCTGAACAAGACCTAGGATTCTCAAATGATCACTCAAATGTCATGTATTTTCAAGCCCCAAAGAGAGGCTCTGTTTTAAAAACAGCTAAAATAATAAAAGTGAAAAAAAAGAAGATACCAGAACAGAATAGATTCTGTGCACACAGTTCAGAAACGTGTGTGGAATGCATGACTCCTAACTAAATGTCTGCCATCATTTCTTCTCCCCAGGTTCCAGCTAACCCTGGATGGAATGATATAACACAGGGAACATTTGGGAAAGGGAAAGGACCTCACCCTGTCAGTGTGTTGGGTAGAAGATTTGGTGGTTACAGGGAATGGTGACCTTTGCTGCAGCCCATTGTGTAAAAGGAAAACTCAGTTTGCAACCTGCTCGAAACTGCTCTCTAAATCTCTCAGATCTTTAACAATATCTCCTTTGCCCTGAGCAATTGCAGGTGGCATCCACATTGATGTCGAGGAGGAAAAGCAGAGAGAGAAATAGGAGTAGGGAAGCATACTCAGTTTGCTGGGCAGACCTCAAAAGGAATTTTCTGGAGGAAAACCAGGATGCTGATGTGGATATTTTGGTGAATCTAAATTCTTACAAAGAAAAGGCAGAAAATCCCAAGGCAGGTGAAGCCAAAGCTTGTCATTTGTTTTTTTGACAATCTCAAGTCTCAGTGATGCCTCAGTGATGACATTTGGAAGGGGGGGTAGGAGCTGGAGAAACTACCATCACCTGGAGAGAGTTTGGAAGTGTTCATGGAGAGTGTACAGCAGGCAGGAGGGGGAGTGATAAAAGTGGCACAGAACAAGGGGAGTTCCTCAGGGGAGCACTGAACACTAGGCAAGGAGATTAATTTAATCTGGAAACAGTTTGCTAGCTGTTGGCTGGGGGTATAACCAGAGCAAGGACTGAAAACAGAGACAAGAGCTGCTATTCAGTCAAACTGTGTAGCTGCATAAAACATGATGCAGGACCCTCCTCTGAGTCTGAAGTAGGTACAAAACTTCTAAACAAAGCAGAACACAGGTTGAGAAATACCACTCTGTGTTTAATGCCCCTGTGTTTATTTGTGGGGCAGTTTTAGAGGAACACTTTCAGTTTAGGTGTAGACAGTGTGGAGATGGGATCAACAGACTGGGCTTTCAGGGAAGGCTGGAGATAACAACAGGTGAAATATAAACACAAGGATTTCTTGGCATACACGGGTAAGAAGTAGATGATGACAAAATTTGTAATTGCATTTGGGGGAAAAAGTATCTTTTACAAGACCAACAACATCAAGAGGGTATCCTTACTGGAAACACAGAAGACACAGGGACTTAACCCTGTGAGGTTTTCTGAGGTCCAGCCTTGCTCAGAGGAGACTGCTCCTGAGAGCTGAGCAGGGCTTTTAGGCTTTTCCATCAGCTTGGTTTCACCTCCAGAACTTCTGTTCTTCTTCTTCTGCTGGCCCCACAGTGCTCCCACACAGAAACAGTGCCTGACACCCCCTCCCATTGGGTGGGAGCAACAGCCCAATCCATAGGGGAAGGGATGAGGTGTGTTGGACCACAGCAGAGCAGCTGGATTTCCTCCCTGCCTGCCTCCCTCCCTCCATACAGGGAGTGCACACAGCCAGCCTCGGTGCCCCTGTGGAGCAACCTCAGCCTTTGGGACTGGGATTTCCCAGGTTACAGTCAGTTCAATTGGAGTTGAGGCTCACCCCAAGCTGCTGATGAACTGGCAACCACTGCCTTGATGATCTGTTTGAGATTATCCTACTGAGAGTTTAATTTAGTTTAATTTTTGCCAGTTGATATTTGCTGTCCCAGGGGCCGAGCATTGCATTGCACGCTCTGTATGCAACATTATGGTTGTTTTTCAAATATGTAAATAGAAGTAAGTTCTTTCTCTCAAATCTCTAGCTATTAGAGCTCATTTTTTAATGCTACATGCATTTGCTACAAATCCCTTGGTTTTTGAAGTCCCTGTTTCTGTTCTTAAACCTCAATCTCTATTTAAAAGTATTATTAGTGTTGATTAATTGTAAGGAAAGTAAACATTGGTTTTGCCGACTAAAGTACTTCCCCTAAACACAGCAGATAGATTACTTTCAATGATGGATTCAAACACCTTCAGAGACTGCTTGGTCCCTCTATTTCCTATTATCAAAGCTGTAGTTTTGTTATCAAGACTGGCAGTTTCTTCTCACAGAAAATCTTTATTGCAAGGCTGACCTGCCTAACACCTCCCTATTAGTAACAGATACAAATAAGAGTTGATTGTTCAGCTGCTGTCATTTAAAAAGACTAAATCAACCTGCCACAAAAGAATAATTCCCTCTGGTAACTTTATCCATTTGCCCTTGGTGGTGACACTGTGGATACCACCCTGGTTGAACTATATATTAGTTCCTAGAGAAGCACTTCGAAATATATGGCTCTGCACCATATTGTAATTGAAAAAAATGAAATAGCTATGCATGGTTCAGTAATCTGAAAAGAATGCAAAAGTTCAGTTCTAATTGCTTTGCACAATTTTTGCTGTGCTTTCCAAATGGGTTTATTCTGCTGCTCTGTATATGTCTATATACAGGCAGCCCTGTTTTTTAAAAGGATGTGTCAGCATTTTTGTTTTATATTTTGACCACATTTTTAAAAGACTTACCTAACCAAATGACCTACTCTGGGTATCTGCTTATCCTACAAAGGACCTGTCAGATGAGTTAAGAACTTGATTTTAAGCTTATTCATTAAAACTGTCTTTCTTTTACCATGTCTTGGAATCAAGTCTCTACATTTTCTTTGGGTTGGAGAAGCTTAAAAGCCTGCTGTGAAATATGTACTTTTAAAAATTTAGATTGCAGCATCCATTAAGATTGGCTTTTATTTATTTTGCATGCAATTCTTCTATGTGTTTCTAGATATTAAAGCCTATATACTGCTTATCTGTGAAGAGCTGCTGTTTTGACATCTAAGGAAGAATGATTGAACACTCAGTCTCTGGACTGGAACTTCAGTTTAACTTAAAATTACTCTTTTATTTTATACAACTTACATAATTTTATTGTCACATTTATCTCTTAGTGCATTCCTCACATAAATCCTACATATAGTAAGACCATATTCGAGACTGATTAAAATAATTATCTAAAAGAATGATTGATAATTCTAATTATCAGTATTATTGACATAATAATTATTGATATCTATATCTAATATTATTGATATCTATAAATATCCCAGAGACTAAATCACCTTGCTTCTTTTGAAGGTAAATTATCATACTGCTAACAGGGATGGTAATAAAAGTTAGTTAAGATGTAATTCAGAATATCTATCTATCTATCTATCTATCTATCTATCTATCTATCTATCTATCTCTCAAAGCTTTGCTTCCTACTAACTAGAGGAATGTTTTGGTTGGTGGGTTTTGCATCTGGTTATTTTAAAGTTTCTGTGCTGTTTTTATAATGATATGGATGAAAACAGAGTCATATTGGGATTTAAAGCAGGCAACACCAAAAGGGTCAAATTGTTAAAAAGCTTAGGAAAAACACTTGCAATATTTTTCAAGGTTTGTATGGACTTGTATGTGCAAAAGGCTTGAATATAAATACAGTCACACATTTCATGTGTGCCAAAATCTGTGCTAGTAAATATTACAATGCTTTTGGGAGACTTATTGGAAACACAATCCCAGATGAGGGAAGTGTATGGGAATAACTATATTGTCAGACTATCAGGATGTGAATGGTTCAATGGAACAGAATGAACAGCAGAGAGAAGCAATTTTCTATTATAAAGAAAATTTAAAATAAAATTAGTCTTCTCCATTTTTGGTGGGAATATTAAAGACAAAGGGAGACCAAAGAAAAGAGAAATAAATTAAGATAAATGGAAGTAAAAACAATTGATGGTTGAGCGGAAGCAGAAATTGAAACTGTTTATAGATTTCATTTAGTGATATTGCACAGTGTTCTTTGTTCTAGGGCAAGCAGGCTTTAGAAAGTCTGTAGGAGACATGAGGAGTTTCTAGATGTTGGAATCTTTTGTATGTATGTCAGTCTCCAAGTCGCTGTAGATGCACATTTTTGAATCATCCTAACTGTCAGCATAATTCTATCCCAGTGATAATGTCTTATTATTAAAGAATTAGAGTCTTACACAAACTGATTTCTAATTACCTATCAGTATACTTATTATAGGATATAGTACTGTTGTTAGGACAGGTATTTCTTAAGATAGTCTGTAGAGATTTCCTCTCTAGCCTGTTTTGATTAGTCCTATAAACAATTTGGGACTGATTACTCAAATGTTAGCTAAGATGGTCAGATCCTGACTGCTTTCTGTGGAGGCAGAGGATCCACTGAAGGTTATTTTACTAGAGCTGAAAAAAGAAGCTTTGAATTTGGAATCAATAGTAGGATATAGAAAGAAAGAGTTAACTTCTACTGTTTCACTACTATTCTTCTGTTGTAGCGACATTATTAACAAAGGGTTGATTGTTGTTTTGGCTACAAGTATTAAGTACAAAAGAACTTTATGAAGGTCCCAGACACAGACTGGCATTTTGGCTGACTGTCCGTTTCCAAAGCAGTTTTCTATTAAATAAGTCCATTATTGCAACATGGTGACTTTAATTAAATCTCTATAATCTTCCATCAGGAAAATGGCATTAACCTGCTAGCCAGGAAAATCTGGTGAGTCCAAACAGTATCCCTGTTATTAGTACTTGATTGTCTGTTGGAGTGTTTGATCACAGGCATGGAGATTTGGATGTTGTTGTACAGTAAGGCTGGCCCAGTGCACTCAGGAGTGTGTGTGTACTGTTTATAACAATGACAACTCTTTCTAACTACTTGACCTGAAATGCTGAAGGCTGCACAAAATTCTGCTCCTGCTGGTCTAGCTCCTCCTGGAGTGGTTGTGGCACTACAGAAGTGCTTGGACTAGTGTGATTTATTAGCACGTGAGAAAACCAAAGAGTGTGTAAGATGTATTTACCAAACATAGATGTGTCTTCCCCTAACAGTTATAGTGCTGGGAACTATACATAGAAACAAAAATAAAATTATCATTTTTGCATTTAAGTTTTGGTTAGAATGTACTAGATAACTTGATTAAAAATCACACCTATAAATGCTGGTTCAGGTGTTGAGATCAGGAGCATTTCCAAGGGATTTAATCCATCTCTCTGGATAAATGCACTGAAGATAAAGAACTGACAAATAGCAGCCACTGATGTGGTTGTTTAATGAGTGGATTTAAATGTTTCCGTCCAATTTGTCTCTAAGATTTACACTTAGTTTTTGCCTCCTCATCACTTTTGGGTAAGTGGCAGTCCCAGCAGACTGAGAAGGGGTGTGGTGCACAGGAGCTGTGTGTGCTGAGTGTCTGAGTACACACTACTGGTGACACTGCTCAGGTGTCTGTGTCACCAGACAATTCTTTCTTCTAGGGAAAGGCAGTAAAACAGGAGAGCATGGAATTCTTTGTGCTGGAAGTCGACTTTTCCCTGCTTCCACTGAAATGACTGTCAGCTGCTGTTGACTTTAGGGGAATGAGAATGAAGTCCCATGTGACGAATATGAAAATTATGGTAGTCTTAGACTTCTGAGTTTTATAGGAATGCAATTATCTTAAATATGGGCTGTTACTACCACCACAAAAAAACTCCAACCAACCAAAAAAGGGGAGGGATGCAATTACCCAGAGAGCAAGTGGCATGCTTTTCATTGATTAGACTGTCCTTTTCGATTAAATTCCTCAGTATTTTTAATTTTCTAGCCCTAATTGCTGCCTTACATTTTTCTTGGGTCCCTTTGTTCTAATTCATCTGCTTTCAGGTCCAGATTTATTTTTTCAATCCATTCAGATTCTCCACAAACTTATCCTGTCATTATGTGT
The DNA here is from genome assembly GCF_052056855.1 of Sturnus vulgaris. NCBI lineage: Eukaryota > Metazoa > Chordata > Aves > Passeriformes > Sturnidae > Sturnus > Sturnus vulgaris. The sequence continues at coordinate 24,599,794 of NC_142245.1, forward strand.
TTGGTCTCTCTCTGCAGATGGTTATTTGACAGAAAGTTTCCATTGACTCCAGAGAGTGAGTCCTGTAAATAACATTTGTGGTTCTCAGATGGAGTAGTTGCAAAATGGAATTGATTAAAAGGTCAAAAAACATTACTGTTGCAATGTCTGAATTTCTCCATCAAAGTGTTAGTGGGACAAATGTGTGCAAATCTTTTCATAGGACTAATCTGGATCTAAAAAAATTCTCTTTGATATCAGCTTTCAGATGTTTCCCAACAAGAGAGACATTTTCAAATTATAGCTAGAAACCAGTCTTTCCTCTTACACTATTGTCAATTAGTAGTAACTCTGGAGGTAATGAAGTTCCCTTAGTCTGAGTTACAGTAGGATTTAGAGTCGTAGTATGTGATCTATTTTTAAAACCCTGGAAATTCTAAGCTGTTCAAAGCTAAGGTGAGAATTCTTGCAGAAAGCAGAAGAAACCAGACCATACCTGGGTCTTTCTACAGGAGAATCACTGATGGGGAGGCCGTGAGCATCAGTAATCCCAGACTTGTTTCTCACATAGTACATGGCACAGGAGAGGAGGTGGGTGTATGATCTCTCTTGCACGGCAAGTCACAGAAGGCCAGTAAAAGTCTCAGAGGTGATGTTACTAATTTAAAAGGACATCATAGCTGGGGCTTGGCAAAAGGTTAATTTTCAGCTTATTTCCCCAGCAGCCTTTACTGTCTTTTTATCTAGCCATCCTACAGGACGTAAATTTGCTCTGCACTACTTAAAAAACATCCCACAGATAATTATTGGCCACTGCATCTTGGCTATCTGCACTGAATCTTGATGGAGACAACGTAATTTCAGTTTTTATTGCCAACTAGGTAAGCCCCCTGTGGTGCCTCCTCTTTGTGATTTTTCTAGCAGCAAATGCCACTGAGCTCAAGTGTAGAGTCCATGGTAAAACACAAACCTTTGCTCCATGATGAAAGCAAAGCCTCAGTGTGTATAACCTCTGTGTCTCTACTCACTTGAGAGCTGAGAGAGATAATTTATGTCTGTCTGCAACATCTTTCATGAACTGAGCACTTGAACTAAGCCTCAAGAGTCTAAATAGGGAGTTGTCTCTACCTTTTCTTATGTGTTCTTCAAAAAGAATAACTTATTTTTGGATGTAGTAAGTCACGTTCTCCCACTCCTGGTTTAGGTAGGCAATAAATGGACAGAAGATTGTACACAAATTCCTTGTAAAGTTTGTATGTGTCTTGGGTGGATTTAATAACAGACTTAAAATTTCCTTAAAATTCTTGTTGCAGACTCACAGGAAGCTGGAAGGGACCTGTGGAGATATCTGGCCCAGCTTCTCTACTCAAGCAGAGCCAGCTGCCCAGGACCATGTCCAGAAGGCTTCCAGGTATCTCCAGTGATATAGCTCCATAACCTCTCTTGGCAACCTGTGCCACTGCTTGGTCACCCTCACAGCTCAAAAGTGTTTCCTGTTGTTCAGAGGGAGCCTCTTGTGTTTCAGTTTGTGCTTGTGGTCTCCTCTCCTTAACTGGGCACCACTGGAAGCACCCTGGCTCCAGCTCCTTTGTGTCCTCCCTACAGGTATTTATGCACATTGTTGAGGTCCTTGTTCCTATCAAACAAATTTCAAAGCAAGTAGGTTTTTTTGAGGGAAAATAATTTTGCCTACATATTTGAACAAAGCTGTTTTTGCATGAATCCTGGGAGTGCCTGTATCTGTAGGATGTGTCACTGGTGCCTAGCCTCCACTCGATCATCTGGAGCCCCCTGCAGACCTGCCTTTCCATCACAAAGGAGCTGCTTGCTGCATGGACAGCAGGGCTGGCTGGCACATGCACGGTTTGAGCCACAAATCTGAGGCATGTTGTCACATAGAGAGTGAAGGCAAAGATGGTAAGAGCAGCCAGCAAACACTGAATTGTTTGTGTGACTAGAAAGTGGTGATGTGCCAGATGAACTGTTGTGGTGGGCAGATGGCAGCCTGTAAGCCTGGGGCCTTATTGGAGCAGACATGAGACCTTGTTTCTTGAACAGTGAGAAGTATTCAACACATCCTCTGGAAACATTTAAGGATTGCTGGTGTTATTGCAGTTTATCTAAATTATTTGGATAACAAAAAGTATTTCCAGATAAATGTGACTTCGCACAATCTTAAAATACCGTGTAGAGACAGCAGAAATCCTGCAGTTCAGTGGAACAGGAAAACTAAATTGTAAATGACAGGACAGCCCGTATCTGTATTTTGCAGTGTCTAATGAAATGATAGATTGCAAAAGCCAAAGGTAGAACACACTACTATATAATTCTCTAAAACACCTCTAGTTTCTCATTAGAATTAACCATTCTTTACCAGACTATTGTTTCATAGCAACACTTGCAATTTCTCATATAATACTATTGCTTCAAAAAAAGCTCCTTTGGATGAGTGTAGGCTGTAAAGTAACATTGCCAAGTTAGGAAACAGATCTTTTTCAAAATAAAATCCTGTAACAGGAGAAAATAAACACACAATATTAAGGAGCCAGAGAGGTTCCCCAAATTCTGTCACCACTGGAGAGGAAGAGAAATCTTTGTCTTTTGTGTTTTTTCCTGGCTAGCAAGAGGAGCTGTACACAAAAGCTTCCCCTGGTCCCTTTGGTCTGCTCTCACACTGGTGTCAGGTCTGCTCTTACCTGGTGGCCTCTACATGCACACTAACTCCTGGCTTGGTGCCTGGCTGGTCCTGAAGAAAGCTCAGGATCTGCCCAGCAGATAGGCAGTGTTCCTGCACGCGTTCTTGAGGTGCAAGTCCTTACCTTCTTCTACCTCTGCTTCATGTTCCTGCTCAAATTTAAATCTGCTCCCTTGGTTTTAGTGTGAGAACCTGACCAGGGGAAAGAAAAATGCAAGCAGGTAACAGGCAGTGAGCTCTCTGTGATCTGGGTGCTGAAGCACAGCTGTCAGCCCTCCAGCTGACCTGCTGAAACAGCTCTGCTGCCTCTCAGGTACCACACGTGGCTCTCATGGCTTTGCCAGAAGTGTTGGTCTGCTCTCGTACTATTCGTGTTCTGTTTTTGTTTTGGCAGGCTGCTCACACTTTCCTAAGGAAGGAACACATACAAGGGAAGAAAAACAGTGAATTCAACAGCATGGAGCTGCTGAAAAACAAGGTTCACTGCCCCCTCCCCTCTGGTAACAGTGCTGTGAGTAAAGCTTCATCACCAGTGTTATGTACAGCTATTGCAGCACAGGGCTGTCAGCTCTCGTTATTCAGAAACTCAGCAAATGGATTGCATTACTTCTTCAAACAGTCTTCTGAAATCAGGCTGTTGAACAGAACAAGAGGCACCAGTGCAGCTAGAGACTGTCACATGGTTTGAATTGAAGCAATCATCTTTCCTCCACTCCCCCTGCAGCATCAACGAGTGTCAGTGTTGGTGCATGACCAGGGAAATGAAACAAAATAAATGACTTTTTGGGTTTTTTTAACTTTTTTTCTTTTGAGTGGAAGTGTAGAACTGTTCCAGGGCTGAAGTAAAGTATTCAGTTAAGAATAAGCTTCACAAATACAAAAATACAAGGGAGTCGATAGTGTGCAGTGGACAGCTTAACCTTTATTTTGGGGTTTCCACAGTGTTATGGTAGTCTGTGAAAAGTTTGAAGTTTGTAAAAATTCCAGTAGCATCATTAAGTCTGTTTAATGGAAATTCATTTTGTAGGGCATTTGTAGAAAATTACCAGACTAGGAGTACCCACGCATTGGAAAATTTAATTCTTATGATTCTCTACTACCATTATGGGCCCTTTAATATTTCATCAATGATTTACCACTTAGAAAATGAAGCAGCAGTAGGATAGAAATCCTTTTGGCCATAAGAGGGAAATGGCTACAGAAATCCATCATTCAGCACATGGAACTAAGTTCCAAATGAAGAACATATAATGATTTCTTTTCACAACGTAATTTTTGGTAAAATGTGTGCTGAACTTCACTAGAATCACAGCCCCTAAAATATGGTCTGTGTGACCCAAATGCAAGACTGTGTATAACCAGTTTTAAAAGCTGAAGATATTTTGCTTCCATGGGACTTCTGTGGTCAGTAGCACTTACCTCTACTGTTTGCTCTTGGTCTTCTGCTTAGGGATTATGTAGAGCCTAAAACATCTAAAAATAAAGTTTAACAGAAAGAATCAATTTGCTAACCGTGCCACCCTCTCACAGTTCTAATTTATGGTTAAAAATGTGAGAAAACCACTCTGCATATAAAATCCTTTGCTATCACATTGGTGCCAGTGCTGTCTTCATGCTGCCTTTACAAGTTTCTTTTCCAGTTTACAGACTGGCAGATATAGTTTGTCCTTCCCAGTGCCAGTGACAAGAGCTGGTGGGTATGAAATATGACCAGGTTTGTGCTTGGAAAAACTCAGGTATTTTTTACTTAGAAAATGTTCATTTTTAAGTGAAAATGAGAAGAAAGTTGAATTAAGAATAACAGAAATAATTCTTGAGTTTTAAAAGTGTGAAGACCACCTTATCAAGAAACACTCCTTTTGAGTTACAGAGTAAAACCTTCATTTTGGTGCCCTGATGATGAATAATATGACAATTTTCTTTCCCTAATGATACACTTTTGTCCCTGCATAGTCTTATACTGCTCTCATAATGCATGATGCTGCAATTTCTTTCCCCAATGACACGCTTTTATACTGACTTATTGATGTGTATGGCAGATTATGATGTAGAATACAATTTCATATTTATGACTAAAAGCCAAGTTTTAGTTCTTCACATACTGCCTTCTCTGAGGTGTCATGTTCAATCAGTAAGGCTATGAACAAGTTGCTTCAAGCACATATTCTTTTTTCTAGTATTATTTACTTTTATTTTGGCAAACAAGCTAGACAGAGTAGTCTAAAACTCAAGCATGGATTCATTTTCTGCAGGTCAGCTTGTGATAAAAAAAAGTGTTTAAACTTGTTAGAGAGAGGCACATCAATGAAAGTTAAGGGGATTCAAAAGTCTAGGAAATTATTTTTATTAATCCAATATGGTATATATATGCTCTCTCACATGAATTTTAGTTTATCCTGTTTCTAAACCAGCTAAATACTAATGAGGGGAATAGCAGTGACTTCTGGGTACACTCATTTTGTCTCTTTTCTACATCACTGCTGTGAGGTAAAAATCCCAACAGATATGCAATGCCAGTGTAGGCACCAGAGACAACAACTTGAAATGCATAATAAAAATTCTCAATTTATTAGATTTGTCCTTCTGTGATTAAAAACATATCTTAACAGCAGACATCTGTTGGACAACTTACGGGGTTCCTTTTTGCCTTGGTATGTGAGAAAATCCTGCAGGCTGGATTGCTCAGCCCTGCTAGACCCCGGCATGCTGTGGATGCACAGGAAATGAAGCATATGCTCCGTGGTGGAGCTGTAATAACATGCAAGCTTGGTGGAATCTGTGGAAAAGAAAGAGTGCCATTCCCTATCGTGTGCCCTATGGAAAGGAAAAGGGATGGAATGCTAGGAGCCTTCTCTCCTTGCTTGATCTCATGTGATACCTCTGGTTGGTTGTGAACCAAGTTTGTCAGAAAAAATAAGGGAGTGTGATAGGCACCATGCTAAAATCAAAATAATTTTGCATCTGCACCTTTTAAGCCTTGCACTGTGGGCATTGCATGACAAGATCACTGTGAATAGAGAAATGCTATGGAGCAGAGCACCAGTCTCACTGATTTTCACAAGCGAAGCTTGATTTTTTTTTTCCACTCAGTAAATATATGTCCTTCAGGCTTCCTTAAATGGGGTACCTCTTTCCTTAATAAAAGTATTTTTCTTCCTGTGGGCCCAACTAACTCATCTTTTGAAAGGTAACTGCTTTGAAGCCAAAAGAACAAAATAGCACCGTGGGCCTCCAGCATGCAGCAGGTTTTGTTTGTGTGTGCTTTCAAAGCAAAAAAGACCTTCACTGTTTTAACAAAGTGTTTCAGAAATATACAAGGCCAACTTTGTGTTTTGCAAGTAAATATGCAATGAAGCCCATGAGAGAGTCACCAAGGACATAATATTTATTTATATGCCCATGGTTCATCTGAAATGAGTGTGCTGCAAAGTTATCAAAACAGATAAAAAACTTTATGAGGTAGATTTTCAAAATTTGGAAGATTCATATGATTAAAGACATGGTAGAGAAGGCTTAAATCTTCATGTTTCAGGACACAAAATAGCCTCTATGGAATTTTAGGAAGGAATTAATCTTGAATCTAAATATAGTTTCCTTCTGGGGTCTTTTCCCCCAAATCCAAGTCAAAGAAGGACTGTGAACATATTTTAATATGCTGTGGTGATTACTACAGAATTGTATCTCCATGTCCAAGAGGACAAATTTATCTTGTCCTTGCTGAAAGCCTGGGAGCTGCAAGAAGAACTGAATCCTTTTTACAGTGAATATTATATTATCAAAGCTCTAAGATTCAGAAATTGGGCTTTGTGCCTTTCCAGGACATGGACAACAACTGAGGTTTGGCCTCTAGAGCTCAGTTCTTGCATCAAGATAATGTCATCAATACCAGGAAATGCAGAGATGAAGGTACATGCGTTTATCAGTCTCCTCAGGACCAGTGATTATTGCTGCAAAAATCAGAGTTAATGAAGTACCAAATAAGTGGTGGCTTCTTCATTTCTTGCCTCCTCAAGTTGACTCTGGATGCCTACTGGCAGATCAGAATGTGATGATTCCAGTATCAGAGCAGCTGGGTTAATTCTGTGTGCTGTGGTCTACCTGCTTTAGAGAGCATGGAATTCAAACTGGAGGATTTTAGGACATTTTCTTTTTTTTTTTAATGGGTAAGTATGAGAGGCCTAAGAGAATGCCCTCCCTGGTGCTTGCATCTGGCTCCAAAGAGTTAATTTGAACAGGAATTTCAGCTGGATTCACTCTGTTGGCTGTATCTAGTCTGAGTGATAGAGAAATTCCTTAGAGCTAAGCTGTGAGTGTAACGTGAAGAAAAGTCAACATGTGCTGTGAGAAGACAGGGATGACTTTTCCCAGTGTTTTATTTGGTATGTGGTATGAATGAAGAGTTTTCTTCCTGAGACAGTGCAAGTGGTGTGATAGCATGTACGAGAGCTGCCTTTAGAGCTTGGCAAGGAGTGAAGAAGGCTGAGAAATTCTCCTCTGGGAAGTGATGAAGAAGTGACTTGTACCTAGCCAGTTTGGAGAAATTTTGCCTGATTTATAGGCCACAGGACAGGAGCTCCTTTGGGCTGTGTTCTACTGAATTGCATAAACTGAAAGGAGCTTATTTTTGATAAGATTTGAAGGATTTCTTTTGCCAAAGTCTTCAAAACAAGTGTTTGACAGCTAACCCACAACTTCTATAGGTGGTACCAGTATTTTTCCATCTTTTCCCATGTTTTTGGTTAATTTTCTGTGTCTGATCAAGCAGGTAAATTGTTTTGTATATAAGTAGTACATTTTTCCTAAAATGAAGGCTTTTGATAATATTACAGTTCTGACAAATTTAGTAACTGCATATGCTACCTGATGTCAAAAAAATTTGCCTTTTTTAAAAATAGCTACAGCTAAAGCTGATTTTTATGGCTACTTTAGTCCAAATAAATATTCCTGACTCAGTGGATCAAGATAAAACCACAATCTATAGTTGCTTCTTTAACAAATACCAGATTGGGACAGTCATTTGCCCACTCGTGGATTTTCTGTCTTCTTTCTTATTAGATGTTAACCAGGAATTAACAAAAAAAGTCTAGAAGAAGCTTATGCTTGATTTTGGACCTTGGACAAATCTAAACATATTCTGATAAGGAAGATTTGAAGTAGCAGGTATGTGCATAACTCTTATATTTTCAAGCTGTGGGGATAGATGTAGCAGTCACACAGCACAGAGGTCCTGCTTTCTCATGCAGTTACAGTAAAGATGAAAATCCCAAAGTCTCTTGATCTAGAGAATTTTGAAGGTATCATACAGGAAATCTTCAGTAAAACCAGGAATTGCTCCCACTCCTTCAAACTCTGACTACCATGAAAATGCTTATTTTTGTCTTTGCCAGTTGAGTAAGTTATTCCAGGGGATTTTCCCAGTGTCAGGAAGAAGTTGATCCTGAAAATGTTTATTGTAGTATCATAATTTCCATTACAGAGCTAAAAAGCTCTCCTATTTTTTAAATTTTTTTTTTTTCTGGAAGGGGAAAGCCCCCTGCTTTTTGGTGTACCTCCTGACTTTTAATAATACCACAGACTTCTTTGCCTTTCAGTGAACCAGCTCCACAAGGAGATTGCCACATCAGATTATGTGAGTTTGCTTCATTTCCAGGCAGTGCTATTTAATATACATCTGCTATGTAATAGATGCAACAAACTGAAATGATTTTCAGTTGGGTTAGTCTTTATTGGATCTGACCTCTGGTCTAGGAGGTGAAGGGAGAGTGGAAAATGAAAGCTGATTTGGTATTAGCCCACTATTCATATTAGAAAAAGTAAATGCTTTTGCGGTTTTCCTTACAGAGGTGTCTTTATTCATTTGACATGCCTTTAATAACTAATTCTAGTTGTCTGGTTGCCAAGATAGATTTCCTACAGGCAGACTTAAAAGTGATTTTGTCCTCTTTGAATGCATGGCTTCAAATGATCCCAGAACAGCAAACATTAAACTTCCCTCTAGACCTTGAGATTTTCTGAAGCACTGTAATAACATAAAAGGATAAGACTATTAGAAAAAAATAAATAAATGTATTAAGCATGCTTCATATGATATGAGCAGGACAATATAACTCCTTGTTTTTCCATGTAAACTAATATCTCTTTTCTACTGTTGGCCATATGCTGTGGATTTCTCAAAATTCCCATTTTATGGATTTTGGTATCATCATTCATACTTGCCTCTAAATGAGAATGTTTTGTAGGCTTCATCTGAAAGCAAAGAGCCAACAGAACTCAATTTTTTTTCTTTCACAGATGGCTTTGTCAGTGTTTTTTACTCACATTATCACAGAGCTTTAAATGTGTATCCAGTGTACGAGCATCTGTGTATCAGCTATGTCTATGAGCATATGTAAACTGGCATGGGAACTGTGAAGTAGGATGCCTTCCTTGTCATTTAACTGGGCTGTGCACATTAAGCAATTAAAAGCAATTTAAAAACTTGGCTCCACACAAAGCCAAACTGAGTTTGGGTCTGCCGGTTGCTTGGAGAAAGAACATGAGAAAGAATATTGTCATTTCCAGGCATGAACTCACATTCTCAAGGGATGTATCTGCTATGGGGTTGTCCAAATGAATTTTGAGTTGCTAGGTGAAAATTTGAAAACTGTCTCTCTAGTGCACTGATAGACAAAATCCACCTTTTCTTTCGATTACTGAAATCTAATAAGGTATTAATCATGGGTAATTACTACAGAGCTTTTTACCCCAGCTAAGTCTTAAATCAGCTTGGTTTGGTAATAAACAGAAACAATCATTCAGCTGAGAAGGACTTGGACAGACTTCATTTTTCAGCTGAGGATCTTGGTGTTGTGATGGACAGGTTGTACTTTCTGGCCAGGTCACCCAATTCAGTGCAAGGAATGTCAGCTCTGTCCTGCATTGCATTGAGCAGACAGACAAGTCCCTACCTCTCCCTGAAGTTGAGTTGTTTAATTGTAACCTTGTGAGAGGTGATTCTATAGGATGCCACACACTCTTCCTCTCAGGCCATGGCCACCAACTATTTCTCCACTGCTCCTTTGACACTCTTTAAGCACTGTTGACAAGATCAATATGCTTTGACATAACAGATCACAGCAACAGCTTGTGAAGTGCTCATGCATTTTCATTTCACTGTAGAAAATACCTTGTGCATGAGCCTTGGGTCCATCCCATTTAGCTTTTGGAGTGGTTACATCACAGTAGCAGCTCAATAGCATTATGTGATTGGTTTGATACATGGCTCCATAGAAATTTGTCCTCTCTGGTTGTTCCTGGCATCTGAATGCACTGCTAACATCAGAAGTTCTTGTTAATTCTCCTTTAATACACTATATTACATCTGATATAAAACAATTTACTTTCTTTTGGGTGACCTCAGCTGGGGACATCAAGGCCTTTTGACATGTCATTCTGACACTTCTGTACTGTCAGTACCATAATCATCAGGAAATGTTGTCAGCACGGTTTCATGTTTTTGTGCTGAAATCGTGGCTATAAATATCAAACATGCTCAGTCCCGACTGTATACAACTCCCTGAATGGATGAAGCTGATAACACTTCTCAGCTACTCACTATGGTTAGCCTGGTCCCTTTCCCTCTGGTGTTTGTTGTGGGGTTTTAGTTCGTTTGGTTTTTGTTTTTCCCTAGTTTTTCTAATAATTTACTGTCTACCATGGTATTGAATGCGTACAGAAGCATAGACAAGTGAGATTTTTCATTGTCTGGGAGACTGGTTTACATTCTAAATGAAGTCACAAGGTCTGTCTGGATGATCTGCCTTTGGTAAAATCATGTTGCACATTTCCTATGTAACTGTGAGTCTATTTTTTTTTCTTAAAAATCTGTGGCTTACTTGGTACCCATGGACTAGTAAAGTTTAGAACTACTGTATGACTCAGTTCCCCTGAAAACTGTCAGTGGAGCAGGAATCCTGTGACATAAATTAAATTTCATTTTGAGAAAAAACCAGTCATGCTAGACTTCCTTTACTGCAAAAGCAGGGGGTTTTTTTATGCCAGTGATAAGATGAAATGTTCTAGAAACAGCCTGCAGCTTATAGCATTACCCCACCAAAACGAAATTATGGAAGCCAACTTGCACACTACTAACCTGCTTAAGGAATTGCAATTTTAAAAGCAGAGCAGTTGTTTTGAAATGCAAAGAAGTATTTTGGAAAGTTTCTAATAAGTATTGTGTTATTTTTACAGGACACTGATTCTCACGCCATGCAAGTTATAGCCATTTAATTGTATTTTATATGGTATCAAACTTTCTGCCAAAATCTGGTGTTGGAATGTTTTTCGTTTTTACGGGTCTATCAACATTACATCATTTACTGACTGCATCATGTGTGACACACATGTCTGTGCTTAACCTTTACAGTTGGGATATCTGAGCCTGCTTTAATCAAATGTCACACTGCCAAATGGGTGTTATTCTTTAAAGCTTCCTTGCTGAGGAAACAGGTCTGAGTTTTTGTATGCTCACCCATTAGATGCTGCTATCAAATTTAAAAGAACTTAATTACGAACAAATTGCCATTTAGTAGAGCCCAAAATTTAGGCTTGGTTGCCTCGTTTCTATTACCTAAACCTTTGTTTCTATAGCAAGCATCCAAAAGTCATGGACTGGAAGATGCATGTCCATACTCTCAGAAACCAGCAAGGCCAGTGGCTTCTTTGCAGAAAGAAAAATGGAGAAATGCTGGAGTTACTCAAATGCAAATATTTCTTCCCCCTTAGAGGTGTCTGTGGATACCCCCAACACATTCTGCCTGTTCTCACTGCTATTGATCTTGCCTCTCCAGCCCTTTCAGTGGTGCAGAGGGCAGAGCCTTTGGGGTTGGATTTCACACCCTCGGGGTAACTGGGAGCAAGGTTTGCTCAGTTGTTGAACAGCACAGTGTAGCTATCAGTAATTCGTCCCACAGGGGCATTTCTTCTGGCACCCCTTGATTAAGCTGATGACTGTTTCTCCATTCTGAGCCTTAGGTGATAACTTAGGCTGCAATTTATGCCATCTTTTGGGAAACTCAGATACCTTGGAGGGTTTCTTTGGTGATTGTGACTGTCAGTAGTGTGGGAGGAGATGATCTTTATGAGCACCTTTCAGAAGAGGAGCAAATAATAAACTACAAAAGAAAAACTTTAGCTTAGAAAACTCTCTCCTTCCTTTTTTGCTCAGCCTCCACAGCTTTTTGTTGACTGTGAGACATACACAGAGCAAAGACTCTCCTAAATGCAGGTGCAAGACTATGGTGGGATTCCTACCAAGTTGCTACTTCCATTGTTTTCAGTAAATTTCAAAAATTAGTGTAATTGCAAATCCCAGGCCAGGACTTGCAGATGAGGGTGGCAGCAGCTGTGCTGGAAGGACACGGAGATGTCCCTGGATGAGACCCTCGTGTGGGCTCACATGGGGCAGAGCTCCAAAGGTAACAAAAAGGGCTCTGCAGAGCAACTCCACCAGCCTCTGAAACGGAAGAACAAATCCACAGATCTCAAACTGGTTTCACTTGCCTAAAGCACTACACATAAGAATGTTGCAGGGTTTGAGCTAAAGGCTCAGTCCGGATGTTGGTGAGACCAGCAGAGACACCTCTCACAGCTTCTTAAACAAAAGTGCCAAATCCAAGGCTTTTTCCCACAAATTTGTGCATTTCCAGCTTCTACTGCTCTGTCCTGATTGAAATACAGACTTCAGGAAGGTCAGTTCAAATCCGGTGTGATACAAATGGAGACAGTCATTTATTTACTTGTCTGGATCCTGAAAATTCTTTGCATCAAAGACAATATAGAGATACCCATCTCAAACTCTGTTTTCCCAGAAAACAAGGGAGACAGGACATGGGTAAACTATTAAGTTAAAGATTCTCTCTGGACCAAGAGTGGTTGTTTTAAATAAATAGAGATTTAAAGCAACACTGTAAGATAGATCTTTTCCTAGACTGTATGTTTGTAAATATTAAACATTAATTGAGAAAGAGTGTTACCTATGAACCTGGGGGAAGCTAGAACTATTGAAGGGTGGGTTGTGGGGGGGTTTTCTGGCTTATTGCTTGACTAATCAAAACATTTCTATGCCATTAATTATTCTCAATGACTAGGTCTGTACGTGGGTTAAAGACTTAAAAATTATCTGATTTGCAGCTCTTTTCTATTTCATTTTGTAGGTAGTGTAAGTGATCCTGTGTCATGAGAAAATGTATACAATACTGATAAATCCATAAAGTATTTGACCTTTAATCAATCCTAATATTTGCAATCCACAGAATCTTCTTAAATGCCTGTAACCTTGGCCCTTCCACTTCCATTCATCACAATTACTGTTTGAGTTGTCTGATGCAATGCACAAAGCATTGCATGTTGACATCCAATATTTTATCATTAATAAAATAAAATAAAAAAAACCAAAAAAAACAACAGAAAGAAGTAAGAAACATTCCAAATATTTTTGATAGTTTGATATTTTCCAGTGCAGTGCCAGGAGAGGAAAAGGGACAGTTGTGATTTATGTTAGTGCTAGCAGACATTGTTAATTAGTGTTTACTGTTAGCAGAATGTAGATGTAGTTGGCTCTCTAAACAAGTTGATTCTTGAAGTTATGCTAATTTTCAGTGATTGTTAACCTTTTCATACTGAGAATACTGCTTGTAAAATCCTTAAGTAAACAGTATGGATTGCATTTTAAACAAGAGTTTAAGGAACCTGGAGCAGGAGCATGTATGAATTAAGATAGCTTTGGACCAAACCATGCAGGTCTCACTCGTGCTATAATACATGAGTTAATGCTAGTAGGATTGTTACAAGAAAATGAACATTTTCTCCTATCCCCCAAGACTTTTACTATTGTCTTGATCAAGAAGCACTGCAGTGATGGATGGAAATACTAACAAGATTTACCCACAGAGAGGCTTCTGTAGACAGCTGAATGATTCAATGCAGAGAGCACTGGACTCCTCATGAAGGAACTAGAAGTTATGCTCTGCATCCAGGCAGTTGCTTTATTTTTTGGGGGTCCTTTCACTCTTTGTGTTCCTTGTCAGTAAAAATTGCAAGATTTTTTCATGGACCGTCTCATTTCACACACGTTCCTGTGTCAAGTAAAAAGAATAACACATTAGGATTGAGATAAGTATGATAAAAATAATATTACTGAAATTTCCTCTTGTAGCATTGTGTTTCATATCACCTATGATTCATGACCCCCATGAGGGAGTAGGTGCTGCCCAGGATTTTTGCTGAGAGTGAACTTATATTTCCTTTGCCTTTGGAATGAAATATGAGTCCTTGGATCTCTGCTATATAAAAGCAACATTTGGATATGTTATCATACTGCTATTTGTCCAATTTCAGACCTATAATATGCTCCCCAGACCTCTCACACCCAGTACCAAAATACTCTTCCACTGGAATCATAGAAACATTTATGTTGGAAAAGACCCTTGTTAACCCAGCACTGCCAAGTCCATCACTAAACATGTCCCCAGGTTCCACATCCCTGCATCTTTTAAATCCCTCCAGGGATAGTGACTCCACCACTTCCCTGGGCAGGCTGTTCCTGTGCTTGACAATCCTTTCAGTGAAGAAATCTTTCCCAATATCCAATCTAGGAGTATTCTTTACACCCACATATATATCTTTTTGTGCACACTTTTATATATATGAATTTATATCTATATATCTTTCAGAATAAGGAGGTATATGATGACTATTTCAACATCAAAAGGTGAAAAGTGCAAAGAAATGGCAACATTAAAACTTTTAGACATGCAAGTTCCATCTTTGCTGGTAGGGTTTTATGCTCTCTTTCTCTATCTTGAAGATTTTTCTTAGCATAGTTTTTATAGGTCTTAACAATTTATTAGCAGGAATTACATTTTTAATGGGAATCATGAAAAAGTGACATGAGAATATGATCTAAGTCCCCTTTCTCCCCCAGTGATATTTCTCTGTTTTTTTTCCAGCTGTTTTGCCAAGGCAAATAATATGATTATAACTGAGCACTGATGTGTAAGAATTCACATAATCTGCCTCTACAGGGCTGGATGGGAGAATGAGTATGATTTCATTTTTACTGCAGTTACCATGCAAACTCTTCCTGTCTCTGCAGCTTTGGGTTTTTTTTTTTTGTTGTTTTTTTCTTTGGCTGGTGGAATTTTCACAGGAATGCCATGGAAAGATTTTCAGACATTTTGGCCAGGTTGACCACTAGCCTCTCTGGCATCCTGACTCTGTCGACAAGACTGTGTGTAAAATCTCAGCCTGCTCCAGATAGCTCAGGGATCACATCACTGGAGTGTGGGAAAGATGGGCTGTAGCATTACTGTACCAGGGGTACTCAAAAACTAAAGCACCAGACCTTTGGTTCTACACAAAAGAGGCTCTGAGAGAAAGTTGTAAGTGTAGAGGTTGACAAAATTAGTTAATTCTGCTCTCTTTAGTGGAACTAGAGAATGCTAAAGGAGTCCATAACCTATTCATAAAGAAAAATTGTGGCAGGAATTCAATTCTGAGTGCTGAATATCATTAACTCCCAGAAGAAAATGGTTAATCATGAGAACTCATGTTTTCTGCCATTCATGCAGAGAACATAAAGTTCAAGAGGTCTCAAAGAACATCCATTTCCTTGACTTCATCTATGCACAAAACCTCCATTGTGCAGATTTTGCAGATTTTTATAAGGCTTAACAAATAATACATGCAGCTTTGTTTCAACCCGGCATAAAATGGAGTGACAAAGGTATTTGTCCCTGTCTATGATGATAAAGTTTTCCATGATGGAAAGTTTACAAAGAGCTCACTTTTACTGCAATCCCAGTTACAAGTCTGAAAATAGCTAAATTTAAGTTGGAAATATTTCCACACTTTTGTGGAACAATTAGATCATCTCCATGAAATGGTGTAGGATGCTAGAAGTAGTCTTAGGTATTTACCAGCATGCATCTGTTTTCAGACAGATTGTGTGTATGGTCTAGAACTACACTCGTGTTTCCATAAACTCTTACACACAGCCCTGTGGAGGGAAACACTTAAAAGCAGCTTTTAAATGATGCCACCATACTGCTGGAGAGACTTTGACCAAAGATCTGACATGTATTGAAGTGCTGTTATCTCTTCCTTCCTCTCTTTGACTTTAGAGACATACACATCATCTAAGAAACATTTTTATTAGTCCCATATTTTAGGGAAAAAGCTTTGCTGATATTGTGAATGAGTACTATTCCATAGCTTTTGATTGCCCAGCATCCAATCTTCTGCTGGAACTGTTTTGTTTTTGCAGCTTTATGTCAGAGATGCAGTGCTGGTGAGTCTTGCCATAGGCCTGTGTTCATTGGTGTCATTGTCCATTTAACACAGAACTGCTGCTGTGGTGTTCATTTATTAAGCACGAAATTGTGTCAGGTCTCCGAGAGCAGATCTGTGAAAAATGCCCCTGGAAGTGTTTATAAGGGAAGTAAATAGACAGGGAATGGATCCCACCATCTGATACAGTCCTCCACACAGGCAGACGTTGTGATGGTGTATTTGAGCCTCTGCATGTGGCAGCCATTTCCCCCAAATTCTTCCTTCTTTTAAATCCCTACCCCACTGCACACAGGACCTGCTCAAGCTGAGCCAGGTCACTCTTTCCGAGGACATGAGAGTGGTCATAAGTTTGCTCCTCTGACAAGTGTTTGGGATGTTAATATCAGTGTTGCTGAATAAATGGAGTAAGGTTCATCTCTCAGACTGGGCTCTCTTCTGCCCTGAATGTGTTTCCTTAGGGCTTGGAGTCAGTGTCCATTCTCTTCCCATTCTCTGCCTTCTGTTTCCTTTCATACCCGACACTCATTTGAGAGAGCCAGCCATATACAGACACTGGAACTGTTTATCTTTGGAGAGTGTGCATTATCTATGCTGTTCAGCTTTTTACCTGAAATCTTTTGTGCCTCCTTTTTCTGAACTTGACTCGTTTCCTTGAGTCTTGTTGTTTAGCAGCCTTTTTATCCAGATACTAAATTCAGAACAGGCGACCTTCCCCTGTAAGCATTTTCTCTTCCAGTCTGAAGTTTCCTAAGTTCACCTTGCTTTTTATTTTTTTCCCTAACAAATCTCTCTTTTGGCAAGTCCTGAACCAACTTTTGGAAGTCAGTGGCCTAGGTTATTCATAATTTCTCAACAAATACATCCTCAGGCCAAAGTGTGCTTTCAGATCAGAGAAAAGAAACCTGGTAGCATGGTAACAATAATCTCCGAAGGTGAGCTGAATTATCTATTACTGCATGAGCTTTCCATAGTTTTAAACGGAGTTTTCTCAGTGCAGTTCTCTCTTTCAGTCTAAAGGTTTTTACAAGAGTCTGATTAAATATTATTCTTTTTGTGTCTTCTGACTTGGGAGTTTAGGGAGTCCCCCTTCAGTCCCCCTTCCCCTCTTTTCTGCAAAGGGAAGGGAGAGGTAAGAAGGTATTTGTGACCCAGCAAGATGGAAGTTTCTTTTGAAGATATTTTTAGGTAAATGTTGTGGTATATGAAAATCTCCTTCTGAAAATTCCTAAAAATTTGCTTATCAGTGTCTCTTGAAAAACTTGGGAACTCTCAAGTAAAAAGATAAAAGTTTTTAGTCTGTAGGGTTGCTGGATTTGCCCTGTGAGTTTGACAGTGCAGACCACAACCAAAAGAGTTGTGTGGGTAGTGATACATCACATAGTAAAGACAGTAAAATAAGAAGTTGTAGCTCTCTGCCAGGAATTAGCAATAAAATGAAATTTGCATCCAAGTTTCTGTGAGCGAAATGATACTGCTCTTTTCCAATAGATGAGTCTACAGAGGCATTGTGGTTATTCACATCCACACATCTTTATATATGGCAGCTTTATCATTGAAATATCAGCAGCTCAGAAACAAATATCAAAGGAAATACTTTTCCCTTCATTTTAGTTCAGTGAATTGTTAACAGCTGTTGCTTCAACTGCAATTTGGGAATATTCTGTAAAAGGAGAAGAAACTTCATGGTCTGAAGTCCACGTCCTACATATTCCTTCCTCAGAGGCTTGTGACAGTGGCTTGGTCATATGTGGAGGTGCTTGAATTTCCCCTTGCTAAGCTGACAGAGCTACAGGGAGCCTGGGCTTGCCTGGGTCTGTACCTTGCATCAGTTTTACACTGCAGCTAAGTGGCTGTGAAGCTCGTCTGTACTCACAGACCTTCGGACAAACATGCTGTGGCAGTGAACGCCCTTCACTTTTGGGGCTCCCACTGTCTGTGTCACACGGTGCTGGGGAGGAGTGTGGAGTTTCCCAAGGGGAACTCGGGGTGATGTGGAGAAACCTGTTTGTCTCCTTTGCCACCCCCCTGAAGTGTTCAGTGCAGTGGAATCCAGGGCACAAGGGTTTCTCCTGCTACAGGACCATCACTCCCAGCCCGTGTTTGTGCATTTACCCACCTTTCTCAGGACCCATGGAATTGGCTCTGTGATTGAGAGGCTTGGTGTTCCAGAGGAATTGTCAAAATCATGTGCCATTGTGAGATTTCACACTCACAGAGTCATGAGTTGTGAAAGCACATACTTCCCTGAGCAACAGGGCTTAGCAACCCTGTGTCTCTCTCTGTTATAATTATCTGAAGCTGTGGCTGACCCTTCTTTTATTTCAAGTACAGATGGAATTGGTTGGAAGGCTATAAAGCTGTTAAGAAGGCATTCAGTAAGACTGTATGAGACTAACCATTTAGCACTGTTTTCTTGGGAAAGCTAGATATTGTATAATTAGTCCCTTTTATTTGTTTTTCTTCTGATGTCTTCAAGTGTGTTTGAGTAATTTTTCCTCATTACCATATGGGATAAAATTTAAATTCCTGTAAAGCAATAAAGACAAAACCAAAAAACCTGTTCTTGCTTCCAGAAGCTGAAGATGTAAGAAAACACCAAACACTTAAGGCTGTATATAACACTGAGCTGGCACTGCTGCTGCTGTTCTCTTATACCAGGATATATAATACATGCTCCCCCAGAAAGCAACAGTGTTCAGCTTCCAGGGAGCACACCCAGACTTCTCGAGGAAACCCAGAAACCACAGCAAAGAGGCAGATTGAAAGGATCCCCTAATGAGTAAATACATCCAGGGCTTTTAGTTCCCCATCTGCTGTTTTGACAAATGTGTGAGAGCTGTTTTGCCAGCAGATATCACTATGTGTGTCCAAATTACAACTGAGAATGAGAGAGAAAAAGCATTTCTCTACTCATAAGCGACAGGCAGATTTAGGAATGTCTGCTGGAGTTTATGTGCATTATTAGGCACATTTTTAATTCTTTTGCCAACCTCTATTACGAGGTCATTTCACTTCAATGCAAATTAAACCATATTTTTTCACCTTCCTATGTTCTTTTTCTTTTCATAATATATATTTTTAATGTGTTGCTCAATCACAGCCCACTAGAACAACATAAAAGCCTTTAACTGTCTGAATTGAACTACTGTGGCCTTTCTTGTCAAAAAGAGCTCCTGGATTTATTTCTGTGTACATTGACACTATAAAATGTTACTTTCTTTTCTCTCTTCTGCAGGCAAAGAGCTATAAAAATCAAGTTTCATTGTCATTTCAACCTTTGTTCTAAAACATTATGATGTGTAGAAAATTGATTATACTGGAATTTAGTATATACAACAAAAGGAAACTTTGTTGAAATCCAGAGGGCCATTTCTGTTCATTTGATAAATGTATTAGTTTCTTTGGTTTCCTGAATTACCAGGTAAAGGGCAACATTTTCCAGATCTAACTAATTTCACTGAAACATATGAAAGACAAATACCAGAAGTCAAATCTAACATATTCTTCCCATGGGCCTTAAAAAAAAAACCCACCCCAAACTCTTTATTTTGAAAAGCTAAAGTAAGAGTTCAAAATTAAATGGATGATTCATGTGAGATATGTGAACTGAACAACACATCAAGCTGTTGCACCAGCTGATATGGCCTGGGTTTTCTCAGCACTGCTAAAGAAAAGAAACAAGAGGTGAAGGAAATAGATTGCTGTGCTACTCCATCTACTCAAGTGTGGCAACAAAGCAGACCCACTGTGAGGAGTTCTCTGTGCCAGGGTGAGAGCTTCCAGCTCCATGGGTACGGGGCCACATTTTGCTCCCTTTGTCTCCCCTGGGCATGGAGGAGCTGAGTGCTGGACACTCCATGGGCAGAGGGGTCTGCTCAGCACTCTGGAGCCTTTGCTCACAACTGGCAGCCCCAACTGTGCTTCCACAGCTGCAGCTCTGCAGCCATGTGTCATCCCATCCCATCCCATCCCATCCCATCCCATCCCATCCCATCCCATCCCATCCCATCCCATCCCATCCCATCCCATCCCATCCCATCCCATCCACAAGCAAAGGGTCCACCTGGGTTTTGCTCTGGATCTTGCCAGTGTGAGGGATACAGCAGCTTCTGCAGTAAAGCACCAGGAGGAAAAAGCAGTTTGAACTAATAAAAATAATAGTTATCAATTCACTGGCAAAATCACAGTATGTTATATTTCTTACTGAAGGTACTGAAAGAAGAAATCATTTTCTTGTGTCTGATATAGCAGAATGTAAGCATAGTAAAAATTATAATATATGCTGCTATCTTATTTTTTCTTTTTGAGTAGTGATAACTTTAAGCAAAGGGAAATTTTCCCTACTGGACAAATGAGAATTCTTAATTTAATCTATAATCTGAGAGATGCTATGGTCCCCAGCAAGTATTAACCTCTGCCTCTGGATGAAAAATAACCCCTTTGCCAGGGTCACATCTATTTCAGTCTAGACGAAATAGCTCCTAGGTGCTGTAAGGAGAAACAATGATGTCTGAGTGCCTCCTGGAGAACATTCAAACCTTGAGCATATTTTGGTTTGTACTGGAGTTGAACTTGATGTGATAGGTCTGGAAAAATATAGAGCTGACAGTCTATATACACAACCGGGATTTCAGTCCACATGGATAATGAGACCTAAGCACCCAGCCACTTTTTTTTTTGTGCCACTGTCAATTTAAAGTGCATTTTTAAATGAACAGTGGGGTTATTTGGGTCTATTAATTACAGTAATTGTTTCCTGCGTGGAAACCACATGTATGAGATGTGAAAGGCGCGTGTGTGTGAGCAGGAACGCTGGCGTGTGTGAGACTGGAGCAATTCCCCTTTGAAGATTTTTTCTAATCCCTAGAGAAGGAGCTTGTAATGAGCAGCAACATTTATGCTGAGGACTTCAATGCTCCTTGTTGCCCCATCCATTGCCTTGCCTTTCACATGGAGATTAAAGTCAGTGGTTGAAGCTGCTCCTCCTTTTCCCATGTGGCTGATATAAATTCTACATCAAATGGAAAGGAGGAAGGGCAGGTTTGGTTGTCAGCAAAAAATGAAGGAGAGGTCTGAGTGCAGCAGGAGCAGGGGCTCCGTTCTCATTAATCTGGAGGGCAGCAGAAGAGTAAACATAAAACCTTGGGAAGATGCCTACTGTGCCCTTTAAACAAAGAGCCTGTGATTGGCATAGTAAAAAGAGCAGTGCTGATGGGTAAATGGGAAAATGCTTTTCCTAAGGTTTACCTGTTAATGGATATGATGAGAAACTCATGCAGACTTTTATAGTTTATATAAAACTTGAACACTTCGATTTGTGCATTAAGCAAGTACAATAATGATCCTGTCGTTTAATTTCTAACCTGTGTTCTATTACAAGTCTCTCCATTTTAACTTTCACAAGGAAGTTGTCTTTTTGCCTGATTATAGTATTTTTCCTAATGCCAGGGAAAAAATGTTTGGGAAAAGTTTGGGATTAATCTCATATTGTTGAAATGCAGAATGTTATTTCCCCATTTACATCTCCTTTTGCTGTAGTGGCACATCTCAGATGTGACTCAGCCCATGTGTGTCCCTACAATTTGCCCTGTGGAGCAGCTTAGTTTGGAGAGAAGAGGGAAGGGATGAAAAAAAATTAACAATGCATCCTGACAGAGGGCAGCCAGGCAGTGGGGGTTTATTAGGGAAGAGCTATGCTGGGATGAGAGACAGCAGATCTCCTGAGACACCTAAGAGCAGATAGTTTGTATGTTGGAGTCATGGCATGGGCATAAATCCCTCCTCAAATGCAGCAGGGTTCATGGGGTTCATGGTTTATATTGTCATGCTCTCAGCTTGATTTTAGCAGTATTTGCATATTCTCCTTTTTTTTTTTCTTCTGTGCTGAGGTCCTGTTCTTTGCTCATCTGCACCGAAGATGAGTGGCAGAGACTCTGTTCTGATATAACTAGAAATATAAAAGCAAGAGAAGTAGAGTTAGCATGAGGTTTTTTTATCCAACACTTAGTTTGGGAAGGTCCCTGAATATGAACATGGCAAAATTTACTCCTGACACAACTGGGACAATAAACAGTCAGAAATCAATCCTGTTTCCCCTTTTTTCTTTCACTTTCTATCCTGGGGAAAAGTTCATATTTATTTATACTGGTCCTTTTACCTCTTCTCATCCCATCTGAAGATATATGCAAAGACATCAAGGTTCAGAAACGAGGCTATGAAATAAAACTTTTTGTTAGTTCAGCTAGAAACTTGAACCACCACAGAAGATTATTACCAAGGTTTTAGGCTGGGTAGACTTTGGTACTTTTGAACAGAGATGAACATCAGCAAAGATTTATGTCAGCAGTGAGATCCAGCTAAGAGGAAACCACATTTTTCTCTCTCAGAAACCCTGTTGCTACCTCGTACTGTTTACTGTCTTAGTGAAACAATTTCAGGATTTTTCCAGAGTTTAACGTGAAGGTTGATGATATTTGAGTCTCTGCTGATTTTGATGAGTAATAGATGGTTTCTTTGAAGCCACTGTTTTAGTACTAGGTAACATCATGTCACATGAGCACTAAATATCCAGCTAGGCCAAATGAAGAAATAGCTGGCCTGAATTCCTGGCCCAGTGACCCTCTTCTCCTTTTTCCAGGTGGTGAATTTTGCAGTTCTGTCCAGTGTTCATGCAGTGAGGTCAAAAGGAAAGCTTTAATCTTCTTGGCTCCATTGTCTGTACACCAACTGGTGGGACAGGATTCCCATGGCCATTTTCTTGTGTCAAAGCCAGAACAGAAGGAAATTTGTTCTTACCTGGGTTTATTCACCAGAACAAGGAGACTCAGCTGTTTTTTGTGATGTGAGCATTCCAGGACAGAAATAACTCTGGCAGATGCTCACATGCTAGTGCATTGATACACAAAAGGATAAAGTTCTTGTGAGCTCATAAAGTTCTGGGTACCAGAAAAGGAAATGAAGAAAAAGATGAATCTAACAAGGAGTCTGTGTTTGATTCCAGCAGGTATTTTTAGGGAAGGTGAAAAATAAAATATGTTCTTCCTGAAACTTTCACCTATTTCAAAACACTGCATATTTTGAAGGATTTTTATGATTACCAAGTAATCCATGCAAATATTAATGCAGTAACATTTAATTAAGATTAAATAGGTCAATTTATTGTTTCAAATGCATAATTTAAAATGGTGTCTTCAATCAAATAAATAAGTAAATATAATAGTCTCTATAAGTGAACTACATCAGCCTAATGGCTTGCTATATTTTTATTTGCTTTATTAATGAAGAAAAAACCAAACTTCTGCATGAGTTATTTTATGTTCAGGTATGATTAATATCCCCTGATCTTGAAGCATCAGGGGATATTAACAGGCAATTATATTTTGAGTTTAAAATGGATTGATTATTCCTTCCTGAGAGAACAGCAATGCACAGACAAACTGCATAGAAATAACATGTCAGCAATGTCACACTACTGTACAGATTTTAAAGATAAATTTCCATCTGGCAAGCAGACATTGAGGAAGGAACTTCTGTTAATGTGGCTTTCACACAAAGTTCGTCGGGGATAAAACCCAACTTGAAGATTCATTTCTACTTCTCACACTTGGCAAATGTTAATTTACTCTAGATATTTCTTAAAGAGATTGAGTAGAAATAAGGGAAAGATAAGGAAAAATATGTGTTTCTTCTCTTGTTCCACTGGCAGTTTTGGACTACTGAGATGGTCCTCCTAAAAACCAAGAGCCAAACAGGAAAACAAATAAAATTTAAAAAAAGACAACTACAAACTGAGAGCAAAACTGCTCTGTAAATATTAATACTTCACTGAGAACTTCAGTGTGCTGAACAAACAATTAATTTAATCTCTGTGAGGAAAGATAATAAAAATTTAATTCACAAATTAGAAGGCAGGAAGAGACCCTGAGCATACTGGAATGATATCCCTGCTGACTCCAGTGCTCTTTGCAGAAGGTCTCCTCTCATCTGAGCAAGGTCAGGGCTGCTGACTGCCACAGGATGCAGGTGAGAGCCAGGTTCTCTTCTTTCACCCCAGTGCTAACCCAGCATCACACAGGGTAAGATAATGGAATAATACACATAATAGAGAGCACACTGAGTTTGTTTCCCTGAGGTACATACCATTGATAAACATGAAGAATTATATTCTGTTACTGTAGTACCACTTGACCTGAGGTGTTCAAGGACTATTTGCAGGCACTGCATATTTGAAAGAAAAATCAATCAGACAAAAAACATACAGTATTTTGTTAAGCATACTATGGAAGTTATCTTTGCTCATGGAATTGAAGTTACTAATACTGAAGTGCTACTGGTAAAAAAAGTAAATATTAAATCCAGCAGAAGAAATGAATAGAGATAGTTGAGAGATAGAATTTTAAACTGGGACAGCAGCTGGAATTTCAAAACTTACTTCACCTGGAGCTGAAATGAAGTGTCAGTTTCAGAAATTTGAGAGAAAAATATTGACAATGATATCAAAATATGTTCAACTACATGAAATTTTAAATGGTGATGAGATCAAGTGTTCATATAAAATATTTTGACATTATTAATGTATGTTTTGTGAAGGAGATTTCCTTTAAGTGTCTGATTGTCATTGATTTTTTTTTAATAACACTTCAGCTTCATAGTTTTTAAGGGCTAGATTTGACTGGCACTGGCTTAGTCACAAGGAAAGATGCAGCTGGTTCATAAGCACCACTGGACTTGGTCTTTGAAGGCCAATTGTACAATATCCATCAAGCATGCTCCATGCTACCTTATGAGATCTCTCGAGATAAATAGTTTAAAGCAATATGGTCTGTAGTCTTTGCCACTAATAGGAGTTACCCAAATCTGTCCAAAAAAGAGTGTGTCTTTTGGATATTTTCATATTTACATTGCATATCACCTTTCCAATGGCCCCTGTAGATTTGTTCCCCATTTTACAGAAAGCTGATTTATTTGCCAGTTGACTCTCTGTGGTTCCCTGAAATGAAGGTTTGTTTTAAAAGTGAACTATATTGTAATTCAACCTGGTAAGTGTGGGAGACAGCTGTCTGCAGCCCGTATTTTGAAATATTGTTTTAATAATTGTTTCTTTCCTTTTCTTAAATCAGTGGTAGAATATTGCCATTATGGGATTTTAGGTAGAAACACCCATTTCTTATAAGAGAAACAGACTTGCAGAGTATGAGGCTTGGAGATAGGGCACCTGTTAGTTATTTTCTCAAAATAAAGTTTCAGTCACAAACTGGAATCTGGATTCAAATAATTAATCAGACACTAGGATGAATGAAAAAAAATAATTTAGCTGGTAACAGCCAAACTAGAAGACTGTCTCTGGCTGAGCAATGAGCTTTAAAATCCAGGAGAGGAGGAATGAACAGGGCTTATTTTCTCTGTGACAAACAGGGTGAACCTGGCTTAGATGGAGAAGCCAGGTTGGGCAAGTAGGTCAGAAGATGCAGCTACAAGTCAATGAAGAGGGTGAACAGATTGGATGCTGAAGTCAAAAGTCATTGTTTTCTGTGCTGGAAGTACTCACTAAGTACAAAAATTTGCCAACCTACTTGGCAATCTGAGTATACTTTAACTTGCCTAATATTAGTTAGCCACGTTTCAACATTTTGACCTAAACCCCATTTGTTTTTGTAGTCACCTACAGAATTACTGCAGAGCATAAAGCTCTGAACTTAAAAAATTCTGGGTAAATAAGGCCTTGATTCATCAGTATCTGCCAGATTAAATAACTTCTTAGTACACATCCTTTAGACCTGGAGATTTCTTATGGTCCTGTATAATAAACTGTTTGTGCAATTAGCAATAAATTTGTCACTGTAAGTCACTCTTTAAAGCTGGGAACAAGTATAACATTTATCAGTGTGTTAGAGTTTGCAGTTAAAAATAGCCATCCTGTTTTCATATGGCCAGGGCACTTTCAAGCTTGTTTTCTCCAGCTCTGTTGATACAGGGAAGGTAACAGGATCAGCATGAGTATGTGATAGAGAATGGTATTCTTTGTACAGAAATGAAGCTTATTTGCTGAAGGAAAATCTGCCAATTTTGGATTCATTGCATCACCACCTCTTTCAGCATTGTCTTTTGGGCTTTAATGAATGTTTACCCCTACTTGTTTTAATTGCATTTATCTGAATTGTGCAGTCTGGAGGCATTAATGTTAATACACTAAACAAACATGCAAGGTTAACACATCATGCAAACCCAAGCAGCACCCAGTGCCCAGCATGCAGCTGGAGCACTTAGGAATTCACACACAGCAAAGCAGTTTCCTCACATTGGACACCGTGGTCCAGCACAGGCCCCTGAGGTGCCAGGCTGGCAGATGCCTCTGCACCAAACTCCACGGTGAAGTTCCTGAGGCTGCTGCCAGCAGCACTAAAAATGGCATTTAGACTATGTAATGTGGCATTTACCTTCATAGCCTTTACCAAAACTGGTGGTTATTTATTTGGAAATCTCAGATGTGAGGTGTTATTTGATTTAGGGAGCAGTCTGTGTAATTTAGATATCCTTAGAAAACACCTTAATTAATACCATTTCCTTGATTGCTGATTCCTAATTAAATTTAGTGTGCTGCATATATTTATTTAATTTGCAGTATATTTTTATTTCCTTTGGTTTAATTTTGTAATATGTCTTTTAGGCCACTTATCACGTCTATTAGCTTTGCAAAATCAAAACAGATACAAGAAAGAGTTAAGCTCACTAGGAGCTTCAACCTGTAAGAGGTCTCTTTTATATCAGTAGGAGAAGAGCAATCTGAGCCCCCACAAAAATCATATCTGACCTTTGTGTGGAGGGTAGTGCTGGGCAAAGTTAAGTCTGAGAAGGAAAAGGGGGAGACTTGGGGCAAGAAGGATTCCAAAGAAAGGATTTAATTATATTGGAATTAACTCTAAACCATTCAACCGGACTGAAACAAAATTAATTATAAAGCATTTGTTTTGAAGAAGCTGAGCCAGAAAAAGCACAATGCTGCCAAATAATATTCAATAATTGTATTCAAAAATTAGAAAAAGAACCCTTTGGGACTCTTAGTAGATCATTGAAACCAACTGCTCTTTTGATGAAGTATGTGTCTTTCTCAGATTAAATTACGGGGGCTGTCTCATGTTCTCATGAGATTCTGTAAACCTATATTACATTATTTTAGTAAAAGCAAAGTAAAAAGAATTAATTGGTGATCATAGACTTTCTAAGGAAGGGCAGAGCAAAATTTTAATGAGCAGTTACTCAGCTGTCTGTTTTATTGCTTTCCCCCAACCTGAGCCTCTCATTTTCTATGGCACTGGGAGAAAGTTCTTTTCTTGAACAATTTCACATTTCCTGGCCCTGCTCATGTCTTGCAAGTGATGACGTGTCTTAGAAAATAGAGCAACAGAGAAAGAGAGTGATGGCTCTTGAGTGAGTTGGGAAAAAAACAAGGAAACCTT
Source organism: Sturnus vulgaris (assembly GCF_052056855.1). Classification (NCBI taxonomy): domain Eukaryota; kingdom Metazoa; phylum Chordata; class Aves; order Passeriformes; family Sturnidae; genus Sturnus; species Sturnus vulgaris. Next base: position 24,627,253 of record NC_142245.1, read on the forward strand.
AACAAAGAGAGAAAGTGATGTGTTTACCTTTTGCTTTGGCTTCAGCCATGTCTAGACACAGCTTTATGTGCTTAATGGTACCCACAGGAGCTAGGAGAGAGTCATCTCACTCATTAGTGCCTCCTTGAGACATTGGCTTCAAGGAGGCATTAGGCAGTGCCACTAAAACTTCCAGCATCAGGTCTAGCAGGACCTGGCAGTGTGATTTTGGCTTCTTGAAAACAAAAATCTCGAGTGGCGTTGATGTGTGCTTCAAAATGCATCCAGCTCTGGCACAGGCTGCTCACAAGCAATGCAACTCCCCTGTGAAACCTGAATATGGGTGCACATTCCCTGCTAAATAACTTCAGGCAATGCCTCCACGTTTGTTTTAGTTTGATGGATAAGGCTTTCCGAGATGTTTTGCGTAGAGAACTCAAATGTAGCCACCAATGAGAAAAACGTTAATTGGATCAGACAGTTCTGTGTTAGATCTCAGGTGCCCCACAGCTGTGAGCCTTTTTTCTTTTCAACAGTGTTTTAGTCAAGAAGTGGAATTAATGTTTGGTTTGTCTTAACATTTCTGATTTTTTTTCCTGGCTTAACATGGCTCCTTTCTTGCCCATTTTGAGACTCCCACTGGGAGATAATTGAAGTTCCTCCTGGGAGAGTTTCTGCAGAAAAATGGTGGGGTTTTTTTTCCAGGCTCTTTTTCTGTTTTGCCTCACTTAAAATTGATGGAAATATGGCTGGATGTATTGATCAATTTTTAACAAGGCTATGGGTGACAAAAGCAGGCAAGGATGGCTGATGTGCAGTGTTTTCTAACAAAACACAGCTAAGGCTCTTGGATATTTAGGCATTAGATTTATAATTTTTTACTATCTTAGGGAGATTTTAATGTCTTCTGTTTCATGAAAGCCTTTCTTGACAACATACACTGAGAAGGGTGGGCTGTGTGTGGAACAGCTTGGAATATGGAAAGATTAATTTGGCATTTCGGGATGTGAGCCTCTTAATGCTCTCCTAACAACTGTCACAGGGCTCATCCTCACAGGTAAGCTTCTCCCAGGATGATTATTTTGTAGGGAAATTTGTGCTGTCATTTCCAGATTTTAGTGAAAGCAAAGCCAGTGCTGAGTGTTCTGACCTTGCCTCTACATACAGGTGTTAAATCTTTGTCCAAAGCTCAAATCAGGAGCTCTCCCTAAATTAAGAGAGATTTGGTAATCTCTCAAGGGTTTTGCAGCTCTCTACTGTGACAATGTAGGCTTATAGAATTATTTAGGTTGGAAAAGACCTCTAAGATCAAGCCAGCACTGCCAAGTCCACCCCTAAACCATGTCCCTAAGTTCTATATCTACATGTCTTTTAAATCCCTCCAGGGATGGTGACTCCACCACGTCCCTGGGCAGCCTGTTCCAATGCTTGACAACCTTTTTGGTGAAGACATTTTTCCCTAATATCCAACCTAAACCTCCTCACATGAACTTCATGGTCTCGGAACCTCACGAAAATAATGCTGCAGCAAGGTGAAGGAGTGGAAATAAAAATTCATGGCCAGGTTGATAATTGCTGAGTGGCATTTTTTGTATGAGTACTTAGTGATTATGCATGGCCCTGCTCCTGCTGAACAATTTAACCCCATCTGGAAAAGGTTCTGGATTTACTGGAGACCTACAACAGGCAGTCTCCCTTAATCTCATAATTTCTTTCCTTTTTTTCCCCCCACAAATTTAATGTTGTGAATCAGAAGTAAATAGCAGCAAAACATGTCTAGAAGCTGAGAGATAAAATGGAGATGTATGAGACAACATGTGGGTCATATCTTGATGATCCTTGCTTTCCAGAAGAGCAACAGTGCCTGCCTCCAGGTAGGGAACCTGTATGGCTTTCTGCCATACAACAGGCAGGGCAAAAAGGACATTTGAAGGGCATTTTAAAAAGCTGTAATTGCTTAGAAAGCCTGGTAATTCTTACACATCTCAGACTATCCCAGCCACTCACAGTAGGCTTGGAGGGAGAGAAGATCCCAAATGTCTTCCTGCAGGGAGTGGGGGCTCTGCTGTGCTCCTAGGGTAGTGCTGTACCATGGGAAGCTGTCAATGGGTGGAAGTAAATCTATTCCTGTGGCCATTGTAATGTCCATAAAGGGGCTACAGAAAGAAAGTAACACCACAGTACTGTGGCCTTGCCTTTGAATACCCTCTCAAAGATATAATTAAAACCACCGAGCTTATTTCAGCCGAAGTTCGTAAGGGATGGGTCTGGCATCATGCCGATTGCAGGAAGGCTAATTACACCATAAATTAAACTTTTTTTTTCCTAACCAAACATTATGACCTTTAATAAAATTGTTTTTACAACCAGCTGTCAATAAATCATCCAGGAAAGCTAGTGAGAAATGTTCTGTGAACACTCCACTTCTGTGAATTTCATTAGCTGCAGTTTATTTGATTTTTTGTGAGCTATGATGGTTTTTAAATCTCAAATTAAAAGCCCCGAACCATAAAAACTAATTCAAGAACATTAGCATCTTGGTCTCTGAAAATGAGCCTCTCTAATTGCAGAAATTAGTCAAGATTTTATAACGATCAGGAGGTCATTAAAAAAAAGAATAGTGAGTAGGCTGTGCTTGATGCTTGACCCAGCTACAGCAGCTCCAGAAAAGTTGGTTTTGTTTTTTTTTTTAATACGCCCTTAATGGAAGAAAACTGTCTCCTGGTAGATCGATTTGAAAGCACTGTGAAAGCCTTTTAACCCAGAGGTTTGGTTTCTGAGACATCACTTTTCTGGCCTTGTTTATTCTCTTAGGTGAATCAGGACTTGAGCTTGGCCACGTGCAGGAAGTTTTACTGCGTGTTGTACCCTCGTGTCTGCAGCAGTGAAGTATGAGGTAGTGTCAATAGGCTTTACTTCAGGACCTCTTTTTGTTTTGCATTCTTAAGGCTCCTGTACTACTTCATGGTAATTACAAATATTTGCAAGAAATATACTATACTGCTTGATTTGTGACTTTAAGGTGGACATATTTTAAACCTAGGCATTTTTATTAGATTGGTACCAGAAAATGAAGCTGTTAACATTCTACTCCTCTGCCTCGTAAAGCTCTTCTGAGTAGAGGAGAGGGGTTATTTTGTGTTGTAGTAATATCTAGAAAGCCTTTAGGTTTGAATCTGATAAGAAAAGATGGCAATCCTTATTTTCAGCTCTCTTTTGGAACCGCTAGTTTCCTCACATATCTGTTTTCCTCTCTTTATATTTTGGCATAAAAATTTCAAGTCCTTCTTAACTTTTGCTGTTCATCTGACTTTCCACAGCTCATTTATGTGGAATATGTATCATAAAAATGAGATACACCTTGCTGAGCCTCATATGGCTTCCACGAGTCCCTCTTCAAGCAGTTTCTGACATCTCACATAGATATCTCTATTCCTGCCTAGTGGTGTATATTCAGAAGGTTCCCCAGGAGCTCATCTGTAGATTGTGCCAAATCCCTCATCATATTTTCTTTTAGGGACCTCAAAATGAATATTTAATTTAAAGGAAGGGCTGATACTTTCTATCACCTACTTTTCATTAGTGAATTTTAAATATTGCCTATTTTCCTGTACTCTCTTTTTTTTTCTCCCAGACAGTTTTATCCTTTTTCCTGTCTATTGTCACAAGCATTTGTTCATTGAACAAAAGGTCTGTAGTCATGTTTATACCAAAAAGACGAAAAAATAATGTAAAAAGATTTAGAGTCTTTATTTCTCATTGGAAAAATTTTAGGGAACTTTTGAGATATCCATCCACACTCATTTCATGAGCTCTTCTGAGTGTCAGTCTGAGACACCAATTTCCCTCCTGCATATTTTCCTCCTCTGGCTCTCACAAACAGGTCCATTCACTCATTTCTTGCCATACATGCACGTACACTGCCAAAACCAGCCTATCAAACACAAATACTGTAACGTTGTAATTCACATTGTTCCCCAGCTTCCAGCCCCACATGCACCAGTGTTCCCATGTTTATCTATGGAATAGTGATGGAAGTGACAGTTTTTATTGCATGATTTGATGTTACAGTGCTGGTTCCCTTTGTCTGCTAATATAGTGCAGCCTTGTCATTTCTGGAGCAAACAACTTTCTGTTTATTCCTCATACTTGGTTTTTAGTGAGACTGTTATTATGACTTTTCATGTGATCTTTAATATTTTAAGAATTTCAGTTAAAATGGGGGGGGGGGAGGGGGCTGCTTCTGCAGGTATTTATGACATTTTCCCATGTCCATTTGACATGGAATTGCCCCTTAAATGTCTTGGCAAAACAGTTTGAACTACTGTCCCAACCCAATTAAACACTGAAACAGAAACTCTAAACTCTCCTGTGTGTAAAATAAATCAATTATAAATTAGTAAGATGTAGGCTACTGATGAGGGCAAGAGAAATCAGAATGTATAAATATGAGTTACTTGAACTCCATGAAACACACACACGTCTGCATGTGCACACACACATAATGTTAAACTTGATCTGGACTTTTTCCTTCTGGCTTCATTAATCAACTGGCCAGTTAATCTGAAATATTTCACGTCAGCTTCACAGATCTGTTTTATGTATATACATTTTTCAGCTTTTATTTTGTTTGAGTTTTTTTTAATATTACTTGGCTTGCCCTTCCATTATTCTTGAACATTTAATGTTGAAAAAGTGAATTACAGACCCCCATGGACTGATGCAACACAAGAAGGCAGATGTTTTACACTATTCTCGGGTCACACATTGTTTGTAAACGGAATGTAATGGGTCCAATAAAATGCTTTACAAAAATTACCAATTTCTCATAGTGGTAGGCATCTCATTCTGCAACCATGTTTATTATATGTGGAAGTCACAGGTACTTCAGATGAACAGCCCCTATTTAGTCCCTATTAAGTACTAAGTTAAATTGATATAACTTTATCCACATGGAATATGCATCATATGTATCAAAATTGCCTTGCTGAGCAGTAGATAGTTTCCACAAGTTCTCTGCCTACTGGTCTGTCTATCTATCTATCTATCTATCTATCTATCTATCTATCTATCTATCTATCTATCTATCTATCTATCTATATCTATCCATTTGTTCAGATTACAAAAAACTGACTTTTGAAAAGGTACTGTGCTTCTCAGAAAAGATTTTTTCCATGTTGATTTAACAGGTAATTTTTTAAAGAGTACTCTCTTCACACATTTTCACCACAGGTGAAAATGGAAACCTTGGATACTGAGAGAAGAGAGCCCCTCCATGGGACTTGTGCTTGCTAGGATTTTGCCTCAAACTACTGCTGCTTTTTTGTTTTCCTTTTCCTTTTTCCCCCCTTAACACCCTCAGCATTAGCAGGACTACTCTTTTCGTTAAAACTGGATCTTTCTTTTATTTGGCTTTGTCTTGCAGCAAGACCCAGAGTTCCTACGAGAGACATTATAAATACCAACCGTATCAATAAAGGGCTACATTTGAGGGATACAAAATGTTGCCAGCTGCAACATTTTTGTTCAAATTGGCATCAGAATTTTCAAGTTTGGAAGGAAGTTTTTTAACTGAGGCCTCGTACCAGGAGTGGATACACTCAGCATTTTTAATGAACATGTGATTCCCAGCAGCCCCTGGCTCATCATCAATTGGCCAATTTTAAAGATGTTGTCATGAGATTTTCCTGAGTTTTTGAACTGTTGTCCTTTTATAGCATTTTAGTTGTGCAGGGTATAAAAGACAAGTATTCCTTTTGTGGATAAAGTTTTTGGTTATTGAATGTGTACCCATTACTCTATACACTCTGCTATTTACCTTCAATTCTGAAGTGAAAGTAAGAGGCTTTTTACACTGCTGGAAAAGTCCCTGGATTGTGGGAATGCTCAGGGAAAGCCAAGATACCAAACACCTGTTTTTCACTAAACTTGAGGATGTTGGGTAGGTCAAGAGGGGAGCTGTGGGTTAGCTCATTCCACTGTAAAGCAATGAAAGCCATAAAATATTATGAGCAAAAAGCCACCTGTTCTTGAATTAGTGCTTGCCATCTACCTTTGTGGTTTAAATTGAAAGTTCAGTATCTAGGCAGCCTGTTTTCCTTTTGCTCTGACTTAGCCACAGTGTATCAATTTATACAGTGCCTTCCCAATCAGCTCCAGCTCAAAGCTTTTTGCAAAATATAAATGCAGGTGCACAAATGCATCCCTTCCTCTCCCAGGCACACCAAACTAATAGGAAAGCAACTTTCCTGTAAACAAAGCAAAAAAAAAAAAAATAGGTGAGTGTCAGAAACTGCATTCAGCATCAAAAGTACTGGAGATGAATTTAAGGAAGACAAATCTATCATGATGAATGGCTGCAAGATCAATCCTTGATTTACTCCAGGTGCTGTATTTTACACAACTAAATGCTTTCCAAGTAGCAGCTCTCCTCTGGCAGCTTCACAGTCCTCCTTTGTTGGACAGGAAACTTGATGGTCTTGGTTTGTTGAGATTTAAAATGTAAGTGTGGAAGAAAAGAGTTGATCTTATAGAGAAGCCATGTACCTGACAGAGGTACTCTGAAATCTGAAGGGGCCTTGCTATCCTGTTACTACATTGACCAAAAGACAGCTGGCTGAAGGCAAGAAAATCAACTTGAGAGAGTTTTATCATGAGGTGCCTCAGGGGGCTGTAGCCTAAACAGATTTGCTCTGTCCTGCTCTAAAGGTAATGTCTGTGCAGCTGACTCTCAAATTACATGCAGGTATGTTTATTTCAGGTTTCAGTATGAATCCTTTGACTCTTGTTCTTCTAAAAAATGCTTTTTGTTGCTGATCTCAGTGATCTCTCTGTGCCTGTTTTTGCTTGTGGCTTAGGCTATTTAGCCTGTTGTATTCGCTTAGTGTGCATGCACTTCAGTGGGCTCTGGAAGGTGAGCCTGGAGTGGCCGTGTCATGTTCCCAGGAGGAACTGTTTTTTCATTAAGTCCATGGCTTCTAGGATATTCAAGACAACAGTTATTTGCTGTTATTAATTTACCTATGATGTCTAAGTCAGACCTAAACTCATCCTCCCTCTCCTACATTGTCAGTGAAGAGAGAGCACATCCTTGAGGTAGAGATTCAGGTATCACCTCGCAGGACTGAGGCATCATTTCTGGACATGCAACTCCTCTTCTCTTCTCTTCTCTTCTCTTCTCTTCTCTTCTCTTCTCTTCTCTTCTCTTCTCTTCTCTTCTCTTCTCTTCTCTTCTCTTCTCTTCTCTTCTCTTCTCTTCTCTTCTCTTCTCTTCTCTTCTCTTCTCTTCCCTTCCCACTTATCCAACAACTGTGCAGCCCAGATCAGTCCAGGTTCTTTACTGTTAACATACATTCCCCAAGCAGTACAAAATTCCCAGAAGTTCAGCTTGCTTGTGTTTCAATGGTTTGATATTTTCACATTTCTCTGTGATTTTGTTTGCTTAAAAAAGAAATATTGTCCAAAGGAAAATATTCCCTCAGATAATGCTATAAATTTTAGTCTAGCTCTGATTCTTCTTATTTTGGTAACTCTGGCTTATTTAAACTCCAGGATGAAATAAGACAAGTTTAGTTCTGCAAGCAAACAAATACCAAAGAATGTTAGGAAAATGACAAGAAATCATTTCAGTCTCTGTAAGAACTACACACAGATTAACTGATGGATTTTAAAGCCAGTATTTCAAAGTTAGCTTGTATGACTTTTGTTAGAAATACTATAGAAAACCCTTTAAAAAAATCGCTAAAAGATGAATGAAGTGCCCACTTGATTTAGTATTCATACAGGCTGCTATTTACCAAAAGAAAAACCTCATAGTCTGTTCTGCATACTCCAAATTGACTTCCTAAATCTCTGAGCCTGTGCTACCATCTATTTCTAAAGCTCTCTGGTAGCACCATTAATAATCCTTTTGATATTCTTTTCTCTAATAAACATAAATCATTGTGAATTTGGTATGAGCATGGACATTATAAGTCTTTCTATGGTATTCTGTCAGTTTATAGAAACACTCAGACAGACCTGGATCTGACTAAAACTCAAGCAACATTGAAAACTTGAAGGAATCCCATCTCATGCTGTGAGTATGGGTGCCATTGTGTACTGTGATGTGAATTTTGTCTTCATTGTGGCCAGTGAGACAATGAGGGAGATGCAGGACTGATTCCTGCCTCCCCTGAGCTTGGAGAAGTCTCCCTGTAGCATCCCGGGAGCACAGTGAGACTCCAGGCATTGGGCACAGGGTGCAGACCCTGCACACAAAGGCAGGGCTGGTGTAGCTGGTCCTGCTCTTTTGCTTCTCTCTTTTGGTTGCTCAGGTTAGTGATGGCAAAGGTGTCTCCTTCTTGGGTGGGGCTGCTGGCCACAGAGCTGGGCTGCTGCTCTTGGGTCTGTGTTTCTTGCAAAGCTTCATCTCTCAGAGCTGAGATGGTGCATGTGAACCATGGCTCTGATATTGTCAGGATGTGGACTTTTGCTGTGAACAGGCCTGAAGTCGACAGAGGAGCAAGAAGGTCCTCCTCAGATGGCTTTTCAGCCAGTGTAACTTGCTGCTGCTGTATGAGAATCCAAGAATAATTTCCACAAGTGAAGGTTTGCCTGCTTTGGCTTTTAAACAGACTTCCTCATTCATCTCAGTTGGAATGCTGCTTATATTTCATAGCATGGGGCAGTGCCACACATGCAGGACCTGTGTAAAGGAGAAGCTACTCATGCTCTGCTCTTCTGGTCCCATACTCTGAATTTTCCTGCTCACAGCAGAATTTCTCCAGCTGTGGGGAAAAGTGAAGTGATGGGCAAATACGTGTGCAGTATCACAGCAAATTCATTGCCTTTTGCAGGAGGAAAAAAGGCAGGCCAGAAAAACTTCATGGAGACAACTGGACCAGAATTTCCTGTTTTGGCTTTGAATTAGATTTAGTACATGGCTCTGGAAACTGTGGTTGCTGGTCCTTATGGCAAAAACTAAGCACTGGCATAGATTAGAAAAAGAAAATAAAATCATATTGTCACTTCGGTCCAGTATGAACTACAAAGATGGATTGAAGAAAAAAGTAGAATGACTCATCCAGCACAGCAAAACTGATCTCCTTCCCTACCCCACACAGACACATCTCTTCACTGCCACCTCAGAAATAAAGTCTATCTTGAAATTGCTGACAGACAATTTAAACTCTGCTCTACATTCATACCATGCCTTTATACTGACATTTTAAGTAAGGTTTTTCTTATACATTTTGGGTTTGCTTTTTTGGAGGATTAGTTATTTCCATTTAGACTGGGAAGGCAGAAGACAGACTGGTGTAGAAGCTTCACATGGCTGGCCATTTTTTCATGCCTCATTTTTTCGTTTTTTTCAGTGGGACATTAATTTGGCAGTAATTGCAAATGATCTTTGCACTCCAAAGGTATAAAATGTCACATTCTCGACATCTACTCAAAGTAAGGAAATATGCCAGCTTTTTAATGAATCCAAATACTGGTCTGCATGATGTGAGGGAGGTAAATTACATCCTTTTAGGACACAAACAATAAAAATAATTCTTTTTTTTTCTGTTAGCCTTCTAACTATGGTTAAATGTTTTTTTCCTAAACAGCTTCTTCTAATATCTTTAATTTGCAGTATTTTCACTGATGCCAATTGTTCTGCTGAAGTTTTGCAGAGAATTTAAACCATAGTGGTTTGTTCATTGCACTAGATGAATACAGATTTCTTTTTGTCTGTAAGTGTGCTGTATGATTTTTATGTGAAATTGATTCTGTACAACTGTAACTAACAGGATTTTCCTGGAAACACTCAGAACATCTTGTACCAATGTTTACAATAAATATATAAGAAGAAATTGATAGCTATCAGTTTCCAGGAAGATGGGAATTAATACAAAGCCAGCCTCTGAGTGTTTTTCACAGAGAAAGGTTGGGGTTTATTTTATTTCTACTGAAACTTGTCATGTTATTTGAATTCCCTTGACATTTTTTCATACTTTAGAGTCTTTTTAACATTGTCCAACCATCGACCATTCTGGCCTTATGTGGTGCCTGGGAAATGTTAATTGAGCAATCCTGAGTTTAACCCTTCCTTCAAATACTTTGTAAAAATACAGCTGTTAATAACGTTTATTTGGCTTCAATTTAGATATGAAAAAAATCCATTTCAGGAGGTTACTGAAAAAAGGTTTAGACTTAATATGTGTTCCCCACATATTAAGAGCAATGGCATGTGCTGTAAAGAATAAAAACCACAACACACAGACATCAGTCCTCATGGGCTAATGGAAATCTAGACCTGATTAAAAACCCATTTCAGGACTTTTTTATTGCAGGGGTGGGTTTGATAGCTGTCAGTGTACAGGAAAATAGCACATCTGGAATCTTACTGTGTACTTGTGCTGGCTGGTATAACTCAACCTGTGTGTCAGATTTTTTTTTTAATAGCCAAGATTTATTTGGTTTCTATTAATTTTTTAAAAGTCTTTGGTAAGTATGCTTATTAAGTACTAAATTTTTACCCTCCACAAATTAAAAGCTATATTTTAGTAGTGAGCAGTTTCCTTTAGAGAGAAGTAGGAAAGCCAGAAATACACACTTGTAATGTAGAGAGTTATTTGATTACAAACGTACCCCAGTGGCTTCTCAGGGATGACTATTTTGCAGCTTTTTTAATGAAAGTTGCATTTTTCTTGTGACTTTTCTATCTAGTTATGAGAAATCTAAAAGGAGATATTAAAAGTAGTAGGCTCTGAATACTATTATATCAAGAGTTATTTTTCCATTAGGAAATTGTATGTGTCTAGGAAATTGTAACTATTGTTTAAAAAACACTTGGATTTGCTTGTAAAACATGAAACTTCAGTAAAGAAGAGGCTTTTTTCCCAAGCAATGTGTTGGAGAAAATTGAACAGTCACCTGCATATCAAGAACTTCAGTGTTGTTGTTACATGTTTTATATGTAACCGTAATATTAATTAAATAAGTGAATTTGTAATCATCCTTGAGTTAAAAGCAAGAACAGAGCAATAAACATCTTTTGATGGTCCCCCACAGCCTGATATTTATTGTCTAGTTAAACTTTTAATAGTGCAGTTGCAGAACTTTTATACTTTAATTGCTCTAGAGAATTGTACAGCTGAAAAATTTCATATATTTTCATATATTCAAATCATGGTCTAAAATCATCAACAACCTGGATAGTGCCTGTCTTGGATGGTCATAAAAATCTCCTACACATGAGTTATTAATGTTTTAGTGGTGTCATTTTAGTCCTGTTCTACTTGGCAAACCCACAATATTTTGAAGTTCTTGCAGGTTAGTGTTACCAGGGGAAACTGTAATTCTTCAATGGGAAGAGAGCCAGAAGGGGATAAATTTTAATCACATTCTATTATCTTCAAGATGGCAGTGTTTTTGAAGCAAATTATATACTATTTATTCCATTTATATACATACCCATTTAAATGTCATTCTGGTGTGCAAATGACTCTTTATAAAAGTCATAATAAAGGACCTCTAGAATGTCAAGACAAAGTGCCCCAAAAAGTCCAGCTAGTTCATTTTGGCTGAGGGGGAGCAAAAAAAATGTACACCTTTCTGGCACAGAGTCACCCAGAGGAACAATCATTCATCAAGTACTCATAATCTTGACACAGCAGAGTGTCCATCAATTTTATTTTCACCAAAGTCAAATGAAATCTTGTACATAAGAAATTTGGAGACGTGGTGTGATTCCTTAATTTTGCTTCCAAACATGCCAATATTTTCAGTTTCTTGAAGGCTTTAGAGCAGTGTTCAGTAGTGACTTCTCAGATAATTATCTGTGTTTTAGAAAATGTACTATGTGCATTTCCCTACACTTTAGAAAGTATTATGCATGAGAACAAACGGTACTTTTTGAAATATATGAGCAAAGTGTACATCATAAAGCTGTAGCCTGGCTTTTCTTACTAAACAACAATACTTGATCTTAGAATGTTGTGATTCATGGGTGGTCAGTGGGAGATATTCTAGGCCTTTTTTTTTTTTTTTATGTTGAATGATCCTGGCTTTTACCAGGCTCTTTCCTGGGCTCTTGCACTGGGTTCCTACTTTATATTCCTGATTAGTCTTAAGAGGTGTAAGCCTGGGGACAAAAAATTATTGATTGGCAAAGTCAGCTTTGCCAGACAAGATCCCTCTTGATCTTTAAGTCTCTAACCCAGCTGAGAAAGCTATGAAGTCACTGAGAGGCTTGTGGGCTTTGCAAAGACAGGAGTCTGCAGTTAGAAATTATTGAGAGGTATCACTTTATGTTGTCTTGTGTAACAAGGGACTTCTCTGATTTTGACAAATAACAACAATTTGGAGCTGTACATGAGTGGACAATTACTACTAAAGGTGTGAAAATATCCTCACAAGAGTGCAGCTCTTGTGTCGATTCCTGGATTTCAAGAGAGAGGATGGATCCTAACAATGACTCTTAACCATTTCTGACAGCTATTCTCACATCAAGTTTATAGACCCAAATTAAACCAAACCTTACTTTTTTAGGAAGACATTTGCTTTTGCTATTAAGTTTTCAAGTGACAGGGAATATACTATGTCAAGTAGACTACTTTAGTGCTAATTTACCTACCTAGTAAGAATTCACATTATTTTCAGTCTGACTTTTTCTGCTCTAGCCATTGGACTTTTACATATCCCTGTCTCCAAGCTTAAAGCAGACTTGATGATTTATAAGATGGGAAATATTTTTGGCATGGATGAGCTCATAAACTATGATCAAGTCAAGCATTCAAATTACCTTGGATAAGTTTGAATCTATAGAGTCTTTCAGGAAAAGACAGCTTTTCCAGCCACAGCCCCATTCCTGTAACCCTTTTCTGAGCTATTCCCAGTTTCTGAACATCCCTTTCAAGTAAAAGTCAGCTGGAGAGCACAAGCTCAGAGATTCAGCTTGTCTCATGTGCTTTTATTGCTCAAAGTAATTTACCCTGTGATCCTAAGATGCCCGTAGTAAAAAACAATTTTTCTTTAAAAAATGGTGATCTTTATAAACCTTACAGAGCTCTCTTTCAGGATGGTAATTCTCATCATTTCAGCTGTCACACCATATTTACTGCTGTCACTGTTTTCTGTAAAAATAACGAAGTGAAACAATGCCCGCAATTGTTAACATCATCCTGGGTATGAAACGTTCATGTTTCCTAGCAGATCCTAAACCAGAGAGAGAAGTAAACTGAGGAGAAAACCTTTGGCAAACCTTTGGCAACTTTGCAGAAAGTTGCAGCCTAGAGACTCCAAAAGGAGACAGAACACGAGGATGACAAACGGGAGTTTGTGTGGGTGACACCTCCAAGGATGGCTCTGAAAAGCTCTTGGGTAGGGTGGGATTTTCCTGTATCCCAACATGGAAAGTTTGAGTGCAAGGGCCTGCTTGGCAAAATACAGTTGGAAGAAGGAACATTTGCAACTCCCACTTGGATGCACCAGGTTTTCTGCTCCCAGAAAACAACATAAGAAGTCCTACAACAGGCATGTCTCTCCCCATATTAGCCCTGCCACAACCTGGTAGATATTGAGCATCAGCCTGGTGGTGTTAGCTCTCATTATGGTTGAAGACTTATTAATTTAGTAATTCACAGTACCTGCATTATTGTACATCTTTATTAAATCATATATTCTGTAGAAACGTCTTCACACTTGTTTACAGGGAAAGATTTTTTTTGTCTGTTTGGAGTAAGTGATCTTTCCAGCCCTGGACCTTAAGAGACTGAAGAAATAGGAACTGGTGTGAAATGCTTTGAAGGTTGTAATCCAAACTGAACTGCAGATCTCTGTGGTAGAGGATATTCTTTTGTGAATGGGCCATAGGAGGTCATGAGAATAGAAAGACTGTTCCTGTCAGGTTTCAGAACACCACATTTTAGGTATAGTTAAAGGTAATTTTTATAATGTAGAAATTTATTCTAGATGGTTTCTAGTCTTAGTCCCAACTTCAGCTTATTATTCCTTTCCTGGCTTGATTATTTTCTCAAATCTCCCACATTTTTTGACTTTCCCAGGACTTCCCACTCAGCTATACCAACATCTATATGTATGGGTGTAGAAGAAAGGGAAGCCAGAATGGCTCTGTGACTGTTAAGGTGAATATTCTGAAATATACCAAAAACCCAAACAAAAAAGAGGGCACTCCAGTGTAAAAATTATACTGATGGGCGTGTTCTGAGCTTGTAAGCAAATGTGCAGATTGGTGCCAGAAGGAGGTAATTGTACAAATGCCTAATAAGCTGTAGAATTGAATTACTTGAGTAGAAACAAATATTTTCTTCCAGAAAATATCAGTTTGTGACCTTTAAAGCTGGAAAATACTATCCCTAGCTTATAAAAGCGAAAGGAAATTCAGAGATGATGATATGATTTGCCTAAGATTTCAGAGACGTGTGGAAGAGAACTCAAGTGCAACAGTTCCAAGGAGAAATGATACCTCCAATGAATGTAGACAGTGAGTTTTGCTCCTTGATGCCTCTGAGCCCTGCACTTCTGCACTTAGACTGTTTGAAAAACACCCAGTCAAAATGTCAGCATTTAGTGTGTGTTCTCTTTCCATGGGTGCAAATGGAAACACCAGATGGAATCCAGAATTTAGCTGGCCATGGATACTTTAATGGCTATCTCAGGCATTTTTCTCTTAGGAGGACATAGATCTTCTGCTACTTCTCTTAGCAGAAAGGGTCACTGAAAGAGTTCAAATGATGATGCTTTTCTAACCACTCTGAGCGAATTGGCTGCACTAAAATTCTTCCTGACTCGTGTTACCACAAAAATTGTAAAAACAGTTTTACAAGCTGTTGTGCTTTTCTGCAAAATGAACACATGAAAAACATTTAATGACCATTGCTTCTTGCATCTTCCTGTTAATTTATGTAATTTAGCCCTATAAAAAACTGAGAGCTGTTTGGTTGGAGCAGTTTGAGATGTTCATTGATATTTGTAGGTCGTGCTGTACTCGCAGTGTGAGCCCAGACAGGAACATGCAGCTCTCAGCGCTGTGCTGGCAAGAGAAGTTAACTTTGCATTTGCATAAGCACACAGGAAATAAAAGAGTTATGATGCAGTGAAATGGAATTAAGTTTTTTCTGCTGGATCATTAACTGGAATTTCAAGTTCTAGTGATGTTCATCCTCAGACCCTGAGCCTAAGGGACCTCGCACTTCCATAGCTGCATGACAGGCACCTGATTAGAGGGTGATTGGTGATGTTATGGATACCTAATGGGCACGTGATTGGAGTGGTAAGAGTGATAAGAGTGATGGGAGTGATAAGAACGGGGCTGGCATGGGATGGGTGTGGGATGTGTGTGGGATGGGTGCAAGATATCTGTGGGATGGGTGCAGGATGTGCGTGGGATGGGTGTGGGATGTGTGTGGAATGGGTGCAGGATATCTGTAGGATGGGTGCAGGATATCTGTGGGATGGGTGCAGGATGTGTGTGGGATGGGTGTATGATTGGCCCATGATGGGTGAGTGATGGCTGCTGGTTTCAATTAAAGCTTAAGTGCAGCTGCAAAATTCCAATGGCACCCACATCTTAGGCACAGCTTTCCTGCCTCTCTTCCTGTATCACCGGGTTAATTCGCAGTATATGCAACTGATTTGGCAGATATATGGATTCCAGAATAACTTGGCACTGGCTGTACATATTATTGGCAATTTTTCAAACCTCTCCATTTGTGTAGATCTCAAAGCCAGTCTTGCTTCATTTGTAAATGCAGTAATTTGCCCAAGTCATGCATGTTGCCCTGTAATAAAGTTATATCTCCAATAAACTCAGACCTGTTGGACAACTTTGTGCTGGAACTAATTATGCTTCCTTACATCCACTGAGGAGTGACTCCCAATTTGCATATGCTTGCTTTTGTGTCATAATTCCTGACCTGTCAGTTGATCTTGTTCTGTATATTCAGTATAGTCACACTTTACAGTAGTGTGGTTTTTCATAAATCATGTAAGTTATGCATTTTATCATCTGTAGTTTCTTTGTGTCAGAATATTTGTGCTTCTTTTTTATATCTTGGATATGGATGAAAACCAAAGATTCAATAAGCGAAACTTTATGAATACTGCTGGAATTTTTCTACTGTGGGGCTTTAAAATACACTGAAAGAACATAGTATTTCGTGTTTTGAACTTCTGCTCTAGCGGAGGAGAAAAATGATGAAACAGGACAGAAGGAAAATGGCTAGTGGTGAGAGAAATGCAAAGACATGGTACAAAGGAGACTGGGGCATGAATTTCTTTTCTCTGAGCTCTTGCACAGGGCTTGCACCCAGTTCTACATGCTACAGAGTTATGTTTGATATGTTAATGAAGAGAAAAGAAAAAGTTGGGCATAAATTTTAGGCTGTGTTTTTGCATGGTGCCAATTTCTCCAGTGCTGTTCCCTATCTTTTATTCTCCTCAGCATCAGTCATGTCACTTGGATGCTTCTACTTTTATCCTTACTTTGATAATTCTACTTTCTTCTGTTACGAATGACCTGGGCTGGGTCTAGCTCAGGCTGGAATATCAGGCAGAAGCAGGACATGTGAAACTAAATTTAATCATTACACAATACTTTCTGATAGCCTAGATTTACTAGGGAAAAAATGGAGTTCCTACATTGAGGTTAAATAGGTCTGCAGGTGATATCGCTGGAGCAATAACACACTATCTAATTCACTAAGTGCAGCTTCTGACAGGACTGTGATGTGCCAGCTGGATAGAATCCTGCTAGGAATGGCTATAAACCTTTTTATTAAACATGATTCAGCTTGTCCTTACTTCCTTCTCCCCTCTAGTTATCAGAATTGCAATTTCTAATTTTTTTTTTATATAGTAGGAAAAATAAGGTAAAGAATGAAAGATTTCATCTGTATTATGAACCTCTTTCCTCAGACCTCCTAAATGGAAATTGTTCCTGGAATGTTTGGACAGTTCCTTTATTTCTCTTAATATTTGCAAACACTAAACCACTACAGCAGAAGAGAGATTTGTATTGCCATACACTATCTGGTGATTTTCTGTCCATTATGAATTGTCCCTGTCTCTTTCCCCTGTCCTCTAGTGCATAGCTTGTGAAAATATGTCACAATTCTGTGGTGCAGCAGAGTGGGAGGCAGAAAATATGGATCTAATTACCAGTTTGGCCATGGTCTTCCTATGTGAACATGGGTAAGTAATTTATTTCTGCACTCATAATACAGCCATGTTAATCGCCTACTTCACAGGGTGAGCATGGCTGATCTGTAGCATTCTTGAAGCGTTTAAGCAGTTAAGATGGGACTCCCAAAGTATGTAAATTATGTCTTTGTACTGTGTTTGGCTAGTTTGGATACTTCTGGGCAACCTGAAGCTTCTCTGTGAGACAGAACAAGTGGCTGCCACTGCTGATGCTCATACCACCCAGACGTCCTGGGATGCGGCTGCATGGCAGTCCAGACCTGCTCTTCAACAGCTCCTCAAGTGAGTCATCCTCAGGTTCCACCCTGTTAAGATTTTGGTATGAAATATCTAGGATTAGCAAAGTTGGCTATCACTCATATGTGAAAATAAAAGGAAAATACTCTGAGCTCTGGTGAGAATTGTCAGAGCAAAGCAGGCTGGAAGAGAGCAGGTGGGAGAGAGCACTCCCTCCTGCCAGATGCAAGTTTATACCTGCACGTCTGTTTAAGCCATGCTTTAAAACATGCCACTGATGCACCAAAGTGGTACCAAAGTGCAAATATCAGTATTGACTCATATTATAATGTACCTTTCAGCCATCTTCTTGTTTTCCAAAATAAATAAATTGCTTGGGTTAAAGAGTGCAGTCTTCCCCACACATCAAAAATCTCTGGCTCACTCTGTTTGCTCAGTTCCTCTGATGCTATAAATTATGTGTACTATGTTCATCTTGGACTCCTACTGCCTTATTTTCCCATTTACTGCATAGCTTAGTAATGTTAGAAGGGACATATTTTTCCTCCCTCTCCTTCTTTTTGTTTTTCTGGCTGTGCATTTTATTTAACTGGGACTGTAAAATGACAGCATTAATTGTCAGTCTGGCACGAGCTTCACGTTTTATTTGATAGCAGGCACTACTTACACCAGTGTGTAAATGCAGCAAAGAGCCCTGCTAACATACTCCTTCGAGTGCAGCTTGTCTGTGCAGTGTGTGTAAGCAAAAGGGCCACACTTGGGACTGACAGGGGTTGAGAACAGATCTGGCAAAACTTGTTCTTCCCTAGAAACTGAGCTGTGAGAGTGAGCAACCTCCAGGCTCACAGGCAGCAGCCGAGCATCGAGCTCGGGTTCAAACTCCATGTAAAGCTGATGGATGACAGAGCCTAGAAAAAAGGAAGAGGAGGGAAAGCTGCCTGTCAGTAAACAAGGTGTTCCCCTGTTGATTCTGTTTTAGATCCCCATCCAGCAAAGGCTCCTGTGTGCACTTTGTACACTTAACACAGATCCACCAAGCCAGGCGTGACTTTGGGGTGCTGTGCAATTAATCTAATGTAAAATTATGTCTGAAGATTGGGTGGCTTCCAGGATTGGCTCTTCACTGACAATCTCTGGATCACTTAGAAAAAAAAATACAATCTTTTCAGAGCAATCGAGACACCAGGAGGAACTCATAATATGAAAAATGGACCTGTTTTTCCTCTAATTTCCTAAAATTAAAGATTCTCAAACATTTTATTATTTATTAGCAGTTTTCACCGCTAAGTCTTCCTTGCTAAACTATGCTGAAGAGTAAAGCTTTTTGAAGGTGGAAGGGTGTATGAACAAGTTCAAATGTCTTAAAATTGCATTAGTTGGTAGGTGTAGCTGGTTTACCAGAGTTACCAAACAATGCTTAGCTCCATACAAACACATCATGCAATTAAGTGCATTCATCTTGTTCATCAGACTGGAATTGAATCAGCTTCCAGAATTTAACTGTGCATGACATCTGCAAATAACATGAAATGATCTCGAAAAAGTTTGCTATGATATTTTTTTTTGTCTTTTTCTCAATTTACTGGGAACTAAGGGAGCAAATCTAAGGGAGCAATTTAATCGGAATATGGGGGTAAGTGATGGGAACTTAAAGGAAAAATCAGGGTCATGAAGGTGTTTTGCTTCTGCTGAAAATCATCTTTGCTCCTCATGCAAGACTTCAGCAACTTCTGCTTTTGCAAGTAGCATTGTGGGTCTTCATAGCTGGAAACCTGATACTGTCTGTGGCCTTCACGGGTGAGAAAGCCAGTATGACATGCTCACCTTCTATCGATTTTCCAGATCCAAGAATGCTAATATTTTTCATATGCAATCACACTGGTGTTTACATTATTTTAGGATTTGAAGTCTGTTTTGATGCTTTATGAAGTCTGACATTGCCTGAGTAAACAAATTCTTAATAATTGATTAAAAAGCATAGCTGTACCACTTAATCTGTCTGTGCAAGAGGCATTTTTCCACTGGGACAGGACTAACCCAGCATTTAGTTAATCAAGTTTTAAAAGCTGTGAATTTAAGCTCTTTGGGATATATACATTACCAATTGCAGGAAGTTGGGAAATAAAAGGAACTTTTCAAATAAAAAGATGTCAATTTAATAGCAAAGGAGCTGGAAACAGATGTTTCACGCAAAGCATAAGAGTTGTGTCATTCCTTTAGGTTTTCAAAGTCACTTCTTGTCAGATGCATTGGTTAAGAGAGAAAATTAATGAGCTGTGTTAAGTTTTATTACACAATCTTCTGATGTGGGAAAGCTTCCCTGCAGGAACAGCTCTGTGCATGGCTTAACTGATTTAGGCATGCCTGGTGCAGTATTCTCCAGAATGTGTTGGAGATCAAAGTAGGGAGAGTTATTCAGGTTTTATGGCAAGGTAATTAAAAAAATATGGGGATTATTACACATAAATCATACTTGCATGAATTTGCTGGTAAAATGAAATCTAATAAACACATATAAAAAATGAGAACAGGAAAATATTCAGCCACATTTTTTACCATTGCAGATGCAAATCTGCACCCTCAAGTCCACAGAGTTGATCTCTTTCTTCCATTGCAGAGAATTTGGCCCAGTTGCCTTCTAGTAGTGTTTTCATTCACTTAAAAAAAAAAAAAAAGCATACTGAGCTCACAGAGCTCTCCTGCTTTGTGGCAATGGGAAGATGGGTACTTTATACCAGACAAAAAGTGGTCCCAGTCAGAGCAGTCACAAGACTTCCCTGGGTTTCTGAGGTGATTTCATCTGAAAATTCTTTCTCCTAGAAACAGACTCGTGTGTCTGAAATTTGTTAGCATCTGTTACAGTACAGACTCTAAGTGAAGAAAAGGTTTTGATCAACAGCCTCTGATTAAAGGGGTTAAAAAAAGCCCTAGAAAACTGCAAGGACTTTCTGTTCTCAGGGGAGTGCAGGAAAGATTGGCTCATCCTTTCTTGGGCATGTACAGGAGAAATGGATGGATGCATGCACTGTAGTCCAAATAGGGCTCAAAAATCCCAGCCTAGAAAGAGGGAGAGAAGATCCAGTTGTGAATGTTGAAGTACTGATCATGAAATGCAGAAAATATTTCTCTCTGGGTGGGAGAGAAATGCAGATTATTGTGAAACTTCTGTTTAATCAGAGAAAAGCTTCCACATTTCTGTCACATAAATATGCAGAAAGGATAAGCTTATAGACACAGCTGTCCTAAATTCAGTGATACCATATGATGACACAACACAAATGCACATGCCTGTATAAATATATACACAGTTGAAGTCAAAACATATAACACTGTCAGGACTGAGCTTTCTCTCTTTAAGGATGTGCATATGCCCTCTTTGGCCTAATTAGGTTTATGACTCTCCATGCATGTGTATATGCAAGAGACATAAAATACAAGTACAGTAGCTTTTGATGTGAAATAACATTTTCTTGTACCATCTACAGGTCCCTGAGAGACTACATGTGAAGTTCACAGTGAAAGCTCTGCAGCCAAAGCCCTGGAACAGAATAAGTAGAACACACACTTGGCTGTCATTTTTCCAGTCTTTGCTGCAGTTCCTAAATTGCATTAAAGGGAAGCTATTGACTGGCTACTCTGTGCAGATGAAACAATTTTTACAAGAAATCCTATGCGAAGTTTCAGGTTAAAATCCAGCCATGCTTTGCTGTTCTGGGTGATGAAATAATTTCCTGAAGAAACTGAAGAAACCACCCCATAATGTCAAAATATTTAAATGTACTTAATTGCAAAATGCTGAACATCTTGGTGTTTGGCATGGCTGCTCTTCCACTTCTAATGCTTTTCAAAGAATACATGCTGCATCTAATAATGACAATGAGTGTGTATTAGAGATACACTACCTGGAACTGGAAGCTGATGGGCAGACCTGAAAGTATTGCAGAGCTAAGTTTTATCTGCATGCTCCCTGAGTATGCAAAGCTGTTAATCACATGTGCACAGTCTTGAAGACAAGGACCAGAAAACTCACTGAGATTTTGAAACAACAATAATGTAAAGCCTGTTGCAAGATTTAATATAAAATCTGAACAGTATTCTGTGATGTATCTGGTTCTTGTTTGATGTACTTCTACTGCCAGAGTTAATATAGTGTTTGCAGTGCACACATAAAGCAGATATGCCCAGATTCCTCTCTAAAAGAATTAAATTATTTTAGTCATGCAGTCTATCTTTTCTGTTGTTTCTCTCCTACAATTTCCACAGTCTTTATTTACTTATGTGAGTTGTTCTTAACAGCTTTTAACATAATTTGCTTTAATATAATGGTAGTGATAGATGGTTATAGAGAAGGCTATAAAGATTATACTAAGAAATTTCTAAGTAAGAAGGAAGTCCCTCTTTCTTGGGGATTTCCAAATTTTGAGAAAAAATAATCCTCAAATGAGCTATTCAGAGACAAGTTTTTCTATTCTCAGGTGGTAATGGTTGTGCATTTTACTACAGCAGAGTAAAAATCACCCTCCAACACACCATCAGTCAAAGTTTTCATAATATTTCAGCTTCCCAAAAGTAGAATTGAAGTATCTAAGCCTTCCTAAAGGCTGGTGCCAGTCCTTCAGACATACAGTTCAATTTCAGCCTTACTTATTCTGTATGCTGGAAAACATCAGTAAGCTGAGGATTTTCTTGCTTTTGCTGCAGACATGCTGCATGCAGGTGTGAACGTCTCATGCAAGATCTGCAGAAAGAGAGGAACATACAAAGCCTATTGCACAGGCTGTCACGTCTGGCTAAGGTCAGTCTGAGTCGAGTGTTCCCAATGTATTCCCTTCCTCCCAAAATCAACATGAACTGTCACCTCAGCTGTGTTAAGATTGCCAAAGCCAACCCCAAGCATTTAGGTACTTAACATCATTATTTCATCCTTTGTAAAATGGCATCATCATTGGGAAAATCCTTGAAATTCTTATCTAGAAGCTGCTTTAAAAATGGGAACGTTATTACTGTTAGGTTACTGTGGAACAGGAAAAAAATTGCCATGTATTTTTCTCAAATGTGTTTATGACTAGGAGGCAGCCTACACGAACCTGCATCTAAACAGATCCATGGACACAGCGTTTCTCAAGGCAAAACTCATTTTAGAGCCTCACTAGGTTTATTTCAAACATTTCTGTCTTCCCTATTTGGACCAGCAGGTTACCAGCCTGCCTGCAAGAATTAAGCCATTTATGGACAGGATTTTGTGTTTGTGTGCTAACACCAGTGTCAGCAGGAGAATGATCACTGGAGGTGATGCTAACTGTCAAAAATGTAATTGCTCTCCAGTAACAGTGACAAAAGGCTTTGAAGGGGAAGCAGGACCCTATAAAACCTGTTTCTCCTGATCCTAAAAGGACCAGATAAAATGAGGAACTGTCTCTAAGCTGTTTGGGATGGTTTTGTGATGAGATACATGGCTTGGGCAATCTGGTTATGGGCCATCTGCATCTCGTACCTCCTTGAAGGTGAAATTTGCTCCTTGCCAATTTTTTCTTTGGAGTTGCACTATTTTTTGCTAGCAACTCTCTACACAGACGAGATTTTAATAATTTCTTACATAAGGCAGCTCAATTTAATGTTTTTGCCTAACTAGAGCTGTACTAGTTTATTTGAAGCAAGGGCATACCTTTCTGACCAAGATCTCTCTAAACCATTGAATACATTGAACTAATGTTTATTAATTTCTTGAGGAGTGCAATGATTTGGTAACTATCTATAAATACTTTCTCTTCTGAGTGTGCAGTGCTTAATGTATGGTTTTATTTATTAACTAATAAATAATAGGACTTAGGAAGAGTGACAGAGCAGCTTGGCTGGCACCTGGTGTCCAGACAGTGACAAACCACCACAATTTAAAGAGTAGGCTTCATTAAATTATCACATAATCACATAACAACTTACCTTTTACATACATATTTGCAAAACTCTAAGGCACTGTGAGTTTAAAGACGAAGTCCAACACAACAAGGAGTGGAACAACACACTGAAAGTCGAAAGGGGCCACAAGATGTGTTTTCAAAACATGAAACTGCTTGGTCAGAAAGAGGAATTTCAGTTCTTTGCAATTAACCCTACTCTAGTAATCTTTCTGCAAGAAGGCACAGACATCTGTTTGTCTTTCCATGCAACATGTGCTGTGGCAGGATGAAAATCAGAAGCAGAGCTAGTTGCCCTTCCACAAACTCCCAGATCTGATGTAAGATTAGAATATAGACTCTTTGAGGTGGCACAAATAATGGCAAAGAACAAAACACAACCCAAATGTCCCCAAATTCCAGAACAGAAATTATAGTTAAACCTCCCTTGATAAGCTTTAAAACCAACTTGCATTAGTTTCTGTCCTTATTCCTCATGTTCAGTGCAGGTAATTGATTGCATTCAGGCTTTAAACTAATTATCATTCTGGAAAGCACTTTCCAAACCACAACTGCTCCTGTTCTCAGTGAATCACAGGAGCTCTGCTGGGGACTTTGGTAGGAGCAGGAGCAGGAGCAGGAGCAGGAGCAGGAGCAGGAGCAGGAGCAGGAGCAGTGCTAATGAAGTAGTCATAAAAGAGAAAAAAGCAAGGGGAAAAGTAAACTACTTTACCAGTGCTTTGAGGTTAAGGTTAGAAGTTTGCTATAGTCGTTACAGCAAAATTATTTGTTCTATAGCTTTTTCTTGAACATGTAAGTGCAGTATTGGCTTACTATGCACATCCTGATCTTTGCCTGTGTCCATGCTCTTGCCACATATTCTAATTTTGGCAGGAAGTAAATACTGGAGTCTATTTTGCTTTGTGTTTGCTACAGACAAGTTTTTTTGACTCCATGTGACTGATCAGCTATTTCTCCCCTGCTGTTCTCAAAAATTTTTATAATATCAACCTTAAAAATCACATTTCTTTGGCAAATTTCTCCATGATAAAGCCAACCATAAAATGAAAGACAAATGCCTTTGGGCTTATGAATTCTTCTTTCTCTCAAGCAGCAAAATGCTGTTATTTTGAGAAGCGTCTGTGTTCATTGTTTCTCTGAAATCTGAACTTTTTCCACTTGGAGACAGTTAACTCGCTGAGAATCTCACAGAAATGGTATTAGGTGTTGATCTCTTTGTAGGAGAGCGGGGGGAAGCAGACAGCCAGACCACATCGATCCGGGCCGCGGGATGTGTTTAGTGAAAAATCTATAGGCTGAGCTTAGGGTGTCAGCTGTCAGTCTGCAGAGCATCTGTCAGAGCAGTATTGGCTGCAGTGCTGCTGAGTGTGAGTAATGCTCTCACAATATGGCAGGATGGTGCTATAGATTACAGCCCTAATGGAGCACATCCTGAACAGCTGAGCCTGCTCTCCCTCGCTCATTCAACAGCAAGGGCTGCCTCGCTATAAGAGCTTGGGGGATTATGTACTCCAAACAGCTGTCTATAGCACCATGGATTTATTTGGGCTAAATGAGAACTTGCTTTCTTTAGCTAAATCAAAATTTATCAGACAGTTTTACTGTTGGCAGTTAAAATAAAATGTGTTTGCTGAACAGTAAACACCTTGTTACTGTTAGGAAGGATTATATAAACAAAAGGCATACACAATGAAGTCTTATGCCAACTGACTTACTGTCAAAATAATATACTGCTGTTAGTGGAATTGTGCTCACTTGAAGGAAATTATAGGCCTAAAAACACATCTTGAATGACAAAGAAGCCATTTTTCCACAAATAATCTTTAAAAAGTTTAATACACTGCGCCTCATAGAAGTGGTTTCAGACACCTAGGATGCTGAATCCTCGTACAGGAATGTTAGGAAAAACTGGGTGAGCTGCCTGAAAGCTTCAAAGGTTTACTGAATTTGCATAATGGACCGGATCAAGTAGATTTAACATTTCCCCCCTACGAGATATGTGAGAGTTTTTTTGTCCAACAAAACTACAAACCCTCCCTTTCAAAATAGGATACACTGCTCTTCTTTCATTTATTACACTATGTAATTTATTCAACTACAGAACACTCATGAGCAACAAAATATATGTAGCAGTCATATTAGACAATTTATATAGCATAAATCAGCTTATTTTTACTCCTTGAGAAACTGAAAATAAAGTGGGTATTCTTTTTTGTAATCACAAGGATAAAGGCAGGTCCAGGCCTAGTAAAGTCACTGAAAGGAGTTAAGCTAACTACAACGAATTTTGGATTATTCTTCAGAGAGACTGAAAATGAATTTATTTTCTTTGTTAAAAACTAAAGTCCCAATCCAGGAAAACATAGGGGTAATGTTAAATGCACTTTCTCACTCCATTTGGAATTTCACTGTGCAAAAGATTTGCATTTCTTCCAACAAATGTACAAAGCATTTCTTTTAATTTAGGAGTCAAAGCACCAGAATCCATCTGAAATAACAGGAAATGTCTTCTGCCTGCAGAACCCACTCTGTGGCTGTAATGTAGACAGGAAAGATGACTACACTAGGAAAGATGGACATTATCTCAAAACTCAAGAGCTGTAACCTGCATTCCAGCTAATGGTTTTTCAAGGATACTTTGAGGAAAGATTTATTAAGTCTGAAAATTCTTGAGTAAAACTCTCTAATTTACACAGATGTGTGTTGTGGAACCCCAGTGAAGCATTTATTAGTATATTTAGGCTTATTCCTTACTATGTCTATGTTTGGAAGACTTATTTTTCTAGGAAGAGAAAAATGCTGGTGGTTGAAAAATGGAATTTTAATGATGCCTTATAAATTTTCCTTTAGCCAAAACTGGCTCCAGGTGAAGTTAAGATGAAGCTTTCCACACATTTCCTCACAGAATGTCTTGCTTTCTTAATGTTATTCCTGACATTAGAAATGCTCCTTTTCTATATTCTTACTGAATAACTTATATAATATTATTTTGTGGACAAATATAGAAATTTCTTTGTAATTACTTTTTCCAATTCTTTAGGAAAACTTGAGGACCCAGTAATAATCCGCCTGTGCTGTTTGTCATGACTGTGGTGTAATAAAATGTAGAGAGCCTCTTAAATCCACCTTCTTACATCTTAGAAAAAAGTCATAAATTGAAAGATTTTTTCTATTTCATCCTTCAGTACAGAAAAATATACCTGGTTATTAAATGGTGCTGTGTAAATTTTGGGACAATGTCTAGAACCACCATTTTCTTATGTTAAGCAAAAATGGGTATTTAGGAATCTTTGCCTGGGAAATCAAGGGTAAAGTAACTTCATGAGGATTTGCTATTGGTATTTTTAAAGTATGTATATGATTTATGCTGGTACACAAATGATTTGCCTGGGCTAATTAATTAGGGTCAAACTCATTATAGGTCCACACTGTTAACCTTTGACATAAACCTCAAGGATCAGGAAAGATGATCACCTATTTTAATTATTTTCTGAATTCAGGGTTTTTTTTAAATGCAATTACAGACAGGGTATTCTGTGGAGAACATGATACCTTAGAATTTAATCCTTCCTTCAAACCAGGCATTAAATGGCTTACTCTACCAAGAAAAGGTCTGTCATTTATGAAACTGCATGCAAATTTTTAGCATGTATCAAATTACTCTCTCTGGTATGTGATATGGGACAGGCAGAACAGTGACAAAGGAAGATGCAAAATTAAAGTTAGTTCTCCCATGCACTAACATTGCTCCAGTGTGAAGCAATTAACATTTCCTGAGCAAGCTGCTCTGCAAAGAACAGGTCAAGTGAGGCACAGCTGCCTTCAGATTTATTTCCTTCTGTCCACTGAATTTCTTGTATTGTGTTCTTGACACTTAATGAGGAAGATACAACTATTAGGAGCTACTCAGACCCCAAATGTCGAGTTTGTGCACACTCTTTGGCCAGATGCCTGCTGCTGCACAGAGGGTTTGATTGCACAACTCTACCTGCCCTCCTGTCTCAGCTGTTGCACTGACCTAGCTACTGATTATCACTGCATTTCCAGGAACTTGGTTATCTCTCTGACCTGTAATCCTTCGTCAAATGTGGCTGACATTTGGGAAAGATTTCCAAAGCGAGATAGAGATAAAGTGCGTGATTGCACAGGCTCATTTCCTTAGGGAAGAGTAATACACAAATACATATATATGTATTTGCAGTGATTTATCTGGTAACATATGTATCAAAGCTGTAGGTAATTTGAGATTTTGTGGTAACTATAAATGCTGTGTTCAGAGACTAGCAGAGTGAATTGAAGTTAAAAAATTGAAACACAAAGGAGCTCGAAAAATTCCATCCATTGCCAGAAACATAAAGTATGTTACCTCTAAAAATAAGAGCCCTGTCTTCCAGATGATGTGAGCTTCACCTTTAAACCAGGATCAAACTCTTTTCTTTGTAAGCAATAAATGCACACCTATACTTTGGTTATTATCTCTCATTACTCTCCATGGGAATTAGGCACACAGCCTAAAAATCTCTAGCAAAACTCACCATTGCCTTCAGGTAGCTGCTTTTCTTTTTTCCCTTGCCTGTGTTCACCTTACATTTTAAATTGACGGGGCTGTCATCAGTCTCAGGCATCCTTGCCACACCAATGTCCTAGTTGTCCTTCCTCTTGGTCACCATTCAAGCAGTGTCCAGCAGTTGTATTTTTCATTGAAAGGAGTCAATGGTTAGCAGCTGTTCTGGGTTTCTGCCTCTGGCAAGCAGAGGAGTGCACATCTTTAGCACTTTTTGCTTTACTGCATGTTTGGCTGAACTGTGTCTGGTCCAGGTACCTGCTGCTAGACTGACAGTGTGGGACTTCTCTTGCAAAGTCAGAGAAGTCCTTTTCTGTGTTTCAAAGACCTGGTGGTAAGGCCACTCAATGCCTCACCAGGTGATCTTAGCCCTCCTATTGCTCCACCTGCAAAAAACACCCCCTTGGCTTTGTTGGCATTTACCTTTCTTTCTTAGGTGATAAAAGTCCACGATTGCTAGTGATAGGCTGGCTCCCTGAAACCAGTGTCCCCTCTAGATTCGGTGAGGGGACAATCAGGGACAGCAAAACATTCAGTGAGACTTGGTTCTATCAGTCGACTTGAGGTGTTTGCTTCCAAGAGAAAACTTTAGGAGGAAGTTGCTGGCTTGCACACAAAGAAAGGTTGCCCAAGGAAAGAATGTTTCCATCAAAAGGATTTTTCAGGAAGGCACACAATATCACTTATATTTTCTTTCTGACATGCAAGCAAATTAAGTCATATCAAAGACACTTTATATGTTTTGAATTGCTAAAAGCTCCATAGCTCTTTAAATAATTGCCAGCCAGAATATGGGTTTGCATGTTTTTGGAAAAGCACATTAGTCCTGACTCCCCTCCAACTGGAATCGGTGGGAATTTGGCCAACTATATCAAAGGAAACAGCACTGAGACATGTAAGTTTGATGCAGATGGCTGATTATTGAAAAATATGTATTTGTATGCATGTGAAATAGGACAAAATAAACCCAGGAATACAAGCCCCATTAGATTTAAAGACATGTTTGGAGTATTTTTTTTCCAATTCTGCTCCAATGAGTCTTGTTCCAGAGCAGATTTAAAACTATGCAAATAGCTGCCTTTCTCCATTTCCCACTTTTCAAGATGGCAAAAGTTTCAGGCAAATCAGATTGATCTGAGAGATTACTGGCCCTGTGGAAACTGAGAGCCTATCAGTATGATTAGGACTTTTCTCATGATTACTGAAACATCAGACTTTTCCCTTGATTTGGCCCCAGATGCAAACTTTGATCCTGAGCCTAAAATATTTTCTATTCTAATGTAGTTATCTCTAACCTGAACCACAACCGGTGCAGTGGAATGTGTGCTCTGGGATCTGCAGTGAGCTCTCTAAGCCACATTATCAGCACAGAAAGTCTCTAAGACTGACTCGAGGCACTGGAAAAGCAGCAGTGCCCTTTGTCTCCCTGTATGTAACATCAAGGGAAAGAATCTGGATAAAAGGGGCTGTGAGCACAGCCATTGGGTACCAGGCATCTATATGCACTGAAGGATAAAAGCTGAGTTAATATCTGGAGGGATTCCTTCCTGTATAGGGAAACTCCACCAGAAAGATGCATGGCTACATGCAGGGGATGTATTCACTTTTCTCTTTTTCCCCTCTTCCTTCCTACAGAAGCCCTAATCACAAAACATGCCATTTTTGTCTGAAATGATTTTGCAGGAAATGCTGTGGATTTATGCAGATTACTTTATACCTCTCTTGGCAGTGTCAACAGGATTTGTGTATGTTTCTGTTTGCAGAGTTCATAAAATGTGGACTATGTGCAAAAACACACAAATAGATCTGAAGGTGTTTGATTTACTTTCTGAGTTTTGATGTTCTACTAATATGCTGATTCTCACTACCTGTATCCTTTAAACTGTCACAGACAAACCTCAAACCACCTTTTATTAAAAAAAAGACCCTGCATTGCATTGAAACCCTTTAAAATAAATAGAAAATAACTTTTTTTTCCTTCCAGAGCACTCACATTTGTTCTTTCAAAATTAGGATTCAGCAAATAGTTGGAATACATCTGTACTCAGAGGAATCCACATCAGATCATAAATTTGTTCATGTTAAACACAAACATATGAATGCACTCTTATATCCAGGGACTATGGAAGGGTTTAGAATTTGCACACTTTACTCTGTGTAATGCCAGGGCAATGTTTCACTCATCTATGTAAATAAAAACAGGCTTGTTGCATTAAAGGCATAAGTATCCTTATGCTCTGCATAAACATCACAGGATTCAATTTTGAGAAGGAATCACACAATTTGTCATATCTGTTATTGTGATTGACTTCAGTGACGGGCATACACAAACATGTGATTTTCCACTCAGTGTATCAACGTATATCTTGGTGTGCATTTGCTGCTAGAATAACAGGAAAAAAGATTGACCTCAGATATGCAAATAAGCTTAATTGAATAAAACAAGACAAATTACCCCTTCATTGGAGCAGTTCCTGGTTTGGCGATGCTGCACACACCACAGGAGCACCGGGAAGGGGCTCGTGTTGCTGCCTCTCATTCCTTGCCTGTTTGTTCTGAGGCTCAAGGCAGAGCTGTGCTGGGGTCACAGTGTCTCAGCACAGTCAAACTCTGTAGAAAGGCAAAAGGGACCCCACCTGTACTATGTTACCCCACTGCAGTATAATTTAGAGACATGTGAATTTACCCGAGTCTTACAGCCTTTCCCAAGAGCCCCAGTTTGGCCACTCCAAAGAAAAGAAAAAATCCAACAACCCCTCCCTACCCAAAAATCCCAAACTGAAAACTTCAGCCTTTACCCTTAAAGTTTATAACCCTTGTCATGGCAAAGAGGAGGGTAAATGTGAGAACAGCTGGCATTCAAGGCCCTGGAATGGAGTCTCTGCTAAGATCATTATCCATGTGTTTGTACATTTTCATTGTTGGCAGTGGCTCTCGTGGCTGGTAAGGCTGGTGGCACAGGAGGAGCCCTTGGAAGACCTCTCCTGCCAGCTGGGGCTGCTGGAGGAAGTCAAGAAATCATCTCTGGAGCCTGTCCTCAGGCTCTCTACATTGAGGCTATTTATGTTATACCACAAAAAACCCAACAAGGAATGGTTCAGTATGGTCATACTGTTAAAGAAATGTGTCTTAAAAACAGCATCCCACTGACGAGGGAAAGAAATCTAGAGAGGAAAAATTCTTCTTTAAGAAGTATCTTTCATTTATAACTTTCCCATCCCTGAAGCTTCATTCTTCCTCCCCTCCCTGGAAAAACCCAGGAAAAACAGTGGAGTCTAAAAGAATCTGTATGTATGCCAGATGCAGGTTTTGTTAAGCCATCTACTTCTTGTGAGTGTTGTCCCACTCCAGTCTATTATTTATCATCTTTTACTAAACAGATAAAGAGGATTTCCTTCTTCAACAAATGTGCAGCCTAGGGCCCAATAATAAATAACCTTACTTATAAGAGAATTCCTGTTGAAGCCAAAGGAATTCCTTATTTGAAAAGCACTTGTAAGTTCAACCCATAGGAAGAGAAAGCAGTGAATAATAGATGATGCAATAATGGGGGAAAAAATCAAAATTAAAAGATGAGGGATGGGAATATATGGTCCTGTGAAATTAGAAAAATAATGAGAATATCTAGGGTCACCACGTTTAAAAACAACTGTCTCTTTTAATTCAGCACTGTATCTACATATGGTGAAGAAGTAGATATTGATTTTATCAGCCTTGCTAAAATAGTGTTGGAGAAATTACTACAAATTAAACTGTAATCTAATCTAGCTAGGGTGTTGTGATCTTCTGCTGTGGACTCTCCATTCCAGGTTTGACTTTGCTTCAGATGAAAATTGCAGTTTGCCCTGGCAGCCAGGAGGGCCAACCCTGTCCTGGGTGGGCACCAGGCACAGCATGGCCAGGCAGGCAAGGGAGGGGATTGTCCTGCCCTGCTTTGCTCTGAGCTGGGGCAGCCTCACCTGCAGTGCTGGGGGCAGCTCTGGGTGTCACAATAGAAGAGACAGGAAACTATTAGAGAACATCCAAAGGAGGGCTGTGAGGATGGTGAAGGGCCTTGAGGGGAAGCCATACCAGGAGTGGCTGAGGCCACTTGGTCTGTTCAGCCCTGGAGGAGACTGAGGGGACACTTCACTGCAATTACAACTTCCTTGTGTAGGGAAGAGGAGGGGCAGGCACTGATCTCTGCTCTGTGTGCCCAGTGACAGGACCTGAGGGAATGGCCTGAAGCTGTCAGGAGAGATTTAGGCTGAACATCAGGGAAAGGCTCTTCACTCAGAGGGTGTTTGGGCAGTGGAACAGGCTCCCCAGGAAAGTGGTCACAGCATCAAGCCTGCCAGAGCTCAAGAAGAGTTTGGACAATCCCAGGCACATGTTGTGGTTCTTGGGATTGTCCTGTGCAGAGCCAGGAACTGGACCCAACAGTCCTGTGTGTCCCTTCCAACTCAGGGTATTCTGTGACTAGATTCCACATAGCCATCAGGTAGGGTCAATTCCATTACTTTACACCAAGAGAGATATTAATTTCATCTCATAATTTATTTTTCAATTTCACTTGGTAATTGTATGGTCTTTGATCAAGATTGCTTCAAGATTTTCTTAGGTGACATGGATTTACTTGGCCAGGCTGGATAGTGCTTTGGCTCTCTGGGCTGAAGTCAATTCATCATAAAATCATAGAATGGTTTGGTTTGGAAGAGACTTTAAAGATCCAGTTCCAGCCTCCCTGCCATAGGCTGGGACAACTTCCACTAGAGCAGGTTGCTCAAAGGTCCATTCAACCTGGCTTTGGACACTTCCAGGGAACAAAATTACTCAAACTGAAACCTTCAAGGACAGTTGCTCATGGAAAATCTTTCCAGACTTTTAAAATGCTGAGCTGGTCTCTTGCCATCTCTGCTCTTAAAGCAGCAGTAGCCTTTGTTGTAGCTCTGTGATGGGCTGAGCACACACACAGGACTGGTCAGCCTCAGTAGGGAAAAATAGTCTGTGTGTAGATGGGAAAAATAAAAGTTTCTTAAATCTGCAATTATTTCCAAGCTGTATTTGACCTTTTTTCTTTTTTTCTTTTTTAAGCTCCAAGAAGAGATTTTGTGCTCAAAAGTATGTCCTTTTTTTTCAGTACCAGGCAATTTAACAAAATCTAGCAACCTAACTCACACTTGAAAGGACCATCATACAGCATATCTTAGGCTAAATCTGGTCATAATAATCACTGCAAACTGTTTATTCAATAAGCCCCTTTTCTTGGCTCTTGAACAGTTTCTTTATAATCCTACTTTTGACATTCGTAATTCTTGAGTCTGTGAAGTTTGCAAACATATTTGATCTGGGAACAGCACATACAGAATTTGTACTTGCTACTCTGAATTTGCTTATCCAAGGTTTGTGATTGATCATAACTCTATTTTACTTGTTAACTGGATGATTTATGTGTTTATAAAGTGTATCTGCTTCTCTGCTTCCTATGCATTCAATTCAATTTATTTATTAAGCCAACTTCTGCTACTGGCCCAAGATATATATTCTACAGATATTTACAGAGAAGAATTTTCTTTGAGAGCATGCAGAAAATGAAATGCAACTAGAATTGCCCCAGAGCTAAAGAAATACTTTTTATATTTTTTCTCCCCTGCCCTCCCCCCACCAACCCTGCCACTGTTTAGACACTGAAAAATTCAAACACCTGAATTAAAACAGTATTAAACATATCTACTTTTCTTTTTTTCTGTCTCTGTCCCTTCTGTTCAATTAATGCAATACTAAAATATTCTTAAAATAATTCTAGGTGCTAGGATTAATAGTTTGTAAAATGCATGTGAAATAGTATATTCTAACTGCTGAAGCAAAGAACACTGAAGAGTTTTGGTCAAGACAGTATTCTGAGAGTCAGATACCTATATTAATCTCTGCAAAGAAATCACTACCTTTCTTTTTTTTTTTCTTATTTCTTTTTTAAAATGTATTTGGTGCAAATTTCATGTAACTTTTTTTGCAAGGAGCCCAAAATTTTTATCATCCTTCTCCAATGTAATTCCAAGCTTTAAGTTATGAGAACTTACGACATTCTTGTAAAGAAAATTGTGAATAGGAAACTAACTCTGAAATAACTGTGGCTGGTTAAAAAAAACCCTTTGCATTACTGAATATATTCCACTTTTAGTTCCAGATCTGTAGAGTCTTCTAAGGAATTGAATTAATGTGTCTTACTTACAAAGTGCCAGATAAAAAAATGTCTGCATTCAATTCTGATGAGTCCTTCGTGAACTGCAGCTGAAAGTGAGTACTATGTTACTGTCATTCACAGATTTGTTTTGGAATGGTCTCCTCCAAAGGCATATATAAAAATATATTTAGTGTTATATGTGTACATGCATAAACATACATATCAGCTCACATGCACTC
This sequence comes from Sturnus vulgaris, assembly GCF_052056855.1. Lineage (NCBI taxonomy): Eukaryota > Metazoa > Chordata > Aves > Passeriformes > Sturnidae > Sturnus > Sturnus vulgaris. Next base: position 24,661,540 of record NC_142245.1, read on the forward strand.
TCATGCTATGGTAAAAAAGCCCAGACAATTAAATAATCACAAGAGATAGACTTTTTCTATGCACTACTAGAAATTAGAGTAAATATTATGCCTGTAGTCTCCTACAGTTCCATCCTGGATGGTTCTGTTAGCTAAAATACATCTGTTGTCAGCACTATGAAGAAATAAAATCTATGGTTTAAACATAAAAAGTGATGGGATATTGCCTGGAATGTTTTCTCATATAGACAGTGTTATCTGAGTCCTTCCTTGGCAAGAAGTTCAATCTGAAGACAGTTCTCAGATGGTTTCAGCAGCTTAGTTTTCAATGCCTCTGGAAGCAGCACTCTGCTGTCCTCTGAAGGAATTCCCCCTCCCTAATCCTTCGAACTTTTTCATCTTTTGGGAAATTCACATTTGACCAAGAAATCTCCTTCAACCACTATTAGCATTTCTGGAAATCAGTTGTAGAATTACCTTTTTACTACTGGCATTAGTGGCACAGTCCATGCCCAGAGGACCCACGTGCACTTTGTCACCTTCCCTGGTGGCTGCAGCATCCCAAGGTGCAGCCTGGCTAAACCCACAGCGAGCACAGAGATCCATCCTGAGCCCTTGAATTTGCTGGTTGTGCTGGGGGAAGCCACTGCCACAAGCTGTGGCACTTCAGCATGTGGATAGATGAAGCCTTTCACAACCTATAAGGTGCACCTAAAAATAGACCACATGGAAGACCTATGCCACAAATTTCAGAGGCTTCAATTTTTTTTTTTTTTTTTTTGAGAGACCAGCCCTCATAAAGCAGCATAGAGAGGACATCACTGTAAGGAAGCAGGCAGTAAATTTGCAGGGTTGCCTCTAACAGCTGGTTTGGGAGGGACCAGCCATTAAGACAGAGAAGGAGGAATGTGGGATGGGGGAGTGAAAGGGAGATTGTAATAATACTCATAATTAAAATACTGCATTCTAGCTGCAGATTTCTGGAAGAAATTTGATTCCATGAAGTGCTAGAGGCCATGAGTGAAAATTCTTTCATAAGCAGGAAGTGAGAGAGGGAAATATAAGGAAATATTTTGTTTATTTTGGCCATCATTCTAAAAAACCAGGGCTAAAAGCAAAGAGAAATGAAAGAAAGAATACTGATAAATGAAGTGTGAAAAGTACCCAGAATTTTTGGAAACTGCAAAGCCTAATTATGAGCACGAGTAATTTATTCATGTGTTGTCCCGGAGCTAATCAATATTTTGCACTTTATTAGGAATGGAAGCTTGCGTTGTCTCTTTCAAACATACGGTAGTTGGCTGATTAATTGAGTGGTTTGTTCAGTAGTATGACCAGCTGTTATAAATGGCTTAGTAATTTTTTGGCACTAAAATTAAACAGGGCTTTTTTTTTTTTTTGTCTTTTTGGCTGGGCTAAACAGGAGACCACATAGCCAATAAATCTAGATCTTGTTTCAAATCCTGAATTCTGTTTTAAATGCATAATAACCTTAAATGTGTTGCTACATTTCTAAGCAACCTCTCAAGATGCAAAAATAGATAGTTATTTTGCTATGATTAAAAGTTCTTTTGATGCCGTTATTTTGCTTTACCAGTTCCCCTCTGACTGGCTCTAGACACAGCTAAAGAGGCCTCCTTGAGGAGGTTTCTGAAGATTCTGACATGTATTTTTGGAATAGGCCTCTTTTCCTCCTGGAATAATATAAGGAGGTAACTGGAAAGTGCTGGAGATGCTGAGTACGAGCCCAGACCCTCCAAGGAGGGTTTGCTAACGTTAGAACCGTGCAGCATGTGAAAACTAGGGGTATTGTAAAATGCATAGAGCAGTCTGAGCAGCTGAATGGGGGTATACTGAAAAGTAGTGAAGGCTGTGTGACGAAGGGCATGGCATTGCACTTCCTTCAAAATACTGGATCATCTAAGAAGTTTGAGAATGGCTCGTGGCCATGAAAAACATGTTTATCAAAATGCATGCCCAGCTGGGGGATGGCATGATTCAAGTGTCAGACTTTGGTTTGGATTTGCAAAGCTGAAGCCCATCCACATTTGTGGATTGACTCCTTGCTGAGCCTGAAGATGCTGTCAGGCCGAAGAATGGCATTGTGTAGTTTCCACTGTCGGCTGTCACACTGCATATGTTTCGGGACTGATCTGAAGTTTTGTTTGACATCATGACTTTTATAAGAATCAAAACCCCCAAATCCCTCAGATGAAATCCATATGGCTTTGTTCACAGGCTGAAATAAAATCATGCTCACAGCCTTTACGGCAACTGAGGGATATTTGGTGGGAGTCGTTTTGTGCTTAATAAAAGCATAACGTTCAAATGCTTGAAATGTGGATATTATTAAGTACCTGCTCTGTGAGAATAACTCAAATGCTATTTTATTCCCTGCCCTTTCGTTAGTTCATATGCACAAGAGTCAGATCTGAGGCTGACATGAAGAACGATCTCCGCAGCCTGGCATGGACCCAGCTTCGCTTGAACTCTGTTTTAGATATTATTGGAGGTTTGTCTGCATTTTGGCTCCTTGCAGCTCAGTGCTGAACATTTGGCATAATGTGTGGTAAGGGTTATTACGATACACAGAGGTGAGGTAATTCACATAATTTCTGCAGTGTAGGCAAGTTTGCTTGGCTGCTGGAGCGGTTAGAGCAGGAAGCTTCCCGGTGTGCCGAGATTCTGATTACTAAGGGTCAGGCCTGTGCTCACCATGACATCATAAAACACAACCAGGGGCTGATTTATTTAAGAACTGTCATGTCACTGGTTTTGTCAGCAGAAAACCAGAGGACAGAGAAGGTGAGGGGGAGCAGTAGGCTCGCACCACAAAAAATTTATGTTGAGGAAGAAAACACCGAAGGCTCCTTTGCCAATGATGTAAGAAATGTTTCAGTCACCAGCGGCCCTGAGGGATGGAGTGGCACTCTTCTTCCACTGTGTCCTTTCCAAAACAAAGAAAACATTAACAGCAAGTCTAGCAGGAGAGGAAAGACCGAGACAAAGCTCTGGGCAAATATTTAGACCTCCTTAGCCATGGCATTTGTCAAATCCAACCCCACTTGTCATGTGGAAACACCTGCAGTGTTTGCACATGCACAGCACCATCGTAGTGCCTTCAAAGGCAGTGCAGTGCATGAGAAAACTTTACCAGGCTGTCTTCCAGAAACAGCCACCTCAAATGATGCTTCCAGTGTCCCACTGCTGGGCTTCTGTGCCACCTCCTCCTATTCCTTGTGTAGGACATGATACGTGGTGCTGGATTAAGCACGCCAAAATTGCTGGATATTGTTCCAATAGTCCTGTTTGAGTGGTGCAAAACTGGCATATTGGTGGTGTTAACCTGACCACTTCTGTAATAACTTACCAGAGAAATATGTTCTTTTCTTTCTCCTCACAAAAATTGTGTTTGCTTCTTGAAGATCAACACAAGACACACACTCTCAAGTTTAAAATTAAATTAGTTAGACTCAGGCACTACAAAAGCAATGGAAATTCCCATTAGAAAAGAGACTGTAGCATGAGAAAGGGAATATATTTATAAATGGACAATCTCCATACTGATGGGCTTTTCCATATATGCGGTTGTAAAAGCATGTGCTTAATACGGCTAACATCTCACTTTACGACTGTTTTCAGACCAGATTTCAGCTTCAGCTCTTTAGTATCTTTCCTGGAAAATGTATCACTGCTTTTTAGGCCAAAGAGTGCTCAGTGTTTGGTTTGATACCCTACTGACTAAGTTATTTTTTGTAGTTCTAGTATTTGCTTCATCTTCTGCCTCAAACCCTTTCAAATGTGAATTAGGACGTGCCACAGGCAGGAGATATTGTTAATAGGGGCAAATGAGACAGGCAGCTTCACTCACACTTCACTGAAGACCCTGAAATATGGGACTATAAATGCAAAAAACGTCTGGTACCTTAAATAAGTAGTTCTGCTGAAATGAATGTTTGCATGCAACTTGGTAGAAGAAATCTCCTGAAGAGTGAGTCTGAGCTGGGTTAATATACACATATATCCCTTAAAATGGGATTTATCAACCACTCTTGAATTCACTGTCACACATTTTTCATCTTTAAGTTCAAATCCTGCTTCAAGGTGATAAGGGCTAGCATCAAACACACCTTTTATCCATAGGTTGCTCTTATACCCAGTTAAAGATAGGGGGTATAACAACTGAATTGTTTTGTTTATTTTGTACTTGAGAAAAGCATAGAAGAATTTTGATGAGAGTGCACTGGTATCTTTCAGCACTGTTACCACAGGGATGCTGGGGAATGTTTTCCTTTCCATGTTGCACGCAGCAAAGAGAAGTGGAGAACATTAAGCAGGTGTCAGGTGTCTCTTTTCTTTTATTACTTGTGACGATGCCCTGGGAAAGAAGGAAAGAAATAAATACAGGGGTGCATGTTTCCCTCTGGATGTGCTGAAAGCAGGCACCTTTTGGGCAAAGGAGAGGAGGCATCTCTATCCAGATCCCATTCTGTCAGTGTAATATTGCCATTCACACTCAGGTCCCAGCACCTTTGCTCTGTTCAAAAAAGGTTTAACTGAAAACACAGCTTGTGTATTTATTGTAGAAGGGGGTTTTTATACATTCTGAAAATTCTCTGGATTGCTCAGAGCAGTTCCCAGCTCTGCATGAGAAGAAAGCTTGACTTGAAGGAGGAGTGGATAATTGAAGCTGTAATAGAAGCTAGTGGGAACTCAAGATGTTTATCTTACAAATCAGAATATACCTGTCTTTAGTGTTAACTCGCTTTATTTGAGAAATATTTAGGCCTTTTCAGGATAGTTTCATTTAAAAAGTAAAAATTCACAAACTGTGCAACTTAAACTTTCCTCCTTGTTGCAATCCTGTATTTTTATGGGCAGTACATGGGAAATCCTGTGTTTCGACGTGCAGCAAGTCGAAGTGGGTGCAGTTGTTTTTTTGTTTTTTTTTTCATTTTCTCAGCAATGAAAGTCTTCTTTTGCAGGATACCCTTCTAGCCTTATTCAGGGATGCAGGACAGGGGTCAAGCTGTGAGCTGGCAGCAGGCAGAGGGCTGTGGCTGCTTAGCAGGGTCACAGCTTGGCTGTGCCTCCTCTGCTCCTTCCCTGGGGCTGCTCAGTGCCCACTGTGCCCTGGGGGCTGGCAGAGAACAGAGACAGAGTGCAGGCAGGTACAGTCCTGGTGAGAGGGTGGTAGAGGGCAAAATCAGTCTTTTCCTCAGAGGACTAGAGGTGTTCAGGTCCCTGCTCGAGCAAATGATTTCTGTGCTGAGAGATATGGCAAGATCACTGCCCAACAGACTATAAAAGATTTTTATTTCTTCAAATAGAATACACCCTTAGACTCTGTGTTTGGGCCAGACAGGAAAGAACACGGGGGCCAGACAGAGAAGGGCTTTCTTAAAAATTGAATTCCTCTGCATTTCGACGTGGTTTTAGTTGGCAAGCATGTATTTAATACACAGGTTATAACGGGCCTCCCTAAGTCAATGCAAAGAAATGGTATCTTAGTTAACATTACAAAATCACCACAAAGGACAAATTTTGCTCAATTTTAGCAGTCCCAATGACAGCCTGTATGAAAATCAAAGTATTTTCCTTAAATTCACAGTCATAGTTTCAGGGCTTAGTTGCATAGCTATGCAATTGGAGAATTGCTCCTGGGATATTAATTACATGAATATATTTTTGTTAATGTGAAAAAATTTTAAAGGACTTGTGTCAATTATCCCTGTCTCCCTTTTGACCCTAACTAATTTAAATCTTAGGCTATTGAACTTTATATTGGTAGTACAATTAATTTGCAGCATCTTTTTTTTTTTTTTTTTTTTTTTTTGACATGAATTGCAGCAGTCCAAGAACTGGCAAACTCATTCACTAAATGGTGACTTGCATTGGTGGTGGTCCTTGGTTGTCTGAAATCAGAAGCCCAGAAATATAAGAGGATTTTTCCAATCTTGATCAATGCTATGTGCAAACCCTGTTTATTTAAATAACAGCAGATAGTTGAATGTTCATCAGTCAAAGGGAACTTTTTATAACTTTTTCCTCTGGATTTGAGCTTGCTTTCTGACCCTACTGCTCAAATAAACAGCAGGGTTTGTTGCTTTTTACATACCAGCAGTTTAAGTTCTAAAGCCACTATTACTGACCTGAGATCAGATAAATACTCTCCTGGGAAGTTTTAGGTTTTTTGCTGACATTCAGTTGGATTAGGAAGGGTACATTTTTGTGAAAAGGCAGAAAAAAGTAGAGATGTTTCTTTCCCTGAAAGATAATTGACCCTTGTTCTTTGCCCTGGAAAAAGGGTTGAGGGAGCATTTCTGCAGGGTGTGTAAAAAGGATCGAGCACCTTTTCTTTTGTGAAGAAGCCTAAACCAATCTACTTCAGTTCTGTGGTCACAGAAGATCCCCAAGCTTCACTGGAATTACCAAAGAAACTGAGTGAGCTTCAGCAAGTATCAGACAGGTCCAGACAGTAAAAATGTAGGATATGGCATAGGCTGTTAAAAACCCCTCCAACAACCCTACACAAAATGCCCAGCCACAAAACTACCAAGCAAACAAGCCCAAAAACTTGCAGATCAGCTGCACTGTCTTCCCAAGTCAGCTTGGGAAATACTGATAATTATGAAGGATCTCTTGCTTCTAGTTCTCACAGCACAGTAAAAACATAGTGATTGTAGAACTAAGGAAAATAGATCCTCATGCATTTCAGAAAGGATCTGAGTGAGGCTGGGAATGAGGGATACTGCACCAAAAGAAAGCTTGTTTTGCTGTAAAGAAAGATTTCTTGGGTGGACTGGATAGAAAGCATGTATGTAGTTTAACTTAATGTGCTTCTATATAATTCTTCTTTCTGCCTCCTCCTTCTCTTTACTTCAGTGTTTTCTTGGAGAAGTTTTGCCTGATCTGAATTAAAGGAATGATATTTTATATTCACTGGAATGCTTGCCTGTTTTACATCTCCGAATGAACATTAAAAATGTGCATTACTGCTTTTTTCTTCTTTCTTGCTGTACGTATTTGAGTGCCAGATTTATCAGTTTTGTTTTTCCCAATGCTGGAAAATGAATTTGCTTCAAATTATAAATGTTTGAATGGGACCAATGCACAAATGAATGCCATTACTGTGTGTCTACGATGGGGCCAAACCTCTGATCTCAAATTCAATTTTGAAAATAAAGAGTTGACTCTAATAACTTCAGTCAAATCACCTTGGATTTACACCAGGGTAGAAGAAATCAGACTCTGGACTTTCATGTTTGGTCTGGGAAGCATTTTGAAATTCTTGTGGATGAAAGATACTAAAAATGTATGTTATTATTATGTTATTCTTTTTCCATATCCCACTTCACATCACAAGACTGACCATATATCTTAGGATTGTTCAACCCACACTTTCCCTAAATTTTACCCCTTTAATCTGATGATTATAGCTCATTCATATCATAAATCTACAGTTAAGGTTAAGCAATCACGAAACCATTCTTTTCAGTAGTGTCCTGGGAAATGTGAATGAAACCTATTCCACAATTTTTTGAACTAGAATATGTGAAGTCAAAGTTTCTTCCCATTTTTAATTTATCCAGCCTTTTCTTGCCAGTAGTTTACTCGAAAGCTTCTTAATGCACAGTCTGCAAACTTGGCTTGGACATCTGAGAAAACTTCGTATATGTTAAACATTTGCTAATAATAGTCCCAAGCAAACTGCAAGAGCAGAAATTGCTGGCTTAATGTATAGTAAATACAATAAACATCTAGTGGAATAAAAGATGTTTGGAAAGATAAGAATCAGTGCTGAAGTTAGTGCATACTATTGTGCAATACCATGGAGCTATCTCTTCAGAAAAGTCTGGATGATGAACTTAGAACTGTCCTAAAGCTTGCAGCTTCTTTGTCTAGATCTGGCAGTCCCTGAATGCATATCTGCAAAATACAGCTTAACAGTTTAATGAAAAACTGAAGCTTAAAGTTGAAATGGATGAAAAAGGGGTTTAATGTAGATGCATGAAGCTATGGTCCTGGAACAAACACACTTGGCCAGTCCTAACTCTGGAGGACCCCACAGCTGGGGGCTATGGGGAACTGGAACCTCAGATACATAGGGCCTCTGATCCCAGCCCTACTGAAATCAGGGGGGAACAGACTGTCAGTTTAGCTGAAATTTCTCTGGCCAGGTTCAGGGAAGTACATTTAAAGCACCTTTTCAAGCATGGGCTTTGGTCTTTTTGACCAGAACCTGCACTATTCTCCTGCTTGATATATGCACCTCAAATTTTGTCCCAGTAGTGTGGTTTTCAAGATTTAAAAAGAAGTTGGCTAGCCTAAAATATATAATTTTTTAAATTTTTTTTTGCATGGCTCACTTGATCTTAAAGCAAGGATCAGAATGAAACTCTGTAGCTCTTTCAAACTCTGGGTGGTTTTATGGCTTTTTGGTTCTTGGGTTAATAGTTCAGGAAAAAAAATCTGGAAAACACAAAACAACATTTTATATCTTCTGATAAATAGTTAAATTTTCTGGAATAATGACAAACTTTGTTCATTACTACAAGTATCTAAATTCAGACAAGCCAGGAATAACAGAACTAAATACATTTCCAGGAGTAGGGTCTTTTAAGATCCCCTGCTAATACAATTGTAACAAAAAAGATAGTGCCTGAATCTTCTACAGGACTTTTGCTCTTGGAGTGTTTTACATAAAGGATTGGTGATGCCAAGCTGCTGTTAAATGAGAAATCACTGTGCAGTATGTGATGGGAAGGTGATCCAGCAAACTAATGGCAAGAGTGAGGCTAAAGCTGGCTCTTCCTTGGTGAGTTCCAGCACACCCATGCCTGGTTGGTGCTGTTTATTGCCAAAGACAGACTGCAGTCTGCCCTGCAGTGCACACTCTGCCCCTCCTGCTCCATCCAAAGAGGCAGGAGCTGCCTCACCTCCTCTTGAGGTTCCTCCATATCTTGAAACAAAAACTCACTTTCTCAATTCAAACTCTGCTCAGAGAGAACACTGAAACTGAAACTATCAAACATGACTGGGACAAAGGACCCAATACTAAAACCATCTCAACTTTTTACCAGTTTGTCTAAGACTCCATATAAAAGGGGAGAGGGAAAACCACACACTCTGAGACCTATAATTGATGATGGCAGTCATTGAAGGCCTTGGGACATAGTGGTCTGTGTAAGAACAAGCACAGTTTGGTTTGTTTGATGAGATACTTGAGCATAGTAACCAAATGGCAATATGTGTGCTTACTGAAGACCAAGTACAACTTCTCATGTTGGAGATGTAGCAAGAGAGCCAGAGGAGAGGATTACCTCGAGGGCTCTTAAAAAATGAGTAGCAGCCAATTAACAGTTGCCTTCCCTACTCTCATGCTCAAAAATGGTAATTTCTAATGCATAATGAAGTGTACAGACTTTGCACATAGTCCTTCTCAAATAAAGTTGTTGTGATGGGAAATATCTCTACTTGCTCCTAGTAGTGCAAAACAGTTTTCCCACAGGTGACAGCTGTAGAAAGCCCTCCCTACTGCCATCTCTAGCCAGCCCTGGATATTTAACTTCTTAAATCCATCCTTTTACATTCTAAATGGAGGAAACAACAAGTCTAGTTGCGCTGGTGTGTATTTCAAATAACCTTTTTCATAAATCTTTTCCAGGCCTATCAGTTTCTTCCGGGCTTTTGCCCTACAAAAGAGTTGTATTATATAAACAGGAAACATATAGGAACTTGCTAATTGCTGGTTTATTTTTCTGGTTTATTTTTCTTCTGCAGCAACGTAGGCTGCTTTTCTTATTGTCACTGGAGGGATCAAATTACGGCATGGAGCTTGGATGCTGGAGAAGAATGTTAAAGCAGTAACCTTGTTCAGGCTCGAGGAAGAGGGGAAGGTTAGGTCTCTGCTCTGTTGATAAAGCCCATGAGTTGTTTCTTTTAAAACTTCCTTTTGAAGCCTGTTGAAAAGATAGTCCCAAAAATCAAGGACCAATAGATTTTTGGAAAAGCTGTTTTTATATCACAAGGTGATGCTTAATGCTGTGGGTTTTAAAGATGTTGTTGCCTGTGAGTGCTGCACAGTATTAAAGATTTCTTTTTTTTTCTGGCTGTGCTGGAATCCATATGTAGATGTCACCTCAGCCTTGCTTTCAGCTGAGATAGATTCTCTCTGAGGCCTCGTGGCAATAATGCTAACACAGTTAAAAATATCCAAAAGTATTAGAGCTGGCTCTTACTTGAAGAAAAGAGGAAAAGCTGCTCACTGATAAAGAAAGCTGGAGACAGCCCTGTAAACCACTTGAGGATCTCTTGTTCCCAGTTCAGAAAATGGCCCATTCTTCCAGGACAAGATCCTTTAACCACAGATCTGGATCAGCTTTTAAACCCATGGTAACCTTTATTTTGGGACTAAGTTCTTGGTACAGTTACTCTGGCTTCTGACTTTGACTCTTTCAAGGTTCTCTACCACAAAGGCTCTCAGCATTTTCTTTTGTTTTTAGTGCTGTTGTCTGAGGGATTGTGACTGCCTCTTATGTTGTCCCTTTTGGGCTTTGCTTCGGTTATAGCAAGCTGTGAACCAGCTGGAAGAAATCCTTGATAAATATAATAACCATGTATTGATACAGAGCTTGCTTTCCTGATGCATCAGAGTTTGTGCTACAGTGGACTGATATATGACTGAATTTAATGTATGCCCCTAGACACATATCTGAGGAAAATATATAATGTTATTGCCCTGCTAATAATAGTTTCCTTGTTTGCCAAGAAGAAAAATGATCATTGCTGGGATCTTTAGGAGTTATCATAAATTAACTGGAAAATAACCCCATATGTGAAGTGCTGGAGTGTTTCTTGGAGCATGCTCAGTCAGTCTCCCCAAGGAAAAACATCCCTCCTTGTAGTTGTTCTAGGAAAACAGAGGTGTGAATATTTTCCTGAGAGAAAGGGGGTTTGCTGTTGATAGCCTACTGTCAGTGCCAGAATCTCATATGCTTTTGCCATATGTATTTACTGGCATTTAGAATGCTTGAGGAGATAAGTAAGTGATTCAAAGGAGCAGAGTGTTACAGAAAACAGGCGGTGATTCAAAGAGAAAAAGTGGAGCTAATGAGACAGTGATGATACAATGAGGAGTTTACCAGTAATCCTTAGGCAGTGCTTTTCTCTCCCTCCTGAAATTCTGTCAATTTCTCTCACTGTTATAGTAAAACATTTCTGAAATGAAGACCAAGGCTCCACATAAAACAAAAATAAATCATGGGCTATAATGAGGGACTCGTCAAACGTTTCAAAAAGTAACAACCAAGTAGCAGGGAATGTTACACTAACCTGGTACTTCTGCTTGGTTACAGTTATTGATATAAAAACTTCCTTGGAGGTCTATGGCTCTCTTAGGATGGCCACCTCATATACTGAATTGTGTGTTTCCCAGGCAACAAATGCATTTTGCTTCTGTGCTTCAAGTTTATTTAGGGAGAAATGAGCCTGTCAGGATGTAGGGGACCTAAAAAGGGGAAGGAAGGGAATAGTTGCAATATGAGAATATCAAACAACAACAAAAAAATTAAGCTTTTTCCTTGCCCAGAGCTGGGTCCTGCATACCTCAGTGCAGGGTAGCCCCAGAGAAGCTAGCAGAGAAACCTATGCAAGCTGGGTGAAGCTGGCTCCAAATTGGAGGTATTTATCTGAAAATGCCTTAGAAGTAGAAAATCTATCAGATTTCAGTTAAAATAACAATTCTTTGCAGCTCTGCCAAATGTCTGCAGGCTTCTGGTGATTTATTGTTCAACCAATGCATGGAGAAAGCTGAGGTTTGCCTTCCCCTCTTTCCACGCCAAACAGAGGAACCTTCACAAGACCTTGGCACTTGTCAGATTTAAATCCTTAGGGCAGTATTTCTCACCTCGAGTGCAAAATTCACCACTTCCCTGTGAAAATCAGTCTGGGTGAGAACTGCACATGGAGCAGAGCTCACTACCGGCGTTTATACAAGATTGATTATGTGGGTTTTGGGTTTGCGCTTGGTAGTGTCAGAAACTGGGGGGAGGAGGGGAAACTGCTAATTATCCTCCACCCCCTTTCCCAATAAAGTTAAAATAGCTATGCAAGAGTGCAATCTGGACCTGCCTAATCTCAGCACTGGTTTTGAGAAATAATCTCATTCCCACTCTCTCAGTTTCTTTGAAACATAATGAATTGGAATTACATGTAAATGCCAGCAGTATTTCAAAGGGAGGCTGAAGCACAATGTCTGGGTTCTAATTAGTATTGCAGTGTGTGGCCTGTAAACTTGATGATAAATGAAGCAATTGGCCATCAGTGGCTTCAATTAGTTGGCAGTAAAAATGGTAACAAAATAAAGTCACCAGCAAGGAAATTTGCTCTGAAAAGTGCTGCTGTGGGTGGACTTCAAGCTTTGCAATGAATTGGGGCTAATTGGCGTGTTTGTTCATTGTTTCTCAGGGGCAGTGCAAGTGCCTAATTAGAGAGAGCTTTCCAGGGCCCAAAGAAAACAGGAGGAGATGTGCCATGGTTCCTGTCTCAGAGCACCCTGTCACCCCAAACCAAGCAAACCACTGCAGGGAGAGCCGGCACTCCTCTCGCTCCTCTTTTTGGAAGATTTCTCAGGCATGTATTGGCAAACCAGACTTCAGCAGAGCCTTATCAGAGCCTTTTCTTGAAGCAACACCCAGAAGTCAGGAGCTGGCTTGGAGCTGGCATTGTGTTGGGGGGAGAAGTAAAAGCCCTGCAATTACTGAGCCTGGCAGTGCTTCCCAACTGTGTCTCACTGTGCAGTGCATGGCTCTGTTGGTTTTGACACTTAAGTGAGGGGTAAAAGGAATGGTATGGCACTTTTCCTAGTGAGAGATTCAGTGTTTTCCCACTTTGCCCAGCCAGTCTTTTATTCCAGGACACTCCCCTCTATATAAACAGAACAGCTTAATTGCCACCAAAAATACACAATAGGGAACAGAGTCAGGCTGGTGGTAAAAACTGTTTTCTGTCTGCTATTCTGAATATATTTGTCTGTCACCACCTGTAAAGTCATGCCTCTCAGTGGTAATTATCATTATTTTAGTGGGGGACTTTGAGGCTGTCTCACTTTCCATAAATGCTTTTCAAACATGATGAAGACGCACAAATAAGATAGAAGCAAAGTGTGAAAAAACAAGAGATTTTTTCAAATTGGGGTTTACGTTTTCAATTAGGAGACTTTGTTATTGAAAACAAGAAGCCAATTTGTCAGAAGCAAAGGCTAATTTGTCTTCACCTCTAAAAACCAGAGGGAAATAATACATCCTGCTCACTCTAGACCCTCTGGGGAAAACCAAAAGGGCTGACCAGTGGAAATTCTCCCACTTCAGCCTCTCTAGGAACTGCTGTACCTGTTTTAGAGGATGATGAGTATTTCTTTCCAATTTTTGTGGTATCCTGAAATGCATCCTAATTGAAATACAGAAACTAGATGGGGGCAGGGGTGAGGAATAAAAGTATTGTAATGTCAAGTTTGTGTGATTCAGGAGTAGGCTAGGGAGAGCTGAAAAATTCATTTTTGAATGTGTTAAGCCCATCCGCTTCCAGGAAAGATATTGTATTTCAGTACAGATTTTACCAGAATGAGATCAAGATGATTTGGACAGTGTCTGTGAAAACTGAAAATTCAGTTTGAAAGTATAAAAATGCTGCTGTGGCACACTTTAATGCTAAATTTTCTTAATTTTTTTGGCATCTCAGGGCTGACATCTCTAGTGGCACTTCACTCACGGTACATTCATTGCACAACACCCTCAACATTTTACTTAAAGCAAAACAAACATTTTACCTGCCTGTCTGTGGTACTGGATGTGCCTGCCCATGTCTCAAGGAACCCTGTGTCTTGGCTCTGCCTGGAGCAGGTTGGGAGGCACTCCTGCTGGCAGCAGGCAGCTGTGGGTCAGACCCACGCTGAGCTCTGCAGGGACAGCTGGACTCTTGGGAGACAAAAACAAATGTCCTAGAAAGGCTGGAAGGCACCACAGTGGGTGGATCTGGTCCAGCCTCAAGCAGGGTCATCCCAGAGCACACAGCACAGGACTGTGTCCAGACAGTTCTTGAATATCTCCAGTGAGGGAGACTCCACAGCCTCTCTGGGCAGTCTGTTCCAGTGCTTGGTCACTGCACTGTAAAGTTCTTCTTCATGTTCGGGTGGAACTTCCTGTGCATCAGTTTGTGCCCATTGTGCTTGTCCCATTGCCCAGCAGCACTGTATCCTATGTGCTCAGAATTGTACCTTTTCCAAAATGACACATTTCCAACAGTAACCTGCTTCTTGATGAATTTCTTTTCTTCAGAGGGTTGTTTTTAAACTTTCAGTGCTGCTACCTCAGTTCCCTGAGCAGTTGAGCTGTGGTGTTGGGAAAGGCTTTGTGGTATTTCAAAGAACAATCTACCATTTTGCTTCTCTTCAGGGAAGTGTGAACCAATGCAGTTAGCAATCCTGGCTGACATCTAAATTCTTAATGAGAGGAGTATGTTCTTGCAGAGCAGAGAGAAATAACTGAGGCTGCATTGCATCCCCTGCTAGTTGTGGTTATTATCAGTATACATATATTACTAGCAAACTGCTGGGCTGGACGTTTAGCCCATAAACTAAAAATACTTTTATGTTTTGCTCCTCTGTTTGAGGATTTGCAATTGGAAAAAAATAAGGTTGTTATTTAAAAACAGGCTGCTAAAATGAGACACATAAAATATTGCTGTATTTTTTATTATATATAAAATGAAGTCTCTGCATTTGTTTTTTATTACTGCGTTACACACAACAAATGAATATGCTCTGAGCCAACAATTTCTACTGTTACACATGTGCACTGTGTTCCTCTGACTGCAGAGAGTTTTGACTAAGCCCTTCTAACCAGTTGAAAGAGTGGGCTGAATGATATTAGCTTAAGCAATGAGAGTCAACAGGAAATGGGGGATTTGGGGTCTGAATACTGAAATGAGTATTGGAGCATGTCATTTGCACAATGGCAATTCTTGGCATCCAGTGGCTTTGTGCTAAAAATGAGAGTTTATTCCTTAAAAATCTCCAATTTGGGGAATGTGTGGTGGGCTTGAAAGGGCTCAGAACCTCTTGCCTGAACGACACCACTGGGGCTGGAGGGCAGATGAAGACTTTAATCACTTCCAGTCATCTGCTTTGCATGGTTCAACAGGAATGAGTTAGAGAGCATTACAGTGAGCAATGCCAGCATGTAAGACATTTTGAATCACTGGTACTTTAAGACCGGTAAAGTCTTAGAGCCAACAATATAAAAAATATTACCATGTTCTTACTCTTTTATCTGCAGTGGTGACACAATACCTTGCCTGCCCACTCCACAGCTCTCTGTAGAGTAGTAACTGAATGCCAGATAAAATTGCCTAGGAAAACAATTTTTTTTGTTTTAGATTCATTGTAGAAGGACAGTCAAAACTGAAGAAAAAACAAAGTTTCCTCATCTTGAAGCAGCTTCAAGGAAACATGCAAGGTCTGGGACTCCTTTTGCTTAGTTCAATATTAGAGTGTTGTATCTCTAGAAATATTCCTTGTGCACATCAGAGGAAGCCAGGAAAGAATAAGGTCTGATAACTTCATTCAGAGATGAATAATGGGGTAGACCAGCAATCAAAAATCTTCCAATATTAGAGGAGAACAAAGTTTTCTTTGCAAAGCTGTAGCTGGATGCAAGCACAGAATAGAGGTTTGTCACATCAGAGAGCCTTCAGAAGCATATAAAGCAAACAAAATAAAGATCAATGAGAAGTTTGGAAGGATGGTTTTTCAAGGATCTGAGCATTGCCAGGAAAACTCCTTTTTCTTTTTCTTTTTACTTCTTTTTGGTGTCCTAATCCATTGAGTATGGCAACACCCTAAGGACAGGAACAATTTCTTGACCCTTTCCACATTGGTCCACAGTGAAGGATGAAGCTGTGTAATGCATAAACTGTTGTCAAGCTAAAGCTTAGCTCATCCTGCATGCCAATATTAAAGTGTACTGATCCCATTTCACTGTGATCTTCACCTACAGCTGTGCCTTGAAAACCTGCATTGGTTTCAATTTGAATCTGAACCCTTCAGTCCCAGTTCACGATGAGCTTAATTCTCATGCACTTTCAGTGGCTCCTGTCTTCTTTGTAATGGTTGCTGTTACCTGGTGAAAGCAACAGGAACAAAGATTGGAAATCTACCTGCCCCTGGTTTACCATTCTCCCTGTTAGTGCAAGATGGAATGTCCCAGATGAGTCCCTAGGTCTTTTCTGTCACAGTATCTTTCAGAGTGAGCCATAAATCTATTTTCACTCCAGAGGGATTAGTCTGATTGCAAGATTAAACTATGATTAAGGAAGTAGAAAATGGCAGGGGGTGTAAGGTCCATAACACAAAGAGAAACCTTATTCCTTATTATTAGACTATTACCCACCACAGGCTGTTCCTTCATGGATCCACTGCCAAATGGCTTGGTCAAATGCTCATTCCTTAACTCCCTTTATTCTCTGGATGGCTGAAAATTGAACTTGGTTATAGAAAATGAACATAGCAGCCAAGGAATTGGTGCAAATAAAAATGTCTTTCCTGACAATGTGTAGGTAAAGAAATTTTTGGATGGGATGGTGTGAAAGAAGATGAGAATATTACTGTTCTTCCAGTCCTGGACAAGTATTATGAAGAAAGTTTGTCTAAGTCCTAATAGTCATTCATGAATATGAGGTTATTTAAGACAGATTACTTTCACAGGTTGCTCAAAAACTAGCTCCCTAGACTGCAAAATTAAAAAATATCAGCTTACAAAGACAGAACATATATATATATATATATATATATATATATATATATGTATAAATACTTCTTAGTCATCTATAGTATTCTTTTCATGTCTGCTCATCTGCCTCTACAAATATTGAAGCAAAAATGTATTTGCAGCTTATGAATATGTTATTTACTCTGCATTTATTGGTAACCTACAAATTATGTTAAGATGAATGAAAAATCCTTCCATTCTTTCAACATGGCTATCCTAAAATTTGGGATACAGGACCATGGACAATCCCTTGATGTTCCAAGGCTACTCATAGTGGCAAGGTAGATGTTTGCTAGACCAAATATCTTCTGGTGTCTGTCATGGGCTAATAAATCCTCTGTGTGCAGCAGAATAGTGAGGAAGAGCATAAGCCCTGACACCTGCAAGAGAATTTTGTGTCTTTATTGAACACGTTCTGTTTTAAACAAGTCTCAGTAATTTCTCTGGCAATACCCAAGACACTGGTGGGAATAGTTTCTCAGAACTTGGAGATTTCTTGCTGCTATCCTGACTCTTTCCTCTGTGTGATTTGATCTTACCATTCCATTTCAGGTGAATTAGGAAATTAATAAATGACAACCAGTAGTTGAGCAAAGGCAGGGTTGTATTGATAAAACTATGCAGAAATTTGAAGTCCAGTGTTGTAGCAATTGTATAGTTTTGCCTGTTCCTGGCATGAAAGGGTATTTTTCAGGCTGCTTGGCAAAAGCCACATTATTGACTTTGTCAAGAAGAAAATTGGATCTACTGGACCAAGTTCTCCTTGCTATCATCACCTGCCTACCAGAAAAGTTGCATTTTTCTGGCCTTTTCTGAGCCCTCTCAGCTTCAAGAATAAGGTGTGACACTGACTAAAAGACATCAACCTCTGTGAGCAAGAGGCAGCTTGAGGTTTGTTGGGCAAGCTCTGCAGCTCTGTCCCTGAGCACTCTGTCACTAGTGATGCTGGGCAAAGCCTGAGGGAAGCATCAGAGACAGCTGCCAAATTGTTTAATTGTTTGAGCAAGAAACACTGATGTCCAGTTAGAACTGGCAGTGAGATACAGAGCTGGGGGCAGCTCAGGAACAAGAGACAAGTGCCCCACTGTGGCCATCTCTTTCAAGGGGCTGCCCAGGTGCCATGAAAAGGAAGGACAAATATTATTAAACAACTGTTCAGGACAATAGTAACAAAATTTTCTTCTTCTCTACTCTCATAATATTTACTTCCATGTACTAAGAACTGAGTTTCAATCCTTTGAGGTTTATCTTTAATGACTGAAAACATTCAGCCTAGCTGAATCATTCACAGTGTACCATTCTATAAAAGAAAAAGAAATAGGAAAAAAAGCCCTCTCAGCTATCAAGGAGACTGTGGCAAGGAGTAAATAAATGCCAGGCTTGAGTATTTGCCTGAAAGTTAATAAAAAGGTGGTAGCAAGGGTAGGCTGCTGAGAGCACCTCTCATGTTTGGCAGATGCAGTGTGTGATGGAGACTTGGGGCTGGTGTGTGCTGTGGAATGACGGATGGTTATCTCATTTAAGCTGCAGTGAATAAAACTCTGAGAAGGGCTGCCAGGCTTGCCTCTACATCTGTGTTTTCTACAGCCAGATGAAAGTCATTTTCTGAGAGCTGGCAATTGCTTACAGGGTGTGCACCGATGGGCTCTGTCCAGAGGTGAAGGTCTTTTCCACAGGGGCTGAATGCATTTTTGGCAGCTTATGTTGCTCTGAAAAATCAATGGATTTTTGTAACTGTTTGTTATCTGAAGGCTGTATTATGCTCTCCAGTGGTCTTCAGAGCAAGGTGGATTAGAAGTAGATTAGAGTTGTTGTAAATATGGCTTTGCATCAGGCTGTTGTTGTTTGAACTTTCTGCAGTTTGTGGTGCAGGGCTCCTTATCACTGAGCTTCTCCCAGCCAGGAATCTGAGGAAAAGGAGTGTTTGTACTTGAGGACCATATTTTGGTTCTGATTCTTTTCCTGTTGGGTGTTTTATTGTTGTTGAGGGTTTTTGTGTGTGTGTGGCTTGTTTCTTGTTTGTTTTGCTTGTTTTTATTATTTTTTAAAAATTCTGAGTACTGCTATTGCAATATGAAGCAGTGTCGATAAATCTGACCCCAAATGATTTCCTAGTGTGCTGACATAGTAAAGGCAGATAGTGAGGTGGCCCATACCCTAGGGAAGCTTGCAATACAAGCAAATAAATAGAAAAAATGAAAGGGCATGATGAGTCATGCAGGGATTATATGATTTTCTTCTGTCTTTGCAACAGATGGGAAAGCAGAACTCTGATTTCTCCTGTTGACATGCCAATATTCTGTCCATTAGTCCACATAAAAAGTAAATGATGCTTACGTTCTCTTTTCACACAATTATATGCTGGTTACTGCCAGCTCACAATTTTATTAGGTTATCCATATGTTCTCCTGTTTTTTAAAATCTTAGTCCCTGGATATGTGTAATTACATGAGAACCTCTCTTAGAATTTATTTTGCTCATTCTTGTTTTTATTTTTAAGTACATCTAGACCTTAAGGAGGAAAGCTTAAATGTGCTTTGTGAATACAAATTGCTCAAAAACAAGAAGGCAAATAAAAGAATTAGAAAGGGTTGTTGCTTTGCTGTGTTTCTTAGAGACATTGGAGTAGTTAGGCCAGCGTCCTGAATTTTTTAAGACTGATTCAACATTTTTTGAATCATTTGGCTTTTCTCTACCCTGGTTCTGAGAAGCCTCTGGAAGAGGAGTCCCACAAACCCACAGAAATGGGCCTGGTATGTTTTCTCTCTGATTTGATTTTGCTGCATTTCATAGGAATCCTCATTCCCACCTGGGGAGAGTGAAGCACAGTTTGGAAGCTGGAGATGAGCTTTCCTCAGGCACCTAAAATGCTAGAGGCTTA
Source organism: Sturnus vulgaris (assembly GCF_052056855.1). Lineage (NCBI taxonomy): Eukaryota > Metazoa > Chordata > Aves > Passeriformes > Sturnidae > Sturnus > Sturnus vulgaris. The sequence goes on from NC_142245.1 coordinate 24,681,226, forward strand.
GAAATGCTTCCTTTCTGTCATGAAAAGGCAGCATGACAGAAATGAGAAGGGAAGAGAGATTTAGGAAAAAAGGAATGAAAGAGTGGTTGTGATACATTCTGAATACCACTGTGCTATTCCTTGGCTGCTGTCCTCTAATTATTAAAACATGCTGTTGGCTAATACAAATGTTTTATTCCCGGGGGGTTTGCACAGAATTATTCACATTTATGCATTTCGTGTCTCATAAGCCTGGGTATAAATAACGAAGGCAGACACCTGATTGTCCTGAGCAGCTGAATGTCAGGCAAATGAATTCTCCAATTCAAACCAACAGGTAGCAGTAGTTTCTGGAAATGGGATTTTGTTGTGGAAGTAGCATTATTCAGGTTAGGTGTTTTTAAACAGTGATGGTGGTGTGCTCAGCACTTTTTCTTGTGAACTGGTATAGTTGTGTGGCAGTTCTAATAACCTAGGACTCTCACCAGTGTTAGCACAGGCAAATAAGGGAATATTAGTCCCTGACTCTGAGCAAAGCATAACACAATTCTGACTATGGATAAGCTGATGGCCTCAAATGGATCTGAACACCTGCCTACCTTCCACCACTTACACTGAGGTTATGAATTGCATTAAAAGTACAGCTTCTGCAACCATTCTGCCTGTGAACTTCACAATCATTAGGTATGAAGTACATTATTTCCTGCAGTGGCTGGCTCTGATCCATCCTTCCTTGCTGTCTTGATATTCCCTGTGGGACTCACCTAACAACAATGCCACTCTTTGTTCAGGTTTTTTAAAAAAATTAAACTATAAACCTCACTAGATTCCCTATGGATATTCATCCCCACAAAAAAACCTCCAAACACAAGGCTTTTACCTTAAGGCCAGAGTCAAGCCTTCGATTAAAAAGTACCCAGAGCCACAGTAGACCAGAGGTATCTTTGTTATTTGGAGCAAGGCAAAGTATGCATCCCCATGCATCCCTGTGGCTGAAACGATCCATGTCTGTGGGGGTTGCTTTGCACTTCTCCAACACTGCAGGACAGGCAGACCTTCCTGTTGCAGGCAAGCAGAATGCTCCTTCATCCCTCTGCAGAGTAATTTAGCCTGGCTCCAAGTCTGTCCCCCAGTGGTGCCTGGCTGCCTGCCTGGGCCCCTGGGCAGGGCATGAGCTGCTGGTGCACCTTGCTGGCTGCAGCACATGTTCCTGGGATAATGCCAGGAAAATGCTCCTTCCCTCTCACTGCTCTTTATTATTCACTAAATAGAATAATTTAGGTTGGAAAAGACCCTTGAGATAGAACCAGTGCCAATTCCATCACTAAGCCGTGTCTCTAAGTGCCATGTTTACATGTTTTTTAAATGATGGGAGATGCATCTCACTTCTGCCCCTGCAAGCTGAGGGCTGCCATCACTTCAGCCTTTACTGGCCTGCTCAAATGGTGAGAGCTTGAGAGCAAGTGAAAGAATTTGTATGCTTTAGAGCCCAGTACCAAGCTGGGGAGGAAGAAAAGGTATTAGATCTGACACCTGATGCTATGCTAATGCATGTGCAGAGCTAGGGACTGGGAGACAGCAAAAACCAGTCAAATCAGACTTGACTTAGGGGTGATGAAGGGATGTGACACACACGTAAGGAGCTGAGAGTGGTACTGGCCAGGTGGTTCCTGGGCTCCTGGGTGGGCATGAGCAGTGCAGGGTGCCAGCCTCATGCTGGGGGGAGGTCTGGGACCCCAGGGGGATGATGGTGATACACCCTTCAGAAGCCTTTTCCCCAAATCTACTCACTTTCCTCTGAATGCCAGGACTGGGATGTGCCCAAGGCAAACATGTTATCTTATACTACCATGAGATTTTGTGGAAAAAGACTATCCATTGATTTAAGCTTAACCAGACTTTGCTGTATGGAGAGCTGGGTGCCATTTCCTGCTGGATGATTTGTCCTGTGACAGCTACAAGAGAGGCTAATGAAAAATGAGAAGAATGTGCTGGCCATCTTAGCAGCCATATTTCACAGTGTGGTTTTGAGACCGTTTGTTTTCTTAACTTCCCGAGGTCAGTGGTTACGGGAGATGGATGTCACCACATGTGCTCATTTGGAAAAATAGCCATGGTCAGGCTTTAGGTTAGTGAGCAGCAGTATGGGAAGGCAAAGAAATTAAAACAAAACAAAACAAACTCTAAAAAAAAAAAAGTGACTTATCTGTTTGGGATATGGCCAAGATTTCAAAAATCTCAGTTTAGGATGTTGATTAGGCAAATTCAACAGGATTTTCAGTTAATTTATAATTTGTTCTAGATCTGAATAAACAATATGTAAATATCCAGAGTTACTCTAGGCTTTTAAAATTACCATTAAGACTTTCTTGAATTCAAGTATGAATACAGATGGACTCCCATCTCTTCCAGAAGCCTTTTGATCTCATCTTAGCATGAAAACTTGTTATTCATCAGGTACTGGAAATGCATTAATTTAGGATACCGATTGAGTACTTGAAGGTAGGGATTATTAAGGAAAGTAGTCACTACCATTGTTTATGGACGTCTAAGTGCTTGGAGGTTTTAAATAAAACACATTTTGAATTTGAGTTGTGAGACAAATTCGAGCAGTGCAAGCGCAATAGTAATGGTTTTAGCACTGACATAAAAGCCTCACTGCCAGCTCCAATCTATTTCCCAAATAAGGATATGCATCCTCATTTTACAGGCAGGGAAGGCTGACGTAATTTATTGGTGCTTAAGGGCAGGGCTAAAGACCCTGAGCCAGCTGCTAATGGGGCCAAGAGAGAGCGTGGGTCTCTGTCCTCCCCAGTCAGTGCCAAGCCCAGGCAGGAGTGGGGTGCCTGTGGCTGGCTCAAAGCCCCTGGGACTCTCACAGTTTAAAGCCCAACATTAACCTTGTGCCTGCTGGATGGAAGTGCCACCCAGCTGGATGTGCTCCCTCCCTGTGGTACAAGGCACAGCCAGGCTGGGACAGTCCCCGCTGAGCTGGCAGCAGCAGTGCCTCTATTTGAAGCAGTTGTTAGCTGTGGGATTTGTCACCCAGCACCCACTGGCTCTTCTGGAAGAGATGCTGGCTGGCTGTCCGACCTAGGGAGCTGGGAATATTCTGCTTCTGGCAATAATAAAGGGCAAGGCAACGCTCCCTCCACTGCTCCAGCTTCCTGGCTGCGTCATGCAGCGCATTTGGTGATACTCAGTGCTGGCTAGTGATGAAAAAGAAATTAATTGGGAGGAAAGAGTATGACAAAAACGAATGGTATGGTATAACAGAAACTGGTTACAATGCGTGAGACGCCAGTGTGCAGCAGTTATGCTTAAAAATGCTGAACAGATGGCATAGGACAATGCAAAGATTGTTTAACATTACCCTGAGGTATAGTGAAATATTGTCAGGTGTGGGAATGGAGTGAGATTTTCCAAAGAGCTCTTCTGGGACTGCTCACACGCCCCAGTGTGTTGGCAAGCGTTGGGAGACAAATTGAAACTAATAGCTGAGCAGGTGAGACCAGCAGGATCTGCACTCCTGTTGTTAAAATGAGTCTTTAATAACACAGGGTGGGACAGTGCTGTATACTTGATAGCTATTTTTGTTGTCATTACAACTAATTTGTTTTATGTAGACATTGGAAAAGATAAATTGCTAGTAGCATAGGTGATTAATATGTTAGACAGAAACACTGCAGCTCTTCTTTCAGATGCCAGTGTCCATACGCAGGAAAATTTACAGGGAGCTGTGAGCTCTGGCAGCCACTTCAGAGTGCCAGAAATGAAGGCACTTACTAGATTTAAACCAAACTTTAACATAATACATTTCAATAAAGAAAAAACCCTAAGCAGTCTGCTAAACTTTTTAAAAAAACTTAACTATTACAACTAGTTAGTTGTACAAGCGTTTAAAAGAAGTAATTACATTGGATTTTTAAAATGATGATTCCTATAGCACATTAAAATAATTAAGAAAAAAATACTACTTCTTTCTTGACTTCTGTCTGAAAGTATGAGACAAAAGTTGTCAAACACTTGCATGTGGCTTTTGTGGAGTCAGCCACAAGAGTGTCTCAGTTAAAAGAAAAAATGCCCTAATTTTTTAAGAATTATATTGGCTTGGGATGTGATGATGCTGGATAAGTGCTTTCTGTTTTATTCATAAAAAGAAAAATGTTTGGAGGTCATATGTTAAACTTGAGTTTTTCCTGTTTTCTACAAAACCAGCAGGTGGTACTTGCAAGAAAAATCTATTCTTCTAATTTGCAAAAATTCCCAAGAAGAAAATATATGAGAGCTGCAGTTGGTTCCAGTGTGAAACTTGGCAAGGAAAAATTTTGCCTGCAAAAATCAGGGCTTGCTTATTACATTTGGCACTTATTCTTTTTCATTATGCAATAAGGACATGAAACATCTACTGGATGCTCCCTAGAGATGGACAAAGTTCTCCCTTGAATTCTTTCCTGCAAGAAGTGTATGCACATAATTTTTTTTAAGGATTTCCATGAAATAAAAAAGTGAAAGCTGGAAATGTTGTGAGATTGTTGAGGATTTTTTGTCATATGCAAACAAAAACCCAAATAAATAATTTTTTTACAAAATCCCAGAAAATTCAAAGACTATTGTTTACTTATTTAATTTCTGCTGAAAGATTTTGGGAGCTGTTTTCTCTCCTCTTGTCAACTTTCCTAACCTTCTCCTCCCTCCTGGACGCATCTTTATTTTCCAGAACTGCTTCATAAGTCTTTGTTATTGTTTACAAATATTAAAATTCTCTGTAGGAATCAAGAATTTCTAGGAGTTCCTGCCTGTATTGTGTTTTGAAAGTCCAGGTTTATAAACATGGGCACTTTGGTTGTTAAGAGTTTGAAACTGCAGTTTAGGACAAGTAAATACCCTTCCCTGTGGATGTCAGATGTTAAGATACCAGGACTAAGCCCAGTTGCTGTCTGCCTGCAATTCCTTGGGGTTTTGATTCCCCAAGAGGAGATGGTTTGGTGGTGGACTCTGCTGAAAGGCCATGCCCTGGAGAGGGATTTCATGCCACAATGGGCTGGCAGGAGATGACACAGGACACCATAACCCTGTTATGTGCCCTTCTAGGAGCCTTATTTTAGCTTTCACATGCTGTCTGGAGCTTGAGGATGCTCCTCTGATCCAGCCTCCACCATTAAATACTTCTTGCTATTCCCAAGGAGAACTGTAGCCTGCTTTGCTTTATAGGCTGCTTATGGAAGTTGTGGATGTCCCAACCCTGGAAGTGTTCAAGTTCAGGTTGGACAAGGTCTTTACTTCTCCATAACTGCAGGCCTCCTTAAAACTAAATTAAGCTTTCAGACCCTATATCTGATTCCTCCCTGTCTTATACCAGGAAATGTAAGTAGCATGGCTGATGTTAGCAGGGCTAAAATCCAAAACTGAAGAATAAATTCTTGTGATGCATTTTTGCATTTACTGAAAAGCACATCTGTCAATATTTTTAAAAATTAAATCATCAAATTAAGATAGCAATCATTTCTCATAAAATAAACTATACTTTGTGTCCCAGACAATACATATGTGGGAATTAATCTCAACCAGGCAAAGCCTTATTTAATTGATTAAGTTTTAGATATGGTAAGTAACCACATTGGAGTCTATGCAATAAAACTAAACATATGCTTTGCCTCTGCAGAGCTGGAGCCTTAAAGCTGAAAAGGTATAAAAGAGCTGCTTGGCTGGAAACCATCAAATTTGTAACCTTTCACTCTTTTACTATGTACAAAAGAAAATACCTTGTATTATCAACAACTTAATTTATGGTGAATTTAAATGCAGTTTCCAGAAAATAGCTGCCATTAGGATCTAATTAGAAGACACTGCCACTTTTTCCAGCATGTGTTACTCAATTCCTCATGAAGTTTGTGGGAGTATTTTATCATGAGCAGGATTCAACCTTGTACCAATCTGTAAAAATTGCCCCCAGACATTTTGGCTGCAGGTCCTTGTAAATGCTCATTTCAGCATATCATTTCTACTTAAAACATTTGGCATAGATAGATGTAAAAGTGAAAGAGTTATTTTGCATTCACAAATTCTCCCATCCCACTTCCAGAAGTGGCCTGGATGTAGCTGGTGCCTGTAAGGCATCAGGGACCACGGGCAGAGGAGGAGGGGAGTGAAGGTTGGCCATGAAACCCTTGTCGGTCCAAGGCTGACAATGAGCAAGGACCTGCCTTGTGATCCAACTTTGAAACTCTTGTGTGGCCTCTCTACCGTGCAATATTAGCATCTAGATGTGATGTTTCGAGGTCTTCAACTTTTCCCTGGTTTTCAGTCACATGCTGAAAATAGCTGGGTTCCCAGAGCGATGGCTGTGAAGGATGCTAAGAGACACTTGCTCTTTCCCCTCACTCCCACTGACCTGTTTAAGTCAGGTTTCAAAGCCATGCTGATAAAGGTAATTTCAGCCCAATTTTAGGCTAGGTCCAGGGGGAAAAAAAAGAAGTAAGTGAAAGCCCTAATTTTTCTATTTGTGGATTTACATTGTGCTGCTTATTTTGGATCATCTCTGCTGACAGCTCAGAGTTACTCTGTCATTATGCACCGTGCCGCAGTCATGATGACATCTTGTAGTGGAGTGCAAATAACATTTATTTTTCAGGCAAAATATAGACCTAGTGGCTTTTAAATGTTTATTTTTTTTTTTTTGGTGCTGTTTCTTTTTTTAAGGATTTTTTCTAGATTATATTGAACCTATGTCAGGAGTAATATTTTCCTGGTTTATACAATACTGGCAGCGGAGCAGTGAGGCTGCTGTGCCTCAGCTGTGCTCAAGGTACGTCAGGGCTTTTTGTGGAGACCATTGCATCCCTCCCACTCCTCACACTGCTGATTTCTGGGCTGGGACTCTTAGGAGCCCTGGATCTGGCTACTTTTACACTGCTGAAAGTAAGCCAGATCTGATGGTGGGCTGATCCCCCAGCAGGACAGCTGTATGGGATGCCCACTGCCTCATGATAAGCACTGAAGCATAACAAGGGACTTTTGGGAGGGATATGCCCTTGTACTGAACATGTGCCACTGGCATGTTAATTTAGAGGGTGTGTTTTCTTGTTTGGGCTGAGTTTGGGCTCTGCTTTGAACAGTATAGTTTGAAAAATTCAGAAATTACAGATGTATCAAATAATCATATCAATATTATCCAGCATCTATTTTATTCATGCCTAAGAATGCGTGTATATATGTATATATATATGTTTGGACAGGTTGTATATAATTGATTCAGACCATATTCTGAATTGTTGCAATATTGGTCTTGTTTCAATGAAAACTATGCAACATATATGAAGAATCTGGCTTTTTCAATATTAAACTACCAAAATATATGCTTGGCTTCACACATTCACCAGACCTTCTGCTACATGAAATAAAGTATATAAAGCACCAGACCTTCATTCAAATCAAAAGCTTGTTTTACTTAGTCAGAATATTCCTTTGTGGAGCTTTCCCATTTTTCATAAAAGATGATGTTCTGTTATAAACGCAACAGTTTCAAAAACAAAGAGGAAAAAAAAGGAGAAGGAAACCAGAGTAAAAATAGAACAACATATCCCTCAAAATTAAAACCAGGATGATATTCTTATGCAGGCTGAGCATGTTTTGGACTGATATGTGTGTGTATGTATATATATACACATATAAAGAATGCAGACAACTAGATGTTAGTCCAAAACATACACAGTGCTATGTCTGCCAGAAAGGAGTTTTGTTCATGTGTGAATTTGTGAACTCTTATCCAATTAGACAGTTTTAGATAGATTTTATAAATATGTAGACCGTTTACAGTGGGTGGTGAAGAGTGTAGGAAAAATTTACCTGTATCATCTCTGCATTTAGTCTGATTCAGTGATTAAGATTTTCACATGGTCAAATATGGAAAATGGTTGGAATATGTAAAATAAAACTAGAAGTAGCTGATTGTGCAGAGACCCTGGGATGTGATTCTCTTCCTACAGTGCTTTAGTGCTACAGTAATAAACACAAGTTTGTTCCCTGAAAAGCTGCAGCATAAACTACCTTGTGTTTATACGTGCAAAAGCAGGTCTTGTTCCCAACCTGTTCCATGTTTACAATTGAATTCTTCTAAGAATAAGATCTGTACATGGAGAGAAGAGAGAAAGTGTTTAACAGGGAGGAGGGAGATTTGTGACAAAGGAGCACTATCAGCCTGAGGACAGGCATTGCAGCTTTTGAGTGCATGGATGTAAGAGAGTGGAACAGAGGGCTGAATGCATTTTCTTTCATTGGGAATCACACAGCCTTGCCAGTAATCCTTCCCATCACTTAAAGCTGTGCTTCCCTTGACTCTAGACTTTCCCTGTGATCAAGACAGGCAGAAAACATGAAATCAGTTGGTTAGTCTTTCAGCTGGAAGCGTTTTAATCTGCTGATAACAATCAGTAATTGGGAAGGGTGGAATGAAGCAGCTGTAATGCTTAATGATTTTTTTGCAGGAAGGGGTATATAATTAAATCTCAGTTGTTGGCTTTTTTTTTTTTTTTTTTTTTTTAAACCGGTAAAATATTATTCAGGGAATTCAATCAATGTGTTACACATCTTTCAAGGATTTTGATGCTCTTTCTAAACTGCTTCCCTTACAATGACAAATTGCTGATCTGTCACTCCAGTTAGCTGGCCCTACACTCTTACACAGTGTGGACAGACAAGGCATGTAATTTCATTCCTGCTTGCTTTGCACACTTTTCCTTGGCCTGCTGGCAAAAGCCCTCTGGTGCCAGGTCTCACATTCCAGCTGTTGTGCATTTATCTTACTAGCGGACAAATACTTCATCATCCCGTAATTTTTTTTTTTTGTTTTTGAATGGGGCTTCAGGGCAGACAATATTTGTGGGAAAATCGGCAGAGTCTGGCTGTGCCTTCTGACTGACACAGGCTGAAGTGGTTTGCCTCCCTGCCTTGTAGGAAGGTCTCAGACAGACACATTTGGCTAAAGAGCCCCTCTGCTGAGCCCGGTGCCTGCCTGTACCCGCTGGACACAGCAGCCAGGTGTGCTCGGTGCTGGGGATGCTCCTCACCTGTCCGGGCGCTGCTCTTTGCTGTAGGAAGCTGCTCACAGCCTCTCCCTTCTCGCTGTAATTCTCTCCCCACAGCTACCTGCGTTTCCTCCTCTGCATCCCTCTTTTCCGGGGAAACCCGAAACCAGGTGAAACTTACTCAGTGTCAGATTTCACTTCCAAATTGAAATTCAAAGCTAAAAGAAGCCCTGGGTCTTGCAAGGTTCACCAGCCTCTTGTCAGCCTAAGACTTAGAGTAACACAATCTAAGCCAATTTAGGACAGTGGAAATAATGTGTCTGAGACTTTTCTCATTGCTTTTGTCCACACTTGCCTTTAAAAAAAAAACCAATTCATTTACTTAGAATCTTTTTCCTTCCTATTTGCGTGCCCTCTATGCAATACAATATATTGATTTTGTTATTACATCAAGGACTTACGTCTCAGGCACAGGGCAAATGCCTATTTTTTAATGAGTGACATAGTGTTATAAGTCAAAATGTATGACAGAAAAGTACATAATTCACAACTGTGTCCAAGACAAACCTCTCACTGAATGGAGTTTTATTTGGGTGAAAATAAACATGCAAGTCCAATTAGGAACAAAGTCTGTACGCAGGGATTATTTTTGGTTATTTTTAAAAAGTTGGGGTTTTTTTTTTCAAGAAGAAGGAATACCGACAGCAGTTTACTTTGGATAACTCTGCTAAGCAGCTGGACTTTGAGGAGATTATGTAAGATGAACTAATTGCCAAACTTCTGATTCGTGTTTCTTGCTAGCCATAATTTAATTCTATATTGAAGTTTCTGGCTTTCACCCGTAGTTCCTCATGATTTGTGCTTTGTGTAGGGCTGGGGATGGTGAGTAAATAGTAACTATGGTAATCCTGAAATTCTTTTATTCCTATGCCATGCGACCCATCAATGTCCTAGGTGCATATTAGAGTTACCTTAAGGCTATTCCAATTCATGCCTGCTCAACTCCCCACAGGAATAGCCACACAGCTGGGAGGAAAAAAATTGTCATGGCTGCACAGATTTTATTTATTGTTTCAGGGTAGTATTTATGCCAGCCATATTTCACATTTATTTTGAAATCAAAGGTTTTTGAAAGTGGTAATGTCATAAAGAACTCAGACAGCTGAAAACATGGGAGCTACAAAACTTGTCAGAGCCAAGTATATTGCAGATATCCAATTCTATACTTAAGCTGCATTAAATATAGCAATGGGAAAAGTGGGGAAAGCATCTGTGTGATAAGGCACCAGCTGTGGACAGTGTGGTGGTCTACAAAAATGCTCCTACTGTTGCAACTGCTGGAGGAGTGACCTGGGACTGGGAGGGGTGAGGGGAAGTCATGGCATAAAATCAGAACAAAAATTCAAATACAGGCCCAGCCACAGAGGCAAGTTTATCACTGACTGAGATTGTGACCTTTCTCCAGGCTATCAAAGTGACAGTCCTACACTGTTCTGGTGAGATCTACTCTGAAAGTTCAACATTGATCGGCCCCAGAAGGTCTCTGCTGGTGACTGTGGTGGAAATATGAGAGCAGAGTTAGGTTCTGTATCAAATCTGAGGAAAGTTCTTGATAGGAGAAAAGCACTCTGTTCTTGTTTCCCATTGCTATTCTTAGAGAAACTAATGTTTTGGTCACAGCTGGGGCTTGACTTCTTTCTTTGCTTGGCCCTTGGGAGGTCACAGATAGGTACTGAGGCAGTGTGCATGGGGCAGTTTATCCTAAAAAAAAAAAAAGAAGTTAAAAAATCCTAAAAAGCCTACCCTTCTGCCTAATAAAAGCCAATATTTGACTTAGTGGCTTTGTACTCTTACTTCTCCCACCTCCACCTCTTCTCTGAAACCATGAAATATCTGGCTGTGATAGTAAAGGACAAGGTACCAAACTTCCCCCTCTGTCTGAAAAGTCACATTCATTGCTCCTTTTATTTTCTACTGATTTTGTATTATTAACTATAAATTGTTTGCTATTAATTATTAACTGGATCATTAAAAGACTAAACTAGGACTATGGAAGGAATCATTGCATTGGATACTGGAGCACATCTCCACCTCCTTTGATAGATCAGGTGTTTCTCCTCTGAATTTCATTGCAGGCTGATCAGAGCCACCAGCACCTTTGTCTGACTGCATCAGCCTTGTCCCATCTCCTGTGTCTGCAGTGAGCAAACCTTTGTAAGGCATCAGGTTCAGAATAAGAGCAGTGCAACTGCTGACTTACCCAGGGGAAACCCCTGACTCTCACCTCCAGAAAAGATGTTCTTTCTGGAATTCTCAAACTTATGTGCATTCTGACTCACAGAGACTGCAGGAAGCAGCTGTGTAGTGCACATTTGTGCTAGTAAATAGGAATTCTTCTAAGCAATGATAGTAGGTAATAAATATGATTTAAAACAACAACCTCCTTGAATTCAAACTATTTCTTTATCAACAGGTTGGTTAATTTGTTTATGAATTATCTGAAGGACTCCCTCTCACATTTTGACCCAAATACGTCAGTAAGGCGTTCTTGCTTTTCCTTTATTCATGTGGTGAATTTGCTTTTCATGCACCTGCTATTACTGTTGTGTTTCACTGACAAGCAGAGGCAAAGCTTTTCTCTTCTGCAGAATTATTGAATTACGTTTTTTTTCTCATGCTTTTCACTTGCCTCTCTGGAAGAGATCTCAGGTTCACAGGCTTAATGCCTGAGTGATCCACAGAGCCCCATTTCCTGCACATTTCAGTGCTCCAGGTAACAAAAGTCATCTCTCTCTGGTCTCTGAAGTGGAAAAGCTAACTGTTCCCTTCAGAATGAAAGGGGGCTTTTGTTCCTACTTTATTACTTATGACTAACGATGCTATGAAGGGTTTGCTGTTGTACCTCTGTTCTTGCTGCTGCTGCTGCTGGGGTGTCTCACAGGGTGCATTCATGGGCTCTTTTCTACACTCCCAGTAAATGTGCTCTTCCTGGCACATCTCGTTGGACTGTGTGGCACATGCCATGTTTCAGGCAAAACCCTCACTTCTTTGGTGAGAGTGTGTGTCCTTGGTACTCCAGATGACTCTTTCCTGCTTGGGGGGATGACCCCCCACAACCTCAAGGGTGGGTCTTGCAAAGCAAAAGGTGCAGCTATGGTCTCTGTGTCTGCCTAGGGCAAGAGCTATCAACAATTCACCAGTGTCTGGAATTGCTTGGTATTGATTCCTGTAAATTGTCTTATTTGTCTGAGGGCTGCCCAGATGAGCAGCAGACGCTTGAGAACTCTAAATATGAGTCAGCCACAGAGTTCAGATATTAATCTGTCCCTTTGGGGTGCTGAGCAGCCAGCAATCCAAACAGCTTGTTGTAAGAGGCTTAACAATGCAGAACAGCTGATTTCAGATTCATCCATTGAAAACATACATTCATGTTCCTGGATGTTGGAATAATGCTAAATCACTTTAATCTAAACCACATTTGAATACAACTCCCACAGTTTAAAGGGCACTGAATTAATCTTGGAGTAACAGAGTTGCCTTGTAAAATGAATTTGTGTGATGTTATAAGAAACTTATAAGAAACTTGACTGTGAAGGGGGCAGCTCTTTGAACTTGTAAACCCTCACTGTTTAGAAATATATAGCTGCTTGAACACAAGACTAAAGGCAGCAGAATTCAAACAAACTATTCCTCTGCTTTCCCACATTTTAATGTGCTCATCAGTGAATATTTATGTACGAACCCTGTAGTAGAGCACAGTCGTCATTTCTCAGCTGTCTCCAATTGGCAGATCGATGAAAAATTTGGTGCGCTCCCACTCAATTGAAAAAAGTAACTAACAGGCTGCTAGGTCGTTTTCTCTCAACATTAATCCATCATTATCACCTGAAGTGCAGTACTTTGAAGACTGAAGAAGGTCAATATTTCAATTTAAATAATGCCTAACAGGTATAAGCTTGACATTTTCAGTTCCCGCTAAAGCTTAAAGAGCTGACAACATTTTTTTTTTGGTTGAGAATATATCTTTTCCTCCTCAAGGATTTCTATACAAAGACCTAGACATAGGTAAAGGTATGCCTTTATGCTAACCAGGGAAGAATCTAGTTAGTTATTCAGAAAAGCCTTTATTTTGTAGAGCTTTCAATTATCATTGTGTTAGACTTTTTTCCTGTTAATTTATAGATTTTGGGGTCTTTGTTAGGGTTGTTTAATTGTTTTTGTTGTTTTCGTGTTTTGGGTTTTTTTGGGGGGGAGAGGTTGGGGTTTTGTTTGGCTGGGGTTTATTTTTTTGATTGTAATAAAAATGTTCATAACCTTGGAAAAGGAGAATACTGGTAGATAAGATGCCTGCTTTGTTCTGGAAGGAGATGCAGCCAGATGGGTTTCAGTCTAGATTTGTCACCTAGCAGAGGTAAAGGGAGGTGGTAGCCTCTTTTGGGTAACAGGAAAGAAATGATCTCTGTGGACATCCTTTTGGAGGTATAACATGGGTTCTTCAAACTTGTGGAGCGAGTCCTGCTCTGTGTGGACAGCAGGACTGTCCCAAACACCGGGACTGGGACATTGCTGGAACTCCACACCCAGCAGGAGCTTGGAGAGGGATCCCACTGCACCAGGGTGCACTCAGCCCTTCCTTGCCTCTCCCCCAAGGCACACGTATGCACAAATGAAATGCATGCAGGCGTAACACAGTTGCCAAAGGTTGAGAATGCAAGGTTCAGTCAGGTCTCAAGAACCTGCAGATGTTTCAAATCAAAATGTTACCTTAATAAGAATAATTAGGTGTTTCAGAGAATATTTTGATCTGTGCCTTTTGAATGGGAAAAACTATCTTTTCTCTAGCCTAGGCATTCTGTTCATCTGAGCATCTTCAGCTCAAGCTTCTTCCCCATAAGTTATCTGGAGAAGAAAGCTGGTGGTTTTTCTCTGCAGCCATGATGGGTAGAATTTACTACTTTAAAAATGTCCAGATACAGAGTAAGGTGCTCTGAACAAATGTTGAGCAGCCTGTTTCCAGTGCTGCTGGGCTGGGGTGCAGACACTGCCCATGGGATTTACTCCCCAGTGCCAGGCAGCAGGTGCAGAGCCACCCATGGCAGGAGGAAATGTGGGGAAATGAAATCCCAGATGCACTTGATTTCACCTTGGGCATGACAAAAGCATGTCTTGCAGCAGCCAGATGGACTCCAGTCTGGATCTGTCACGTAGGGAACATGGTAGCTCCTTTTCAGAGGAAGGAAGGAGCTGCAGCTGCTAGGGACCTGCTGCCTAAAAGGTCATGGGAGAAAGGGGAAAGCATTTCTGCACAGCTTCCCACTCTTCCTGGGAGAGTCCTTGGAGCCTCAGCCACAGCTTTTGCTGCATGTAATTCACTGTTCAGCTTTGAGGATTTTTCCCTCCTCACTCTACCATTCCTTAGAGAATCTACCTCATGCAGAGCAGTTTTGCATAGTCAATTAATAGCTATGCATTATTTCTAAAAAGTGCTTTGAAATAATTTCCTTTTATTTCTTTTAGGGGAAAAAGGGGAAAAAAACCTTTTCCCACCAACTGCAGTTTCCTTTACTAACATATTTTGCATGAGATTGTTGTTTTATGGGATATTACGCAGCTCATTAACTTTTGGAATAATTGGTATCCAACAGTGTAATCAAATCACAGGCTATAAATAAAAGGAATTTTAAGGTACAAAATCTTCACTGAGCCTTTCTCCAAAAACACACAATTTTTTGATGCATCATTCCAGCTCTGCAAATTGCAATTTACCTCCTTTGGTCAAAATGATTACCCATCCGAACAAGCTATTCTTATAGATAGCAGAATAAAAAATGTTTTTAAACACACTGTGAACACACTGGATAAAGGAGATTCTTAAAAGTATAAAGGCAAACACAACAATAACATTTATAAACAGAAAGGCTGAAAGAAGACAGGCAATTGAGCAAGAGTGCCAGTTTTTGAACCTGAAATTTTGTACAGCTGTTTTAGAAGTTACTGTTGTATATTTTTCTGTCTTCCACAAGATGTAAAACATCACTAATCTTATTCTGTTTTTTCTACCCATCTAGATTTATGCTGCATTCCTCAGTGTGGTAGCTTAACCTTACTATCTCAAAGCTTTATATCTATTCAGATATATCATCATTAGGTGATGGGTGGCCTATAAAATAATATTCAGTAAGATGAATTTGTAGCTACATATATAATGACCTGATCCTTATGAGATACTGCGAATTTATTTCCACTGTCTCTGTTGGTGGTGCACATCAGCTAAAGAGCTGGCAGTAAGCACTTCAGACAATTCAAATATATTTATATGGAGAGAGACACAGAGAGACATATATAAATATACATACTGAGAGACATAAATATGTACACATTCAGATGCTGTCCTTTGAAGAAAAATGTTTCAGAAGAGTTGTTGGGCTCTCACAGGATGAAGGAGAGGGCCTGGTAAAAAGGGTCAAGCCTAGGCTTGAAAACCAATATTTTATCCAGAAGGAAACCCATGGATTTATCATATGTACATGTATGTATATAGCCATATGTGTGTGTATCTTTAGATCAAAATGTATCTTTGTTTCCATGCACTGAAGGCAGAAGACACATCCAGGCAGGTGACACTGGCCAGACTTGTACTGATGCCCTGAGTGTCTGCCCAGCAAAGACCTGCCAAGACTCCAAGAGTGTAAACTCAGTGCTCTATCTCTGCCTCCCTCTGCCTCCTTGCCAGAAAGGACAAACTGCTTGGAGACTCTCCTGGTGGTATGAGAGCTGAGACCTCTGAGGGAGTATCCACAGATATATCATTTCTATTCTTCCCACATGTTTTAAAATCCACACTCCAAACCCTTGTGCATTGTCCGTTGCTGTCCATCATTCACAACGGAGAGAAATGAAGGACTATGAATAATGATAATGTAAAAAGCAGCAGGCAAATGTAATCTGCAGCACTGCTGGGTGGGGAGCAACATCTCTGACTGGACTTGGCTTGTGCTTATGTGGGCTGCTATTAATAATAAACAAGTCTCTACTCCTTTGCCATATGATAAGCATCATGTTCAGCATAGAGTTTCAAGATTTGGATCTGTCATTGAAACCTCTGAAACAATATGTACATGACCAGATCTGAACTCTTTGGATTGTTAAAAATCCAACTGTTCTGGCAAAGTCCACTGCAGAGCCAGGTGCTGCTGCTGTGAGAGCAGCTTTTTACAGGCGCTCCAGGGGAAAAAGGTCACACTGGGCCAGGGTGGTTTTCAGTACTCAGCTTTCCTTTGGTAATATTGTTAGACATGGAGAATATTTAAACAGGGTTTATGGCAACTGGCAAATCAATTGCCTTGAAATTATATGTATAACAAGGGAACTAAGGAAAGACTAAAAATATAATCCCTAATCTAAAGCATTTGACATATTTTCTGGACAGTAGTTTGGTATTACCCAGATGTATGCTCACAGAGCTGTCTGTGCAAATCAAAAACATCCATCATACCAAAATGAGCTTAATTATGAAAGTTTTGCTTTTCTAGTCAAGCTTTAATTTCAGTTATTCCTGATTTCACATTGCTTAGCTTCTCCTTTTACATTAAGTTCTGCTGCACATCCATCACACTAAAGCTGTTGGAATGACAAACCCAAAAAACCCACAAAGCTGATTCCAAAAGATGGAGATGAAAATCTTCAAACCACTACGTTTCTAGTGGAATGCATTCCTTTAATCGTTGCAATATTTTTAATTTCTAAAGTTATTGAAACCAGGAGTATCACTAGGGTGGTGCATGTGTTGTCAGATCCCAAGGACACCTGAGAACTACAGCACCCCAGCCTGAAGTGACAGACTGCCCTTAGTGTCACTGTTTAGTCATGCTAAAACACAGATCCTACTGAGGTGAGCACTGGGATTCAGTAAACCACGTACAAAACCAAGAAGCCAGTGGCAAGTTATCTTTACCCACAATAATTTCTTATTTGTGCTAATTTTTTGCCCTAGGTGGGGGCCACACCTGTGCTACAAAGAGGTTTGGGGTCAAGTTCCTGCATCCTGGGGCTCTGCACCTCAGAGCCCTTGGGCTCTGTGGGAAGGTATCTGTGTGTTAGGAAGCTTCACTACAGGTTGAAATAGTCCCCAAAGGCTACCCCTGGTGTAAAACTTGGAAACATTGTCATGCTGACTTTCTGTAAAACATGAGGAGTAAAAGTAGATCATTCCAGGCTGATTACTCAAAGTTTTTCAGTTGCACAATTTAGCTTGATGCAACACGTATTTATCTGTAGCCCTGTTCATCTGAGACATTTAAAAGGACTTATTTCATGACAGAAAACCTTTACAAGGCTGAAATCTGTGTTCCTACAACAGAAAAGTTCTTTAATGGCACCTTCATCCTTTAAACAAATCATAATTAGAACACCAGTAATCTTTTTTAAAATAGCTGTATCCATTTATTTCAAATTCAAGATGCTGCTGAAAACTCCCCTCGGAAATTCTGGGTTAAAAAAATCCCTTGCCACGAAGTGAAGAATATGATAAAATCAGCTTTAAGCATCTCTGTCATGCTTGCAAGTAATTGTTTGCAGTGCCAGTTTGGGGTGTTAGTGCCCAGGATGCCAGTGCCCATCCCTACAGAAGCTGCAGAGAGTGGCTTTGTGCCTTTGAGGGGGGACAACCACAGCATAGTGGTGATGGTGGCCACAGTGACCTGTAAAAAGAGAATTGTGAGATACCATCACTTGCTTGCTCCCCTCCCAAGTCTGGGAGGTCTTTGGCAAAGTCCTAATCAAATGCCATGTTTGTTAATGGGAACAAATTGTGCTTGGAGAAAGAACAGTCTAAATATATACATACATATATATACACACACACCAGATAATATTATTATTGGAAAATCATGCAGATACTCAGATCCTCTTCATACTCAGATCCTCTTCACAGCGATGTCCTTGATGAGCTTTTCTAAAGTTTTTAGCAACTTTGACCTGCTAGGAGCACACCTCTCCTGAGGTGAACCTCATCGTCACTGTTGGCCAGTAGCTCGCTGTCTTTACTGCTGTACAGAAAATAGGAAACAGCTGTAATTAACAGATATGAATTTATACACCCCCTGCAGAGTCTTCAAGGAGCTGGGATTTATTACTGGTTATAGATAAGTGGTTAGTAGGTGCAAGATTTCAATTTAGTTTATTATTTCTAAGACTTGTTTGGACAGTAATCATTCTGCCCATTATACCTGTAAAGGCATTTTTTTCCTCCTGTTAATATTCAAGTAAGTTTATTTTTAGAGTACTTTTTTTTTTATTCCATTTTGTGAAAATGTAAATAAAGTAGGATGGACAAAGGTTTCCATTTCCAAAAGCCACATAGAGCATTTATTTCACACATCACAGCAATTTGAGGCAAAATCTTGCTTTTGTAATGAAAATACCATTATTACACCAAGCAAGCTTGAATGGTGCAGCTACCCTGATGGGCTTCAGGGTAAGTGGGTTCTTAATGCTCACTCTAATTAATTCCCATGAATAGTTAAAAAGAGCTCAAGGTAGCTGTAGAGTAGTTTGGTGTCATATTTGCTGTGAAACCTTCTAAATGAGAGCCTGTGTCCTTCAGGACAGTGAGGGGAAGACATCAGCCTGCTTGCCACTCTGACACCTTATTTGTAACATAATTCTTTTAATTAATTTCTAATTTTATTTTCTACTCTTTAAAAGAGCTAGCCACTGTAACCTAATATGTATGGTTTTATTACTAGTGCTAAAGTTCCCTTGCCCAATAAAAGCTGGACAGGTGGCTAGGCACCATTTTATGAGCAGTTAAACCATTTAGCACATCGCCACTAGTTTTGCATTAGCACCAACCCTGGGATTCATTACATGGTTCAGCAGTACAGAAACCTAATGCATTATGGCCCAGCAGGGTTCACCTCAGGCTGAGTTCTGCTTGATTTTTCACTTTTGGTATGGATGCAAAAAATCAACCATCCTGCAAGAGACCTGGTTGTAGTGGACAGCTTACCTTTGGATCATCTCTGTACATTTGCAATGAATCTGCATGGTGAAAACTGCTAAATGGCATCAAACCAGCCTCAAACCACCATCACTCCATGAAGGTGCAGATGCTGCCTGGGTATCTGATGTGCAGCCCTTGCTGGAAGGGTGTTTCCCATTCTGGAGTAGTTTTGGGTCAGAGGTAAAAGAAAACAAAAAACCAAAACACTCAAAAATACAGAATGGAAAAAATAAAGACAAGAAAGTGTTGATGTTCCCTTAATCATTTGCTCCCCTCACACACAGCGATGAAGCTTCCAGCACTTACTGCTAACCTCCCCGAGATGGTGTTTGTCATGTAGATACTCTGCCATTAGAAATATGAGAACCATCTGGTTCCTTTCTCCTTGGAGAGCAAACAGATATCTGCCAAGGTGGGCTGAAGTCAGATGGATTATTTCAAGTTTTCTTTCTGTAGTTTCTCTCACAAAATAATTGCATCTATTTATTTTTTTCCCTGCTGTTGCTAAGTATATCTGTATGAGGGTCCCCCTTTCTGCTCTGTTTGCCCTTCTCACCCCCTCCCTTCTCTTTCACAATTTCCATTTAATTTTTGCTCAGTCCAATTATTTCCCTCTGAGAAAAGCAGCAAAATAGTCATGTGGTCTACACCTACAGTAAAGGTTAAACTTAATCTCTGAACTGAATTTTAAAGAGTATTTCATACATATCTGTAAGAATTTTCAAAGAAAACTGCCTCTCAAATGAGGTAAAAAAAAAAAAAGGGGGTGAATAATGGATACTGCTTTCTGATAAACTTCTACCCTGAAAAAAGAGGAGTTTTCTCAGAAACAAGACAATTTTTCAGGGAGGGCAGTGTCATTCTTCATGATGACTATATGGATATTCATACACACAAATGTGGTCTAAAAAATAATTTTATCTTATTTTTTTCCAAGGCGAAGTTTTGAAACTTGCAGAATTTCCTTTGGGATTTTGGGGTTGAATCTGCTTCCTCTGAGACTCCTTTGGTGCTGCTGTGTTCCTTCATGCCCTGGCAGCCCTGTTTTGGGAGAAGCTCAGCCACAGGCACAGGGGACAGCAGCAGCAACGTCCCCCTGGCAACCCTATTTTCTGGAGAAACAAACAACACAATGCCAAACTTCTGAGAAATTTTCAAAAAATATGATTCACTCTGGCAAGCAGAAAACAACAGCTTGCAAGTTAGAAATATATGTATTGACATTTGATTTCTTGCTGCTCAAACATACTTTGGGGTTTCATTTAGCCTGAGCTCAACTGCTGGTTGTTTATACAGGCTACTGGCTGTTTACATTAGGTCAATACACAGGACAGGCTGTTTATACCGGACCAGCAACAAATTCCACAGCACAGGCTGTGTCTAGCACTGCTGCTTTTTCTATGTGCAGAGCTGGAAAGAAATAAAAAATTCAGCTCTGGACATCAACAAGCAGCAAACCTCCTATGTAAGGAGTATCTTCTTGCCTCAGAAGTGACCAGCACCATCACTATTTAGTGTTCTTTTCAAAAATACACAGTGCTGAGAATAGGATCAGCACAAGAAGAATGGCAAATGATGGGCAAGAGCCAAGAAGAAAGTGAAAGGTCCCAGCTGATGCTTGTCTCCATCTACAGGGTCACAGAACACCCATTTGTGAGCACTTGGTGCAGTTGCACACACAGGTTTGCAGTGCACTTAGCTTACAGCCTAGCTGCTTCCAGCTCCACAAATGCAAAGCCTCTCATGTTTAATTGGAATATTTCTCTTCTGAACGATTTCATGGGCTGCTGTGACAGAGCTATGTACATAGCTCAGTTCTCCTGTCCTGGGTGAGCAATGCTCTTCATATAATTGATAAAAATTTGCAATACTACTAAAATGCTACTTAGCTACAGATCAGTGGGTCCTGTCAGGCTGTGGGACAAGGTAGGTTCTATCCTGCTGCTTTCAGCAGTGCTCCACTGATTTGAGCTGGCAGAGGCCATCCCTATGAGATTCACACTTGAACCTGATGATCTTAAAAGTATTTTCCAACCTAAATTATTCAGTGTTTCTCTTTCTTGAGCCCCAGCTCCCCACAGACCACCATGACATTCCTCCTCCGTTTCTGCACTTTCCAAGGAAGGGTGCTGCTGGAGAGAAGACAAGGGGATCCTTATCTTGCTGGTCCCAGTAAACCTGTTAAGAGATGTGCTGACTCTCCAGATGCTGCTGTGGACCTTAATTCTGTGCTGAGTGTGTGTGGGTCCTGGAAGATCAGAAATATCTCTTTATTTCTGGGAAATGGAAGCTTGATTTTTTTTTTTGCACACTTTGTTCTCATTTGACATTTAACTCCAAATGCAATTTTGATTCAATTTCGATTTTGAATTCCTTTTGATTTGGGGCCTGTGGCTGCCTGTGTGCATTCCCAGCTGTGGCCCTCAGGAAGAACACAATGACAAAAGGCACAAGGTGATACCCATCCCAAGGGGAATGGTGTCACCTCCTGCCAGTCAGCTCTGGGCTCTTAACAACTGGTGAAAAGAATTTCCCATGGGTGAATCTTCCAACCAGATCCAGAAATGAGCAAAAAGCACGTGACAAGGGTCTCATCCCACCTCATCTGTGGGCTACTGATTACAGAGGAAGGCTAGGTGTGTAGATGGATTAGGTATCTGGCTTCTCAGTGCCTAAGGAGGAAGAGGATTTTCATCCCACCTCTCCCAGTCCTTTCCAAGTGCACATACACCTACGGGCACCAGGGCTCACCAGGGCTACCAAGGAGGGAAGCAGCAACTGAGTCTTGTGAGGATACATGCACAATTTCCATGAGTTATAATGTTAATACCAGATTTTATTAATAAATAAATGAATAGCTCCAGGAGGGTGCTAACTGGTTCAGCATCACCTACTATTTCCATCAAGAAATATTTCCTGGGCTCCCCATGCCTCCCCTGGAGCTGAGAGATGATTTAATGGACTGTCTCCTCCTCTCAGGGTTGGCTTACACTTAATCCTGAAAAAGAAATTATTGCCATGCTGGTTTTTCTGCTTTTCCTGCGGTAATATCATCAGGATAAATTTAATACAATATCAAGGTCATGAAGAGTTTTAGGTTTCAAGTGTGCCTTTCTTCAATGCTCTGTCACTATAGTGCTGGGTTAAAAGGCACCTTATTTGGCAGATCTCTCCAAGCAAAATAGTTTTTCTTTACCTACTCTTCTTGTGGTCATTGCTAATAGTCTAAAAACTCACCATCTTGTATCTTTGAAATCTTCCAGCTAAATGATAAAAGGAGGTTGCTCATGAAATAGACAATGTTGGACATATTCCTGACAGTTGCACAAGAAGGAACTGAAGCTTGCAAAGAAACAGAAGCTCTTAAATTTTGGCAGCATTCAGTAAACTGCCTCCCATTAATAAATAACTGACATAATTTCCAACTTTTTACTCCTTTGCAGATGCTTTTTGCTTGGCAGCTGGCCTCATCCCAACCAAGTCAGGAGTAAAAATTCATGATGATTTCAGCTGGCCAAAGGGTCAGGAGGCTGAGGATGGATATCTGGATGCTGCAGCACTCTGGGGAGAGCAGGGAGCAGCAGCCTCTCCAAGAAGCCTCTGTGAGTAAAAAGACTCAGTCTGATCTTCTTTAGAAGTTTTTCTCTGCTTTTTAGTCTTGGGCACAGATGCACTCCATGAGAATCTGCTTCCAGCGCTGCATCACAGACTCCCTCTGCTCATATTTCATACTAAGGAAAACGAGCTCCATGGTACGTGGCAGCAGCGTGGGTCAGGTTTGGAGGGCTGAACAGCGTGCATCCAGGCTAATCAATAAGTGCCAGAGGGGATAAAGCAGCTGGATCGTTCTTTACCACGCCCCTGACTGAACCCCCTCAGCCCAGGAGTAGCAGGGAGGTGATGCTGTTGTTCAGCTGCCAAATGCTGCATTTGCACCGGGGCTGCATCCATCTCTCAGCCCCTGCTGCCTTCAGTGGGGAAGAGGTGTGTCCCTCTTAGCTTATGGACCCTATAGATGTCGGGAGCACAGAATAATAATCCCACCCCAATATTTAAACCTCAAATTGTAGCCCTGGTAATGTTTGTTCCAGTGGTGGAAGGCAGGGAGGAGCAGCACACAGGCTTGTGGAGGGTCTCTGCTTTTCCCTGAAATTCAGAGCTCATCTCAGCAGCGTGGCACTTGCTGGTAATCTCAGGAATCCCAGGGGATCTCCTCTGTGCTGTGCAGAATGGGCCTGAGCTTTGCTGTTCAGGGAAGTTTGGGGTAGCTCAGGATTTGAAGCACTGTAGGCTGAAGCAAAGGCAAAAAGCTCTGCCTAAATTAGCAAAGGCACTGCTGCTTGATAGGGCTCTGTACCTGCTTGTGTGATCCCACTGCTGCACTGGTTTTCCAGCAACAACTTTAAATGCCATTCATCAATAAATCCATTGGGCTGCTCGGCTTGTATTACATGCCACTGATTAACTACCATTAAATTAGCAGTTAGTGTAATCAGATATAAACATTCCTTTGTGGCTAAGCTGTTAAACTTTTTTTCCTTTTTACAATTGCGTGTAACACATGTCGGCACGAGACAGGCTCAGTAATTTCACATTACTGCAGCTAAATTATGTTTGTGGGCTCCAGAAACGCTTCTGGTGCTACCAGGCTCGTAAACACCTACCTGGCAGGGAAAGGCTACAACTTCTGCCCCAGAGCATTCGGGGTTTAACAGGACTCCACGTAGTACAGTGAGTGGATTTAGTACATAAATGTGTGCCTGGGCTATGGGCAAGCCATTGATAGGAGTTCAGAATTTGATTTCCTGACATTGACTGCTGACTTTCACCCTGGGTCACATTAATAATTGGTATAAGTCAGCATCTAACTCGTTATAGGTAGGTGATAGCAGTTTGAAAGGAGAGGAATGTGACTCCATGTGGCTTTCAGCTCTGGGAATTCCAGGCTGTAGTAGTCAAAAGAGGATTTTCATTTTTCAAAAGGAGATATTTCAAGGTATTGATTTGTATTTTATGTGTAGTTCTGTTCCCTCTCCATTGCTAGCTTTTTTTTGTAACCAGATATTAAATACACAGCTGCAGTTATTCTTATGCGCCCATGCAATACAGAACATAATGAAATTATTATTGGAAACTGCTATTTCAGTGCCAGTATTACATCATAAAAAAATACCCACCTGCATCCATGTCCCTTTCATAGCCTTTTGTGCCCTCACAATGCAAGAAAATAGCTAGAACTTGCAGCCCACACAGAGCACAGATAATCTTCAGACAAAAAATGTCTGCGGAACATAATTTTTTCAAATGTTTGAGTGGTGGTGTTTGTTGTTGTTTTGGTGGGTTTTTTTTCCCTATATTAATCTGATGATGTTTTTATTGCTTAGATATCACTGTATTGTTTTTTAGAAAAATTATTATATACTTTAAATTGTGTGCATGATCATAGCTGAAAATTTACACCAACAGTCTAAATAACTTGGGAGCTGGAAATTGAACTCCTAGATTAGCTGTTTTAAAAAATCAGTCTTGTCTCTTTAAAAAACCATGACATTTAAAGCATTTAATTCAAGTTGTTGAAAATTATTTTCTTTTTTTAATTTTAGTTGTACTGTTTGGAAGTATGGATTGTTAAACTGGGATAGTAAGTTGTATTTTGCTCTTGGAATGGGAAAGCAAGAGAATTCAGCTTGTGTTGTCTTACATTATGTTTGACTATTTGACAAAATTTATCATACAAATGACTTGGGTTTCTAAAACCTAATAGTGGGTTGCCCTCCAAATATATTCCCCCTCACTCTATGAGAAATGGAAATTTATATGGCTGCTCTTAATATTTTCTTCAGGGGTGCAAACCTGTAGAAACTGGATTAGTGTGTTGACTCCTTCAATTAACTTTAATCTAATATCCTGCCTATTTAAATTAGTGTAAACATTGGTGTATAGGGCTAAGGGAAAGAGTTGAACTGAAAAAGATTTATTTAAGGATTAGTGTAGTAGCTAAATTAGAATTAAATCCAGGAAGTAAACATCCCAGCAATGCAAGTTGTGGGAAACAAGAGACCACAGCAAAGATCAGTGGTTTGAAACAATAATGTGCCACCATGGGAAGAGAAAGGAAGAGGGGGAGAAACAAGTAAATCAAGCATTACTGTACAAATAAGACTCTAAGCCTATTACTACCACACAGGTTGTGGGGAAACTCCCAATTAAATGCAATGGAAAGAAACTTTTATCCTTTTCAGATTTCTCCTTGATTTGCTCGCTTGAATTACACTGTGGACTGAAATATCCACAGCAATTAGAGTAAAAGGATAAATTTGCAGAAGAATCCCTGAAGGTACAGAAATTATCACATTTGCTGGCATCAGTTTTGCTACAACATCTACTGAGCGTTTGTTAGACCCTTCGGATAAGAAAATGAGCAAAAATAAGTAGTTCACTCTCTGTTAGGCTGCACTGGGAGCCAGATTTGCCTGGGACATAAAAGCATGAATGCTTTCCCAGACCTAGCAGAGATTTTATCTCTGTTCTGTCCAGCACTGCCATGGCAATGCTCTCAGGGCCACCAGCACACAGCCAGCCAGGACTGGCTCAGCAGTAGTAGGGTGGGGTCAGACTCCTCTCCCAGGTAGCAAGGGAGGTTTAAGCTGGATATTAGGGACATTTTCTTCCCCAAACGGGTTTTCAGTGATTGGAACAGGCTGCCCAAGGAAGTGGTGGAGTCACCATCTCTGGAGGGATGTAAAAGACATGTAGACGTTGCCCTTAGGGACATGGTTTAGTGGTGGACTTAGCAGTGCTGGATTAGCAGTTGGACTCAGTCTTAGAGGTCTTTTCCAACCTTAACAATTCCATGGTTCCATGAAGCATCTTGGACTCCAGGAGTCCTTTGTGTACCAAAGGCTAAGAGGACTAAGACTGTGTTCTAGGATTATTGAAAGCTGCCTTCCAGATTTCAAATAAAAGCACTAAGCCTGCTCTTGATATTTATTTCGTTGTACTTACTTGGATAGAAACAGGCTATCTACTGAACTATCCCTTTTGGACTTGAATTCTTTTTGCAGTTTGACTTGCATGTCAACTTGCCAACTTGCATGTGTCCGTTTGATCAAATGCTACTGATTTGGTGACAAAAATCTGACAAAAATTCAGCCTGGGGTAATATGGCTGGAGGATGCTCTGGCTGACTGATTTACAAATTAGGAAAGGGCTTGTTTTTTCGCTAAATACAGTTTAAACTGATTTTCTTCCTGTATACACAACAGCCTTAGCAATTGTGAGATATTCCCTTTTACCATTGGCCCTTATTGGCAGAAAAGTCAGCCCACTGCTACAGTGCTGCCAAGGAGCACAGGAGCCCCGTGGTAAATGGTGCTCTGCCCATCAGCAGCCAAGGCCACAGCATTCCTGCACAAGGAGGAGGAAGGCTTGGATCTGCAGGCACCCAGCACATGTGGGGCAGCCTCTTCCAGCAGAACATACAGATTGCTTCCCAGCCACGTATAGAACTCATTTTTTAAAAATTGTTTTGGCAGTTTCTTTGTGCTTTATACCCTCAAAAGAATGAAATGATCCAGCCAGATGATTCCAAAGGAAAATGTCTGAATTTCAGCTCCTATGAGCGATTGTCTTGTAAAGGCAGGCAGCTTAGTATTTCATCTTTTTGACTAAAGCAGCTTTTAACAAGCTTGTTCTTGGCAGAAGGTTTTGGACTTAACCATGACTGAAATACATTATGTGCCTTAAGAGCATGCTTTGTGTGAACTGCCACCCTGCTTGGCAGAGGATGTAAAGAAACACTGGTTCTGGGGTGACCTGATCCCTCATAGAGTGTCTTCTGAGAGGTCAGCAGGGAGGAGTAAAAGAGTGCTGCATCACTCTTCATGGGACATCTGCTTGCTGGGCGGGGGAGATAGTTTACAGGGCTGTTCCTTCACAGGACACAAAAATGTCACTCCACAAATTAATAATCCTTGGTCTAATCCTCTTCTCTGCCTGAGAAGAGGAACACCCTGAACATCCTGCCAAGCAAACCTTCCACAGTCCCTTCTGGGTGGATGTGGATGGGAAACATGAATACAACAACTCCATGTTCCTCATTCATCTTAAAAGGCACAGAGGCATCAGCAGAATTAAATATGAAGCAACAAGATCTCTGGATAAATGCTCAGCCAAAGAGTGTATTAATAAACCTCCCCAGTCATGGAGTTCAAGCTTTCTTCTGCCTGGCACCTGTTTCAGCTGAGATGATTGGGTTTAAGGCTCCATGGTATTTTTAATAATGTTGCTTGACTGGCCCTTAGTTAATGGGTGCCACTGTGGTCCTGGGGTATCTCAGCATAAATTGTGTGATGGAAGTGGTGTGTTGGGACCAGAGGGGCCAGTACCCAGCCTCAGGGCTGGGAAGGCTTCCTTTTTCCAGGAAAGCCTTGTCCTGTCCCCCGTGTCCTGCAAAGGCTGGACCAGGCCAGCCTGATGCTGCTCTCGTGTCCCTCCATGGGAGAAAGCAGCATGGACAGAGAGGGAGGAGGATGGGGCATAAGGTTGACCCTAATCACCATCCACTTTAGGGGTTTACTGCTCTTTTTCCCACTGTGTGGTACCTCACTTTGGTAGTAATGCCTCCGGGTCAGCAATTGATATTTTCTTCAAGCTAAGCAGGTTCATACTTTTCTGACAGTGTAGGAGGTCTTGGGTTTTTTATGACAATTATTTTATCAGATGCTGGCAAAGAGAGGTCATTACATAAGCATGAAGTGGACCCAGTCTGTGCAGAAAGGGCAAAAATCTGTCCATAAATTAACTTTCAATAAGCAACGGAACTAATTTAAGCCTGCTTAATTCTGTTACCTTGAAGCTCTAAAAAGTTGCAAGGGCTCTCTTAGTTTCAGATGGG
Source organism: Sturnus vulgaris (assembly GCF_052056855.1). Lineage (NCBI taxonomy): Eukaryota > Metazoa > Chordata > Aves > Passeriformes > Sturnidae > Sturnus > Sturnus vulgaris. Next base: position 24,709,130 of record NC_142245.1, read on the forward strand.
GTATAAAGAGAGTGGAGAGTGCTATTTTAAGGCTAAATCCTCTATGCCTGTCTCAGAAAAATCAGATCTGAAGAGCTCTCAGATGGAGTGTTAAGCCTGAGAGTTTCACTGGGCACACTGGGCCAGTCCGGACCCATTTGCTGGTGTCCTGACAGCCCCCCAGGAACATTCACACTGGGAGTTTGTATTGTCCAGACCAACAAGAGTTTGCTGCCTCTACTCGTGTCTGCCACCTCACCAACCTTACAGCAGCCTGGCAAAAGGGAGCTTTTGACTTGCAGACACTTTAGGCTAAGCTGGGGCCACCAGCCCTGGTTGCTATTTGCCAGTGCTGGCTCTGTGTGGCCCCACCAATGCTCTTGCTGGTGGGGAGAGCAGCAGGGAGGTGGGGTGGCTGGGGCAGGGGAAGGAATCACTGCTCCAGTGGCTGCTGGGCTCACCTGTGCTCATTCACAGAGCACAGCATTACAAACATGCTGCCTTGATGCGACTTGGTGGAGTTTATTCCATTGACAGAAGACTTTTGGAGCAGGCCTTTGTCCAGGATGAGCAGGGAAAATCCCAATTTACTTGTGATGTCTTACTACCCATGAATCTGCATGAATCCTGTATATAAAAAAGAGATCACATCCGAGGGAGTAGTGGTTTCCTCCTCTTGTTTAAATGAATTCAACTGTTCAGCTTCCATTTCCCCATCAGAGCTCCACATCAGCCAGCCCTGTTTGTGCAAAAGCCAGTAAGAATGTTTCAGCCACCGTGGGGTATTAATGCAGGAAGCCAGCACTGGGTTGGTTCTCCTTGTTCATCTTGCTATAGAGTTTCACAGCCTGGGATATTAGTAAATATTTATGTTTAATTACTTTCACTTAAGAAAAACAACCACAGCCAAGAAAACTACAGAGCAGTTTAATGGGTTTTAACTTGCCACACTAAACTGCCTTCTTAAACATAATGAATTATATGAAGTCATCCGGTTTCAGACTCTTTTAAAGAGGTAATTTAATTCAAATAAGGTTGCATATTACTAGCTTCAGTGTCTGAAAACATTTACAGTGCCAGAAACTGTTCCATTGCCCTGAGTTGTTCTGCAGACTGAGAGACAATAACAAGCTAAGCTCAGAACAGCGTGCTGTGGTTTGGTGTAACTGATAGATGAAATTGCTACGTTCATTGCCTCAGGTGAGAAGTGCCAGGTGAGTGTGCTGGAGTCTCCTCTTACATAAAACAGTCCATGTTAAAACAAAAACAGGAAAGTAAATATGACATTAGCTGCTCAACAGCATTTAAAAAAATCTTTTCCATGAGTGAACATCTTACAAAAGGGCTTCTTCCTTCTGGTTCCTAGACACCAGGCTGCCTTTCTCACATATGGTGTTTAGATTCAGGTATATGTCCTTTGGTCCATAGTTGCAATACAACATAAAGATGTTTCTGTTCCCTGGCAGCACTGCAGAGCTCATGTTCAGGGAGAAAAGAAGGAGAATGTTGGTTTACCTACACAACTCATTTTTTCCCCTGCCAGGTACCTACTAGAAGGAACTAAAGAAATACCTGTACCATTCCACCCATAGATCCCCAGCTGCTGAGCTGTGTGTAGGATTAGAAACACCCACCAGGGCATTTTTCCCCTCAGAAGACAAATGGTTGTCATTGGATTGAGTTTGGCAGTTAAGAGTCAGAAGATCTTGCCACAAAAGTTATAAAACTTTGTGAGGCTTTCAGTGTCCTTTAAATGGTCTCCTTTAAAGCAATTCCATGCTCTAAAGCTCCTTATGGGGCTTAAGGGCTTTATTTTCCAGGACAATTGCACACCTTGTGAAAAAAACAGTAATCCAAATGTCAAGCTTGGTTCTGCCAACTTTCCAGATGTTGACAGTTAAACTTGCAAAAGCTGCTGGATGTTGATTACTAAGTATGTAGCCTGCATGTATGCCTGTCAACATGGTAGGCAGAAGATACTCAGGGAGAGCCCCTGTATTCCAATATATCTCTGAAGATGGATACACAACTCACACTTCACAGCTTTGCTCCTCTGTTAAAAACACATGTAATGACTGCAACACTGAGAAAAGATTCCTGTACTAGAAAGTGCTGCAAGTGCAACAGTCCCCACACAAAGACATTGCCATCATCCTTTAGGTGCCCATCATGACCAGCTGTGGAGATAATACTTTGCCAGATTTTGAACAGGACTCGTGAGAGCTTCAGAGCTTATGAGGTCCCAGTGAAATCAGAGTCCAAGGTTATCTAACACTATGTTTTCCAGTCATCTCCTAGTTCAGACACCATTTCCCATCTATTATCTGAAAATACACTAATTCCTCTTGATTGATACTCCAGCCTTGGAGCAATTCAGTGCCTTTCAAGCCAACTGATTGAACAATGAACCACTGATCAGTCTTTGTACAGGTAAAAACATCAGCTTTTGGATTGCTTGAAATCCTTGAAGATCACAGAATGGCAAAGAGTTTCCTTCCCATACTCGTGGGATAGGGACTGTATCCTCCCTGGAGTCACACAGCATCTGGCTGAATGGAATTGTAAATGTGCAGGCACTACAACCTACGTGACTGTTAACTTGTTCTGATTGCAAGCTCTTCATGTTCATTCACATTCAGCCAGCTCTGACTGCTGATTAATTAAGTGCTTAAAGTTTTACTCTCGTAATAAGAAAGTCACCCCTGGGAGAACATTGCTGAACAAGCCTGATGAATGTACAATCTCTTCTTTAAAAGAAGCCATGTATGAAGTTGCTCAGGTGTTCTTACAGAAGACTTCTGATAGGATTATATGTGAACATACAGCAATGGAAAAAAAATTCATTAGAAGGGATTACATTTAAATCTTTCAAGATGACTGATGTATTTTCCCTTTTAACTCTGACTTGAGTGAGCTGTTGAATGGAGCTCAGAGATTATTTCTTGTCAGAACCTATCAAAAAACCTTGAGCTCACTAAGGCACTTGAGCATGTTGAGCATGAAATTTTCATTGCCCTCTATGGTGCATTTTAACTATGTCTAAAAACCAGTATTCACTGCTAAAGGTACTTAGTCATCTTTTAGGAGAACTAATTTCATTTAAGCTCATGGTCAGTAATCAGTCTGGAAATGAAGCCATTAATTTTAATGCAGTAAGTGCATGTATACATTAAATTTTATTGCTTTGTCTGAATTTAAAAGGGCAAAAGTAGGGCAATTTCAGGTCAGTGTAAAGTTGCAGGTGCCTGTAATTTACTGCTCACTTCTTAAGAAAGGAGAGCTCAGTGTTTCAAACTTTTATTCCTGCATATCAGTGAAATAAATTTCCATGCTGTATATTTCAGGAAGATTTAGATCAAGCTTTTGGGCTACACCATTTATGTGTGGGGACCCTCTCACCCAAAGAGACAAAGCATGTAGAGTACACAACAGACTCCACCGTGTGCTGCCATTACCACCAGGAACAACACAGATCTCATGAGCCCTGAAACTTGCTACCCCAGCTTGATATATGTAAAGATCTATTGAGCCAACTGTAAATACATTAAAGAAAGCACAATAATAAGAGTTCAAGCAAAGCCAAGAATATTTCCGTTTTTTCAAAGGCTTCCAAACATTTTATACAAGATCATGTGCAGACTCAAGGCATCACATTTCAAGTTAAAGTCAGGCATTCATCTGTAACTTTGAATATATGGGTTGGAATCAAACACAATATTTTCACGTTACTTGAGTTTAGGCTTTCTTTGTGTTTTTATGTTCCTGTTCAAAAGAAAGGAAATCCCTGATACCAAGACAAGTAATCTATATTCTGAGCCAATAAATCCTCAGGGAATTTGAAACAGGTAGATTGTAAGAGGCCCTTTTTGGAGTCTGAAAAGCAATGGGTGACATTAGACTGATGTTAATGAGACTTGCAGGTGCTCAGCTTTTAGGAAGAGGTCATTTCCTGTGTGTTGGCACAATGACAAAGATGGAAGATTGAATGGTTCTTCTGATTCACAACTCAGTAATACAGATTTCTTAACTGGAAATGGCTGAAAATATACCCTTGGAATGCTCTTGGTACCCTAGCACATCCTAAACACTTAAGGCACATCTCAACATCATTAAAATAATAAATGAAAATAAGAACCTACTAGCTGGTAATCAACAACAGCTTCTCTCCCAGTCCTTATTGTTTGGTTTCATGTTCAATACAGATACCCTGTGGCTTTGTTGTCATCCTGACTGCAGGAAAAAAAAAAAAAAAAACCAACAAAAACCCCCAAACCCCCAACCACCAGTGCCAATGAATGCCTTTGTATCTAATTTTAACAAGAACAATTGATCAGGTGGAAACTGGAGAGACTGAGATATATTTCTCTTAGCCTGCTGGGAAAGCAGAACTTTAACAACATGTCCAGCCATGGGCTGGGCCTAAAACATCATCTAAAATCACCTAAACTTTCTTGTTTGTCTCTTGACCTCTATTTTCAGTCACAGCCAAGTGATTCAATGCAAATTCCCTTGAATAAACATGCAAGTAAAACCAGGTATTTACATTTGAAGTGGATCATCATTAAGGTTTCAAGCTGTCAATAGGACCTGCACAGGGAAAATGTTATTATTAGACCCTGAAAGTCTTCAAGGGAATGTGTGAGAAGAAAGGCTAATATCAGGGGACCAGTAATCTGTTCCTAGCTGGCTTTTAATTCCACTTAGCAAACATGAATGATTTTGAGTGTTGAATGAAGAAGCAAGCCACAGAACCTGCACCAGGCATTTAAACTACAGCTGGCTGGAACACGATTTGCCTGAAGGCAACATTTTTAAGTTCAAAGGTAAACATTTGGCTTTTTATAGAGAAAATTAGTTGTACAACATATTTGATTTAGTATACTGCTACCCAGTCCAACCTTTAATTGAAATGTATTAAAAAAATAACCCTTCTTTCACTGACAGTGTGCAGTTTCCTAGAGAGCTGCATACTTGCTAGTAAACATTGGTCCTCTGGGCCAGGTCTAGAAGACAGAGGTCAGAACTTCTATAACTTAATATTTTCCAAGGCGCCCTAAAGGCTTCCTATTACCTTCCCATGTAAATTGTTTACAGCCAGCTCCAAAGAGGAGCTCTCCTGCAGGACTTTTACCATGCCTGTAAATTGATAAAAAACCTCCCCCTGGAAAATTCCCCTGGTGAATCTCATCATAATATTTTATTGTCTTCCATCTTAAGCTTATGCACAGGGATACTTTCTGGCAAAAACACAGGCAATAAATAATGCTGAGAAGGAGAGGTCTGTACATTGAAATTATTAAGCAGTGATGGTGGCATTTCGTAGCTCTTCTTGCTGTTGGGCTAAATGGAGCTTTCTAAGGCTGCTCCAGTGTCAGCACACACTTTCCTGCAAAGCTGTCACATAGCATTTGCATGCAATTTTGGACATTTTGGTATGATCTGTTTAGGTTTTATTTCTCATAATTGTGGGGCTTTTTTTGTTTAAGTAAACTTTTTTAAAGTGAGGAAAGCCTATGCTGTACAATGAGGTATTGAGAACCATGTGTTCCATGGTACAGAAAGATATGTTATGATTCTTATCTTTGGGAGACTGTGAAAAAATAGTTCTTTGTCCTCAAACTCATTAAAAAGTTATTGAATAAAGAACTTGAAACCATTATCAATATTTACAAAAGAAATGCTTGAGAGCTGAGTTATGTGTTTTGAAATTCACAGAAGGCTCAGTGCATTGAAGCAACAATATATGTGATAGGAAGTATAGCTGACATTTTCCAAATATAAAAACCAGATGATGGAAGGTTTAATTTCTGTAAATTGGAGCAGTAGCTGAGAGCCTAATAATCCCTCAGGAATATTTTCAACCCATTGGGGTGCTCAAAGAACATAAAATTCTCAGCATTCCTGTCAAAGCACATGAGATCAGTGTGATTTTGCTAGATTCAGATGTGGCTCCAGAATTAACCTAGATTTGAGGATTAAAACAATTTTTAATTTTTTGGGAGGGTGGGGGTGTGTTGTTTTATTTTTCCCCTCGATAACGGCCTATAATGTGAAGAATCCTCAGAAATCCCTTTAACCCTTTGACCCAGGGGTGCCCAATCCCTGTTGGCAGCTCAGTCTCCACCAGCCAAGGTGGCAGGGTGCTCCTGTTCCATGTGCTGAGCCATGCAGGTGAGAGCATCCTGACTCTGCAGCCCATTCAGGGCTTGGCTGGCCTGGCAGAAACCCACTGGGCATCTTCCTCCATCTGTGAGTCCATGCATTAACTGTCCTAAAGTTGACACCAGCAAAATGGGCTTTAAAGCCATCTTCTGTGTTGTTAAATCTGCCCCAGCTGCTGGAAATGAGAGTGCTGTGTATCTGTTTCTTTCATACATATTTGAATTAGGGACTGACTAAATGCTTTTATGCAGCAACTGATAAAAAGTACTGCAGTACAGAATAATTTCTGTAATAATTTTTAATACTCGGCCCATTATGAGTACTCATGGTGGAGGGAAACTCATCATGGGGTCTCCTAAGTACTCCACTAAGAAATGAGGGACAAGGGATAACTCTGGTCCCTCTGGGATTCAGATACGTATGTGTCCTGGATTGCAGGACAATCCTAACCACAAGGATTGGAACCAGGACCAAAAATACTAAGCATCAAGTTAGGCAGTAATGACTACAGCCTCAGGCATCAGGTCTGTACCTGTGATCCCTTTTACCCACATACTCACTATTAATGAAGGCATACTTATAACTGAGAAATTCCCATCTGGGGTCCAACCACACATACAAATAATCAATTTGTAAAAGTAGTTTTGTGGGATATTCATCCACACGATGTTTGTGAGGTTGTTTAACATGATGCAACTGTTTTTTTATCAATGATGCAGTGTTCATGTGAGTGTACTTCACTGCTCATGCTAACAGGGCCATAAGTTCCCTAAATTATGTCAACAGTTGATTTAAAAATATTCAGGCAAAAGACAAAAAAACCCCACATAATTTATTTTTCATTTTTAATTACACACCAGGGACTTTAAATTTATACTTTAGCAGGTTTGAAAGTGGTCTAATTGGAATGAAGACATGGCAAAAGGGTCATGAAGTAGATGCAGTGACCAATATTATATTAAAGGCAGGGGCCTGACCACTAAGTGCTTTAGTTTCCCCAGAAGTTTCCAACTTGGTCCATGTATAGTCTCAGGCTGAGCTTTAAGCAGTAGTTGGATGAAATCTAATCCATACATCTGGAAACAGCCTGTGTATCACAGCGAATACGTGCAGAGGGGGCTGCTCTTGTATTTGTGTCCCATGTGTTTGCTTTTATTTGATTTTGTATTTGGGTGGGAAAGGGAAAGAGGAAATTCTCTGACATTTTCACATGCCTTTTTTTTTTAAGTGACTCTGAGAAACAATTCAAACATCTTGTCTATTCAAAGGAAAGGCTGTAAAGGGATCTGACATCTTTCCTTTTCTCTCATAGAAAGTACTGCATTCCCATCTCTAGAAACTACTACTGCAATTATCCTGCCTGCCAGCATCCTTGGAGGTAGATACCAAAGGCACAGGAATAAATTACAGATCTAGGCATTCCTCTTTGCTATGTCTTTGTGAACTGGTAGATAGCAAGAAATTATCTCCTGAGTGAAAAATTCTCTGCTTCTGCTCCTTTCCATTGTTCTGTGCTGCTGGAACAACTAAGATTCAGGCAGCCTCCTTCTGTACCTCTCCAGCCTGACCCTTCTATTTCTGTGCTGATTTAAATCAAAAATTCTTTAAGGCCCCTAAAAAAACTACTGCTGCTGCAAAGGATTTTATGGCATGGCAAAATATCTGCATCTGTATCTTCCAACGATGCATAAAAGCTCGCAGCTCCTAAACCTCTTCAACGCTATGTAAACAGATGAATTAAAATAAAAACATTGGTGGTGATTAATTATGCCTGGATTAACAAAATGCCAGCCTTTGCTTATTGTTCTGGGAGTAAGGAGGAGAGGAACCAGCACTGCCCTGCTAGAAGTGGCTCAGTCACTGCAGGCAGTCATTGCAGTCTGCAAAAGGGTAGAGGAGGAGGAGGAGGAGGAGGAGGAGGAGGCTGAGAAGCTGCCATTTTCTCTGCTGGCAGGAGGAAGAATCAGAAGGGGTGACTGGGGTGGCTTCATGGAGGAGAAAGGGAGAAGCAGGCTCAGAGGTGAAGATGGAAAAGACAAAAAGACCTCAAGCAGAGCCTGAAGAGATGAGTGGTGAAGACACAGTGGAGGCAGCAATTCCTCCCCCCCACATCGAGGCAAGCAGAGGGTAGCCACTTCCAAGGAATCTTAGGGCTCTGCCTCAGTAGTTTGAAGTCACAGACTTGAGTTTTAGTCTTTCTTGCTTTAATTCTCCAGCTGCCCAGGGCCACAGGTTGCCCTAGACTCCAGCCTATCCTGATTCCCAGAACAAGCTCCCAAAGCTTATCTCTGCATAGAGAAAAGTAATGCAAAAGTGGTGCTAATCATTAAATGTACCAATTTTAAGCCATAAATCCCAAGACATTTAGTGACCTCCATGTTTGCATGACTGCACACTATGCTCGTGTAGTATCCTAATTACTGAAAATATTACCACGATGTTGCCTGAACATTTTGCCTCCCATAACAAGTGTGTGAGCCATGGCCACAGAGAATTAGGAGCCAGAGGCTTAGGAGCACAGACAGCGCCCATCCCTGGCCTGTAGAATCGCTCCTTTCCAGACTGACCTCCAGCAGAACCCCTGGTTCCACATGCTGAGCTATTAGACCAGCACTTCTGAAGGTGTCTCCTCACTTTTGAGCAGGTCTTCATTTGATGTCAATTCATAAAGCTCCTCAAATGAAGCCCATTCACACTGGGAGCCCACCCCCTGCATTAAAGGATTAGGTTATTGTTTATTAGACTGACCAGATGTCACAGGCATGTGTGCAGGTTTTCCATTTCAGACTATGAAAAAGAAAGTAAAGATAAGAATCCCAACAGTTCCTATAAGCCATGGAGAACTTGGATTGAGCTACAAATGTGGGAATACGACAAGGCAGTGTGATTCACTGAGAGGGGAGAGCCTTGGGCTGTCTCCTGGCTGCTGCAGGATCAGAGCTAAGTCATTCCCATGTGGATGAGAACTTCCCACTTCCCACCTGGGGTGTGGCACCTTCCAGTTCTCCTTGGGTATAGAGCCCCACCTACTCCTCCGGGGTTCCAGTGCTGGGGACACAGGGCATTTCTAATGTAATATAAATCATCAAATGAAAGAGGGGATTTAAAAACAATTTCTTTTGTTGCTGGTACTTCAAAATACTTTACAAGCCGTATCAAGAGGATTTTAAAAAATCTTTCTTTATGAGTTGCTTTCTTTTCCAGAATAGTATCCTTGGAAATGACCCACTGGGTAAAAACAAAACAATACTAAATCCCTGTGAAAACCAGCCGTTGGGATTTCCATGGATGTCATTACCTTCAAAAGCCTGCAGAGTGTTTGGGTGGCACTGTGGGGACAGAGCAGCTGTGGCTGAGGACTGGCAGCACTGAGGTTACAGAAGGTGCCATGATCATCGTGCACAGTGCTGTGAGTACATTTGTCTGTGCAGCAGACTCAAGCACAGATCTTGCAGTGAGAGCCCAGGCCTGGGCCAGCTCAAGGTGCCACAGTTCACATCAGCACAGCCCAGCTAAGACACAGCCACACCACAAAGTGAAATCAGTGGGAAGAAGCAGCCACAGAGTAAAGAACTCCTCTAAACAACTCACCCACGTGTCCAGGTAGCTGCTTGTGCCTTTACCTCTTATTTTATGCACTAGATAATGTGACCACTATGTTCACATAGATATTTGCACCCCAGCTGTGCTGGCAGGTTTTGTTTTTCCAGGTGCCAGGCACCATTCAGGAGCTTACATCCTCAGACTAAGTGGACTTGAGGTTTGTTACCATGTCATGCTCGTCAGACCAAACACATAATTTTTAAAATGTCTGTGAGAGGTGACCTCCAGAGTTTTTGGCACGTCCTTAGGGAATGATCAGCCATGGAAACTCACTATGTTTTTTTTTAAACAATTACTAGAGGAGCTCGTGGAGATACTACTCAGAAACTGGTAGAGGGGCCATGTGGGAGCTCACTCTTTCCTCCTGGAATAACTAACTAGGGGAACTGAACAGCAACTGAGAAGAGTCAAGTACTTGAGATGCTTGGTAATGTCTGCCTGTCCTCTGACTACCTACCCCCAGCTTTGTTGAGAAACGCCCATGTGCCATAAGGAGCAAGAGAGCTGTTGTAGGTTTTGAAGGCACTTCCCAAGCTGCCCTCATACTTCTACATATGGTCCTGCCATTTTATTAAATTCCTCTGGAGTTGCTCCTGACCTAAGCTAAGTACTTTTCTATTGACATCAACTTTTGCCACTTCACTATTCACCCCCAGGTTATTAATAAAGCATTAAACAATATTGGTCTGAGTCTCGCTCTCTAGGGCACCTCATTATTAATCTCTTTCCCTACTAGAATTGGCCATTTATTCTACACCCATTTATAACCAGATTTTAATCCATGACAGGACTTTACCTCTCACTTTGTGGTTACCAAGTTTCCTTAACAGTTTCTTGTATGGGTGTTTATCAAAAGGCTTTTGAATGTCCAAATAAATTATTTTTTCTGGTTGTTCTTTACTCACTGTTTTATTAACTCTTAAAAGTGTAAAAGGTCTGACTGGCAAGATTTATTCTTCTAGCAGCTATGTTTCTTTTTCTCTTTTGCCTGAGACTTGATATTTCCCTGCAGATTGTAAAATATTTAAAAGAGTGACCCTCTGAATCTAGTGGCTTGAAGCAGTACCAGATGTGTTGTCAATGTTTAATTAAAAAAAAAAGCAAATGTAATATACTGCTGACTTTCTCAACTACTTCCTTGTAATGAAGTTAAGCTAATAATGTAAAATTTCCATGAGCTCGTCTGTCTGTGTAAATATTTACAGGGTCTTTATCGCTGCAGTACCAGATTTCCACATACATTAACGGAGTTATCCTTATAGCACCTCTCTGATACAGGGAAGCTTTCATCCCAATTGCCTGAAGAATCAGGACACACTGACATCTGGCACATAAAACCTGAACTGCTGTGCTTTGAGAATAACAGGTTAGGAGATAAAACACTTTCTCCCACTTACAGATGCTGTATTCAGGAAAAATGCGAGAATCATCACAATTCACAAATGTAATGGAAAAAGGCTCAGTGCCCCAGCGTCTCTTCCCAAGCTCTCTAAACTCCAAAGTTCATTTTTCCCTTTGGAAAAATGCAGAGCACTGCAGGTAAAATTCAAGCTTTTCTTTTTTCACAGGCTATCTGAGCTCGTAGGTTTTTGCTGGCTCTGCTAGTGACCATTTATTTTGGACTCATACCCCTCATCCAGTGTTTCATTATGCATTTTTGCTCCAGCCAGAACTAATACAATTGGCTGCATCTCAGCTTGCTTCAAATATACAAGGAAGTGAGTTTCCTCAGAGAAAAGAAAGAACATCAGAAAAAGAGATCCTGTTTAAAATAAAAAACACTATAGTGATTGTAAGAATACTTTTAAAAGTCTACAAAATGTACATATGTGCAAGGGTCCACTGCTGGCCCCACACCCCTGAGGAAAGAGAGGCTTTCCACCCTGCCCTGCAAGCTGACAAGTCCTTGGCAGAGCAGGGAATGACGGAGAGGCTGCCCATGGGAGACCCCTCAGTGAAAAGGCATGCAGACTGTAGAGTGTTTTCAAGAGACTTCTGGCCTCACGTCTGAGGATGGACTTTCCAAGAAAGCTCTTCTTCCACATAAGCAGCCAGAATAGATGGCCAGGAATTCAAAAGGTTATGATGTAATCTAAAATTTAAAATAAAATTAATTCCTTAAGTGTCAAAGAGGAATCGTGTAAGCACAGTTCTGGAAGAACAAACTTTCTCAGAACAAACTCTGAATTATTCCAGCTGCAAGGTTCCATTTGTGGTTTTTTAAGTGAGATCTTGAAGCTACCTGTGTTTGAAAATGTGGGAGTTCTTTTTTGGAAAAATTTCTTTGAGATCATCAGTGGGACTCAATTTGAAGATGCCTGCTGGTGAGAGTGAAACAGGGATAATGGAGCTCAGCATAGCAAATTTCAGACTCCATGCAGAAGTGGTGCCCAAGCAGTTGGGCTGGGAGGAGAAGGGCATAGGAGCATGGCCGTTTGAAGTGGCTCCTGGTTGGGTGTGGAGGCCATCTCCCAACTGTCTTTCCTATCACCCATTCCTGGAACACAAGCTTTGCCTCCAGGATGGCCATGGCTCCTGCAGCAACAAAATTATTTCCCCAAGGAGCAGCCAATGTATTGCCACAATCTTAATCTTATTTAGTGTGGCAGCATGTTTTTAATTTTTCCTTGTTTGATCTCTCAGCTTTAAGAATATTGATAGAAATAGGGGCTGTGAGGATTAAATAAAGAGCAGCTTGTTGCATATGAAAAAATACCCCTCAGTCCTCACTTTCTCCGCGGTGATTCAGCTTTTCCAACAGCGCTGCCGAGATAAAAGGCTCGCATGTGAGCAGAAGTGTTAGCAAGGGCTGTAATGCTTTCAGCGCAGCCTCTTGCAGAAGGGCTTTGGCTGCGGGAGCAGATCCCGGCTGCTCCCAAACCTCCTCCAGCGGCGGGGAGGCGCTGGGGATGCAGCAAAGGCGGCTGCCCCCTTGTCACGGCAGCACGGGCTGATCGCCGGGGCTCGCTGCTGGCTTCGGGGCAGCTCTGCTGATGCACCCGGGCGGAGGAGGCGGATTCCCCCGAGCCGGGCCGGGCCGGGCCGGGCTGAGTCGGGCCGAGCCCCCGCGGGCCGCCCGCCTCGGCATCGCCCCGGCACCGCCGCCCTAATCAGTGGCAGGCCGCGGCCGCGGGGTAATTAGAAACATCGAAGGGGCTTTCTATCTTTTGAAATCTGTCTCTCAACATCAAAGTGCTCCGCGCAAGTCGTCCTCCAGAGGCCGGCTCCCATATCTAAATGAGTGATGTATTTCATGGTATCTGTCGGGAAGGATATAATGAAGAAAACCGGCTTTGAGACAGAGCATGATGTGAAAAACAGGTGGCCCGCTGTTGCGGAGCATCTGTTTTGCAGTCCGGTTGTGTTCCTGTAAACTGCGCAAACACGGCGGGCGCGCAACCTCCGGGGCGCCCGGGGATGCTCACGGGAGAGCCCCTGTGTCGCTGCGGACCCTCTTCCTCCCGGCCTGCAAGAAAAGAGGCACTGCCACCACCTCGGGGAGATGTGCACCTCCTCCAAACACCCAGGGCTGCAGGCACCATGCGAGGCAAAGCAACACCTGGCAAAGCAACATCTCTCTTCTCTCCGCGCTGACCCTGCCGGGGCTTTCAGCCGCCCCCACGGGGCTGCAGCATTCCCAGGGCCACAGTTCGCTCTCGTGGCGGGCACGGCCCCTCGGAGGAGCCGGCTCCCCGCTCCATGAGCCCGCTCCATCGGGTCACCCCCGGTCTGGCCTCTACACAATATTCCGCTGGGCTCGCACCGCTCGCTGGTAACGACTCCTCTATGGGCTCGCACAACGGAGCGCGGCTGTATTCTGACTCTTATCTGTGCAATAATAAAACGTGTTGGCTCGTATCAACCAAGCCGTAAATCCAGCCGAGCGTGCACGTTTCAAAGGCACGGACAAATCGCCGTGATTTCCCCGGAGGACGCACAGGACGGCGGGCAGCGGGAAGAGCGCACCGCTGGCCCCTCCGCGCTGGCTTGGCCTGCAGCGCTGGGTGTGGGCTGGGTAATAATGCCCCGTGTCTCTCCAAGAGCCCTGTGCCCTGCCCGGGACCGGCCGAGGAAGGGCTCGGCACCGGGAGAGGTCTAAGGCGTTCAGATCTCCCGCACCTACCGCGGGAAGGCAGCCCTGTGCGAGGGATGGAGGGGATCCCGCTCAAAACAGGGAGGGCTGCAGGTGTCACAATATCTTTGGAAATCCATTTCCTACCGTTATGAACGCCTTTAAGTTGGGGGGAAAAAAAAAAAAAAACAAAAACCCCAGCCTCGGCACCCGTGAAAATCCCACTTATCGCAGCGGGAATGGGCTACCTCTGGAGGGTAAAACGCTGCTCCCGATAGATAAGAACAGAAACGATGCAGGAAAGGAAAAAAAAACCCAACTCCCAAAAAGAAACAAAAGAAGACCCGAACCCCCAGCTAAGCAAAAAACCCACCCCACCGCAAAAGCTTTCCCCCGAGCCGCGGGGAGCGCAGGTGGCACCGCCCCGGCGGGCGGAGCGAGCACCGCGGGGCTGCGCGCAGCGGGATGCGGGAGCGCGGAGGCTGGGCTGGGCGCCCGCTGTCCCTCCGGGGGCAGATAGCCTCTCCTAACTACAGTTGTTATTTTTATTTTAATTGGTGATTACGCTCCCTCTCGTCACTTTCCTGCGGTGGTTGGTGCCAGGCTCGGGAGTCCCGCGGGGATGGGGCGCCTGATCCGGCAGCAGTCCGAGCCTCTGCCCGCCCCGTGTGCGGGGCCGTGCTCCCGGAGGGCTCTCGGAAAGCGGCGACAGAAAGGCTCCGAGGCTGCTGGGAGAGACGGTCGGTCTCCACATGCCCTGCCAAGGCTGCCTCCTCCCGGTCTCGTCGCTGCCTCCGGTCCCCGGGCGCTTCCCCGCGGGTCTGGGCGCCGGCAGCGGACGGGCGGGGTCTGGGGCCTGAGTTTCCCCGAGCTCCGTTTTTTGTCAGTGCTGGAGGCAAAGCTGACGATCACTGATCGCTAGTTCCCGGGAACCGCGGCGGCTGGTTTTTTTTTTTTGTTAGTTCCCCCCCCGGTCTATCCGATGTGTATTACCGAAATGTCCCGTCCCTTTCCCTCATTGGAAATGATTTCCCACTTCTATTGTGGTGAACTTTGCCTCGCCTGACTCTTTACGGCTTTTCTCTTGTTGATGGTCTCTCCTTTGTGGAAGTTTCGCGGGCTGATTGTATTTGTTAATTAGTTGCTAACAGCATCGTAATGTGGGCTTGATGGATAACCATGTCATTAGCGCTCACCCCTGCAATTCACATTTCCAACAGGGCAGGGGCTACCCCCTGCCGAGTCCGTGATTTGTGGCTGTTCTTTCCCGTGGGTGACACGCAGCCCCATCCCCTCTCTGCTCTGCTCTCCTCTCCTCCGCGCTGTGCCGCGGCTGGAGGAGGCGCGACCGCTGCAATTTTCACTCCGAATGACGAACCCACAGCTTCGGGCTGCAGCCCCCTCTTTTCTCTTTATTTTGGTGTGGAAAAGACATCGCACCCCTCTGCTTTGTGTGGCTCTGTGGTGGTACGTAGGTGCTCGTACAACACGCCCCCCCAAACCTCTTGGCCGCCGGAGAGCGGGATAAAGGCATCCCTCCCAAACCGCTGCCGGCGCGACTTTCCCCGGGCTGCGCGGCCACGCGTGGGAAGAACCACAGCCACAGAGCTCCCTCCCCGCCCGGCGGCAGCGCCCAGAGCCCGCCCTGCCCGGTAGCGCCCGTCGGGGGGGGTCCGCCCGCCCGTCCCGCCCCTCTCCGCGCCTTCCCCGCCGGGGGGCTCGGCCGAGCCTGGGAGATGTAGTCCCGGCTCCCGGGCTCGCCGGCGGCCGGCGGGGCTGCTGCGGGGGACTACGTTTCCCAGGCCCCCCTGCTGCTCGGCCGGGCCGCGGGAAGGGCCGGGCTGTCAATCAGCGCGCGTCGGCGGGGGCAGCGGGACGGGGATCCCCCCGCCCGCCCCGGGTCCCGCTAATAATAAGTGCTTCAGAGCCTTAAAAGCAGGGAGGCAAGTGTCATGCGGGCGCGTCGTAAGGGGCTGAGCTCCGGCTGAGCGCCCGGGGCCGTTTTGCCGCCGGCATAGCCGGGAGGGGGAAAAAAAAAGGGGGAGAAAAAAAGGAGGAAAAAACCCCCCTCGGAGCTGGTTCCCGGGGAAGGGGCGAGAGGAGAGAAGCCCTAAAGGCTGGACAAGCCGTCAGCGAAGTGGCGATGAGGCGCAGGAAGACTGCGGTGGCGGCCGGCTGCTGCCTCGCCTTCCTCCTGGGCACCCTGCTCAACCTCCTCTTCATCCCCGGCTCCGAGCACCCGCCGCCGCCCCGCGAGGAGCTGCCCCCGTCCCCGCCCGGCGCCCCCCTCTACCCGCCGGAGGAGGAGATCGGCGGCGGCCAGGCCGCCCTGGCGCGGCAGATCCGCGAGCGCTACGAGGAGGTGCTGCGCTACCGGCAGCACCGGGCGGCGGCGGCGGGGCGGCGGCCGCTGCGGCCGCGGGAGCGGCGCCTGATGGACCTGGCGCCGCCGCGCACCTCGGCGGAGCAGCCGCGGCCGCCGGGACCGCGGGGCCGAGCGGCGGCGGGGCCGTGGGCCGGCGCCTCGGCCGAGCTCTCGCTGGAGCCGCCGCTGCTGGGCTGCCGCGACATCCGCGATGTCAGCGGCGTGCAGTACCTGGGCTCGGGCTACACCAAGGCGGTCTACAAGGCGGTCCTCAACCGCACGCTGGCCGTGGCGCTGAAAGCGGTGGACTTCGGCGGGCACGACATCGCCCACTGCGTGCGGCAATTCTCCGCCCTGGGGGACTGCTACCGCCTGGCCGCCTACAAGATCGTCAAAGAGATGATCCTGCTGCAGCGGCTGCGCCACGCCAACGTCCTGCAGGTACGCGGCGCCGGGCGCGGAGCCCCGCCGGGGCGCGGGGGTCGCGCTGCTTCTCCCCGGCTCTCTCAGTCCCGCCGCGGGCAACCTGTCGGAGCTACCGCCGCCAGTCCCGGCGTGCGCGGGGAGCGGGCCGGGACCGTGCCGGGGAGCTCCCGGGAGTTCGTGCGCACACCCCCGGCCCCTGTTCCGTGGGCAGGCGCGGGGGGGGTCGCGGCCGCCGGGGCAGATGTCCCTGTCCCGGCGGTTCCGTACCTCCCGTCCCCATCGCGTGTCCGCGGGAAGGCGAGTTGATGGGCGTTTTCCGCTGGCAACGGCGGTGCTCAGCCCCCGGCGACAAGTGAATGGCCCCGGCGGGGGGTGCTCCGGGCCCGGGGCAAGACTGGGAGCGGTGCGGGATGCGGCGCGTTCCCCCTCCTGCCCGGCATCCTCCCGCGGCGGCCCTGCGACTTGCGCTCTGATCCTGCTTCCTCGTAAACAAAACGAATGCTGAGGTGAGGAAGGGGGCGAGGGGGAGGCTGAGGAAGGACTCGGAAATCCAAAAACACTTTCCTAATGCGGGAAATAAAGGCCGGCTTGAATGCAAATGCCTCTGACTCCGGTGCCCCCGGAGAGAAGCCAGCGGTGGGGTCACCCCTGGCAGCCTCTGCTGGGACTCCTGGCGGGCTCGGCTGGATCCGCGCAGCCCCGGCACATGGGTCAGCCCAGGAGGCTCACCCAGGACAGGCCGGGTGGGAGTCCTGCTGGCCGGTGCGCCGGCACCGCGGCACTTGCCAGAAGGGGCTGCATTGTAGGGCTGTTACACATCAGCATGAATCTCAGCGGGTCCATTTGGATGTAAATGCTGGTATGGAAATTCCTATTGCGTTTCGCATAGCATGAGCGTTGCAGTAGAATAAAAAATGAACGTTAGACCAGACGGTCTCACAGTAGGTGCTTTTTGAACTGAACCGGGTAAAGGAGTTTTGTGTTTCTTCTTCAGCAGCTGCGGCAGGAGTACCAGCTCCCCCACGAGAACTTCAGATCCCAGCGATCAAAGCTCTCAAGTTTCATATGCTGTTCAAAGAAAGGCTAGGCATGATTTATCCATGACAAGAAAATAGATATTAACCAACCTTCCTTCCTTCCTTCCTTCCTTCCTTCCTTCCTTCCTTCCTTCCTTCCTTCCTTCCTTCCTTCCTTCCTTCCTTCCTTCCTTCCTTCCTTCCTTCCTTCCTTCCTTCCTTCCTTCCTTCCTTCCTTCCTTCCTTCCTTCCTTCCTTCTCTTTCCTCGGTGGTACTGGGTGTAACTGTAACGCATAGGGAGAACAACGCCTTGCAGACCACAAAAACCTGTGCTCCTAGGAAGGATATTGGTTGCTCCTCTTAACCTGTGATGAATTCTGTTTGGAAAAGCCATGCTGGGTGTAGCCATCGTTACTGGTTGCTCTGAGAGGACTTTGTTTCCCCCCTCCAAGACTGGTTTTGTTTTGTTGTTCCCAGTGTAAGCGAGTTGGCTAGCATGTGTTTTGTAAAGTTGAGTCATTTTGGTAGAGGTACTAACATTTATTTCCCGTGTTACTCGTGTGTAGTTTTCTTCTCTGGAAGGATTAATTTGGAGCCGTCCCTTTCATAAAAAGCAAGGGGGGTGTGCTGTCTGTCCCCGCAGGTGCGGGCGGGGGATCCTGTGGCAGCGCTGCCGATATTGCCCAGCGCTCCTCTTCCTGCCAGAGCAGACCTTGGAGGAGCCGCAGGAATTCACTTCTCCGGTCCGGGATGTCAAGTGGACTCTGAAGGGGGAAACGCAGGCGAGGTGCGGGGTGTCCCATGTGGGGAGACCGGGGCAGGAGCGCCCGGAGGATGAGCAGGCACTTCCACCAGTGCCAGGAGAAACACGCCCAGCCTCCGTGCTGGGAAAATGCTCTCGTGGGCAGAAAGCCCGTCTGTTCGTTAGGGCTTCGTATTTAAATGCCACCCCATTTAAAAATAGATTACACTTAAATCAGAAACATGTTTTCAGATTCATTCCGATTTTGTCATTGCGTTTCCTTTTGCCTGCCCTCCTGCTGCATCAGCCCCAGTGGTGCTGCCAGGAGGGAGGAGAGCCCTGCGTCCCCGGACGTGCCCCCCTTTGTTGTTTAATGCATTGTGGGGGCGCATGGGGCCAGGGTGCTGTGGCCTGAGAGGGGCCAAACGTGGGAGAAGGCATTGCCTTGAAAGGAGAGGGTAAAAATCGACCTGGCAGGCGCTCTCTGGACGCTGTCGGGACAGCGCTGTGGGCCAGGAGCAAGTCTCCGGTGTCAGGCAGGAGCCGTAGAACCGCTGCGGAAAATGAGCAGCGGGGAACAACACGAAATGTATTGGTTATGTCTCTGTTAAAATCTCACACAGGACAGGATCGGCTGACTTCATGATTTTTAACTTGTTTTCAGCAAAAGCCGGCCCCGGGCTTAGGATTCACTGTCCAGGGTTTGCTGCCGAGGCAGAGGAATCAGTTCAAAAGCCAGCGTCTCCTCCTTCCTCTGGCTTTTGACAGGCGCTTCAGCTCCCATTGGAGCAGGAGGACCGCACTGGCTGCAGCCGCCAAAGGCACGATGCCACATCCACTGTGAGACAGCGAGGGCCGGGAGCTTCCCTGCCTTTGCTTCTTACCTCGGTTCTGCTCCTTTTCCCCCCTCCCCGGCGGCTCCCGGCATACCCAAATAGGAGCCGGCTGCTATAAATAGCAGGAAGGACGTGCCACCCTCCTGTCCTGTCACCGTGCCGCGGCGGGGGAGGGCAGGGCTGGCGGGCAGCCCCGGCCGGGAGAGCCGGGAGGGATGGGGCAGGCAGGGGCGGCTCTCACCGGGTCTCTCCCGGGGCTGGAGGCGAAGCGGGGCCGCTTGGGGCGAGCGGGAACTCTTCCTCCGCCTCCCCACGCCGCGGGCCCCGGGGACGCGTCCGTGCCGGCGGCAGCCCTGCCTCAGATGGACCCTCCCGGGCATCCCCGGGCAGGGACTGGTGGCGGTTCATGAGTTTCTTTTGCTGAAAATAAAGTTTCGTGTCGGTTCAGTCCTAGGAAAGGGGGTTTTCCTGTAAATCTTTGGCAGCTGACAGCCTGAAGTGTAGTTTGTAAGATAACAGGCTTGTTCTTTACTGTCTCAGCAGTTCTCATTCTGGCCTGTCTCTTGTCAAAATCAGCTTTTTTTTTTTTTTTTTTTTTTTTTTTTAGCCATCCTTTTAAAAAGACTTGATTGTTGTACAATATACGATAGAGGGGAAAAGAGCTTTTTCCAGAAAGTACCAGTGGCTTCAGACAACATGCTGACATATCCTCCGTACCCTCCGCCCAGGGAAGGAGCCAGATGTGTCAGCTCTGGCAGATGTGGTGAATCAAGTCTAGCAGAAGAAACACGGAAAATCCAGCAAGAGGGAGAGTGGTTTCCCATTAGGCAGTGCTGAGGTGAAGGCAGCTTGCCTTCCTGTTTTTATTTCCACGCTCTGCCCGTCGCTTGCTGGGCCATCGCCATCGCCGCCCCTTGGCCCCGCCGTCTGGGGCTGCCCCAGGCTCCCTGGGGCAGCAGCCGCTGGGAAGGGCAGGTGCAGGCTGCCGTGGAAATAGATTTGCTTTGGAGTGGTGAAGAGAGGGGTAGTTCATTAAAGTTGATTTTATAATGAAGGGCACCGGGGAAGAGGGGGAACTGGGTCACTGGTTTGTTGTAACAGAGGATTTAGTGGCTCGCTAATTGCTTTGCAGTCGCTCTGTGTCAAATGTGATGCCCGATCTCTTCCTTTCACTGGGTGCTGCGTTTTCTTTTCTTGCAGAGTTCAAATGCTGCTGTCTGAATCCTGGCTTTCTGTGCATTTTAGTGGGGGAAGATGATTTAGTGTGCTTTAATTCCTCTCTGCCCATATTTGAGGAAGAAAAGAAAATCAAACCATTTGCAGTTAATTTCAAACAACGAGCACAATTGTAGTGACACAAAGGCAATGTTTGATTTACTGTAATAATGCAATTATAGTCTTGGAGTATCAGAATTAAGGGCGGTGCCATTCTTTCTTCGTTTGCATTGCTGAAAAGAAGGGAGGGAAGGTCTGAAACTGCAGACGTTTGGAAAAGTGCAAGCTTATTTCTGTGACAGCTGTTTATCAGCACTTCCAGTGTGAGTTCACAATGATTCATTTAAGAAGGAGCTACCACTCTCTTTTTAAAAACACACACAAAAGCTCAGGGAAGGGGGTTGGCTTTGTTTGATGCTGATGGAAGACACTCGCTGCTAACAGCACCAATGGCTTGCTGGCTGCCCAGACGAGGCCGGTTCATTTGGATTATTTAGCTTTAGTGTGAAGTTAAAATGTGTGATTGAAATACTGAGATGGCATCTGCACTAGAAAAGTCACCATCCAAATATCAAAGCAGTTTCTGTTTGAATTGGGTCAGTTAGCTCTACTGTATTTGTAACTGATTTTTTTTAAGATGGTCATGATTATTTGTCTCTTTCAAAATTAATTGATTAATGTAGACTGCAAATAATACATCACTTACTGCTCACAAGTAGACTTAAGATGTGCTAGCCGATCACAATATTTTTAAATACCCATTTTTAAACAGGATTTTCTTTTCTTTGCATGTGATAATTAAGAGGTTTTTTTACCCTGATGGTTTCCCTATTCATATGCATAGCCAACAGGATGGGGCAGTTTTAATTTTAATGTGAGAATTAAAATAATAAAGCTTTGTATATGGTTTGCTTATTCCAGGTGGAAGTAGACAATCTTTCCAAGTCTGAAGAGAGTCAATATACAATTAATTTCCAGTGCAAACTTATTTGCATAGGGATTGTATGGACTCTTGAAAGTCTGGTCCTTCACCATCCTTTTTGCAGGAATCCACTGTTGTTTTCTCAGAAGGCAGGGGCGAAGGGGAAATTGTGCTGTAGTGGGAACAGCTACTCAGGGACCTCTTCCCTGTTGCCAGCGGGTGGGCACTGAATCCCTTTTGTGGTGGCAGTGGTACAGGATTGCCAGCAACAAGTCTTAGCTGTGTCTGGCATCAGAAATCTGGGAACTACTGACCTGAAGAAAGCTGATAGCAGCTGGCTGGGAGTCTATATGGAGAACTTGTCATTCCTAATTTTGGGATGGGGCAGCAGAGGTTCCCAGTTCTTGGGGATCAAATTTTAAAAACCAAGTGCCTAACGAGAATTAACCTATGAGGCTGGGGCTGGATGGGCTCTGGCTATGCACCCGATACAAGATTGCTGCATTTAGGAAGGTCATGTTAGGCTGGGGGTGTTTTCTAGTGTTTTTCTAAATTGCCTCAGTTTAGCTGCTCTTGGGACAGGTTTGTTGAAGATGAATGAGGCCTCTACCTGGTGCAAGACCAGGCTGATAATGACTTGTTTAACTGGTGTTGGGATCAGAAGAACCTCAGCTCCCAGACAGGTGAGCCTGCCTTGTCTTGTCAGTGTTAGGGGAGGTTGGCACTTCTTGCTGGCCACCTCCTTCCTCTGGAAATTGCTGCCACCACCGACCACTGCCTGGTGAGCCGTGATGGAGCAGCTTCTTTGTCCCAGTCAATCCACTGCTTGTCATTACTGTAGGTGCACCTTGAAGGAGATGTGGCATTTGCATCTCTTGGACACCCTTGGAGATGGTGCGTGGTGGTCGACACAAGGTGTTGGGGATGGACATTGTTGTGGTGAGAGAGAAAAAAGCAGGCAGTGCCACCTGCTGATGGCTCAGCAGAGACAGCCTGCTGCTGCTAACACATGTCCCCACAGCCCCAAGGAGCTCGGGCTGGAGTGGAGAAGGGCAGGGAGAGCAGACAGATGCGGTTTGGCGAGGAAAGAGGAATTACACAAAGTGCTTCTTTATTGTGAGACTGCTTCCCCAAAGGCCCAGATGTTATCCTGCACTTTTAAGAGTGAAGAAAGGATCTGTTAACAAGAACTTCAGAGCTGCTGGAAGCATAGGGCTGATACAATTGCAAACCCACTCTTAACTGTTCCTGTCCCTGGAAGGCAAGCTGCACATCTTGATGCTGAAGTCACCAAATAGTACTTTCTTCCCATTGAATTCCTTGGGATGGCAGAGGGTGTTCAACTTGCAAAGCTGCTGGCAGGAATGACTTTCCATAAGGCATATGTCATCACATAAGTTAGAAGGGCTACATTGTCCCTCCTTTTGAAAGTAGCATTCATAAAACTAATCCCAGTCATTTGTTGAA
The DNA here is from genome assembly GCF_052056855.1 of Sturnus vulgaris. Lineage (NCBI taxonomy): Eukaryota > Metazoa > Chordata > Aves > Passeriformes > Sturnidae > Sturnus > Sturnus vulgaris. Next base: position 24,731,936 of record NC_142245.1, read on the forward strand.
TGATTTCTATGGTTGTTTCTCAGTTTTATGTGCCACATAAATCATTCCAGAAGACTGGTTTGAATTTCTGCCTCCTTTATGGGAGTTGAAGACTTGCAACCTCATCCAGTTTCTTTGAGGAGAGCCCAGCACTGCTTCTTCTGCTTTGGAGACATCAGTGGTCACCACAGGATGCTGTGGGTATGATCAAGTTGTCCCTTGCTGCTTGCTGTTTTTCATGGGAGCAACAATGAATGAACAAGGTCATCCAAGGCCGTCAATATCCTGGCCTGGAATTACTTATGACCAGGACAGAATTGCAGAGGGAAGCACATGTTTTTTATAACTTATCCCTTCATTCCCCCTGCCCTCCAGTGTGGGATAGCTAGGTAAATCTCTTCTCCCTGATATCCAGTGATAAGGCACGTGGGAATTGTTCAGGGCTTCCCTGCGGAGTAGGAAGGGTGGTCAAACACTGGAACAGGCTGCCTAGAGAGATGGTCAATGCCCCAAACCCATCAATGTTAAGGAAACACTTGAACAATGCCCTCAATAACATCCTTTGACTTTTAATCAGCCCTGAAATGGTCAGGAAGTTGGACTACATGATCATTTCCTGTCCCTTCCAACTGAGATACCCTATCCAATCCTATCCCTGAATTGGATCACTGTGGGCCTTTTACACATGCTCTGAATTCTAGATGGAGCTGTGTTTGGGAAGGGCAGGCAGGGATGTGATGGTTGGCTGGGGAGGAGGAGAGGACCCCTGGAATGGGACACCAGGGCTGGCATAGCTCTCTGCATGGACACAGTGTTGGTGGATTCAGGCATCAGCTCAGGCTGTGCTTGTAAGTGTTGCAGGCCTGGTTTGTGAAGTGTCTGTGTCAAATGTGCAAGCTGGGCTTTTTAAAAGATGTTTTTTATGGATTTTTGTGTCAACACAGTCATCTGATGGTTCAGTAGATGCCCCATGGCATCTAACTTCTGTTGCCATTTTTCATTTGAGTGATGGCCGTGAAAAACTTGACAAGAACTAGTTCTCACAGGCACTGTGCTAATACTAATATTGACTCTAGACTAATTTTAAAGGACTTGTTCTTTTTCATCACACTTAGCTGAACTGCTCAGTTTAGGTAACAGACACCAAACATGGATATTTTATATTGTTTTAGGCCAAATTTGGAGCAACTTAGTTTGGATAGACTTGCCTTTTTCTTGGACTATGTAACTGCAGATAGATTTCAAGCTTATTTTCAAGCTTGCCATGAAAAAATTCAAAATTATATGACTCATACCTAAGAAAGAAGAATTATACAGATGGATTTATTACAATGAATCCAAGACAAGCATTTCTGTACATGTTATGCACAGAGGTTATTTGACAGTTTTGTAATGCAAAATCATGTCATGACATGGGGTTAAACTTGTGGTGCAGTGGAACTGAATGCTGTGGCTGTGGATAGAGGTCAGGGGAGCTTCTGATCTGGCTATTTACAAGATAATGAACTATGCCTCCGGTGATATCAGCCTGTTTCCATTGAAATCGTGGTTGTATGAGTGATCCATTTGTCTTCACTGGAAGGCTTTACAAGAGTAGGCTGCTTGAGTGACTAAATATTTGCAGGGTTGGGCCTTGAGCTTGTGCAGTGCAATGCAAATTCAAAGTGCTATAAATGTTTTTAGTGGAAGAATTTTCCACGTCAGAGTATAAGGAAAGCAGGGACAGTAAAAGGGAGATAACGTTACTAAATCATAAGATTATAGCCAACATAATATGTGTCAGAGCAGCAGGTATGTATGGATATGTATACACACATATACCTCTAAAATATATAGAGATATCTGTGGACCTTTATGGATATAGCACAGATATGGGTAAATACACATAGTGTCAGTTTCTGAGTACTACATTCCAATTTTTCTATTAATAAAAATATTTAGTAACGTGTTTAGTAACAGTGCCAGGAATGAGATTCTTGTACCTTTTAGTTCTCCTGGAGTTTAGTGCTAATCATAATAATACATTAATAAATAAAGTCTAGGCAGAACTGTGAATTTAGAGTTTAATATTTGAATTACCCACAACTTGCTCTTGGTTCCAAAATCCAGCAGCAGACGAAATCGTGCCTCACATCTGTCAGGACACAGTTTGGGTTCCACTCTCAGAAGGTTCTGCATGGTGCTGGGGATGTTCTGTGTGAATCTTTTTCCAGTGAAACTCAGCACTTTGCTGGACTTGATTGCTAGATTTCAATGGGAGAAAATCAATTTAATTCTCGTGCACCATCTCAATATTTTCTATAGTAGGAAAGTTGGCATTGGGTTGATCTTTAGTAAATTTTGGCCTTGGGCTCCCTGCATTTTCCAGGTTCCCTGCATGTTACAGGTTTGCTTGTGCTTTTGGGCTGATTGGCAATATATAAAACATTTTAATATGTATTTTAAAATATATATAAAACATTTTAAAATAGGTATGCAAGTATTGTGTGTATACATTAGGTATCAGAACAGGCATACACATATACGTCATATATACAAAAAATGTATGTGTTTATATATGTTCTTGTGTGTATATATATGTATATTTATATATGTATGTACCATCAGCAGTGAAGGGAAATTTTTAAAACACAAGTGATTAATAAATCTTAAAGTGACAGAAATGTCTCAAATCATGTACTGTATCAGGCCGTGGTGGGGATTTCTGCTCTTGCAGGGATGAAGCCTGAGTGCTTCAAAGATGAAAGGTGAATCCAAGGACAGGTTGCCTAAAATATTATATTACTTAGCAATAAAGTAGCAAGAGCTTCTAAAATACTCTGTTCTGGTTTTGAAACATAGCAGCTCAAGCAAACGGCTCATCAAAAGACCAGTAGGAGCTTTTTATTTCCCCCGGGCACCAAAACACTACAAAATGCAATCTCGACACAACCAATTTTGATTAAGCAGCTCTGTGTCCATGTATTTCTGAAAAGAAAGGCTGTTGTTGTCAAGTGTTGACTACTGTCACTCTTTGTGCATGAGAGATTGTATTTCATTGCCCTTTTCTATTGTGGGCAGAAGCTGGGTCCTACTGTAGTCAAAATTAAAAGAGAATAGCAGTCCAAATTGAAAGAGAAGAGAGGTTTCTGAAATTTCCTTCTGGTGTCATGCAGTTGAGCCTCTCACTTACATTACAGCTGGTAACAGTGTGCTTGAAGTTCACATTCCAGAACTCACAGAAATCTCATGTTCATTAAACAAAAAGAGGGAAATTGCCAGTTTTTGTGGTTCTGGAGAAAGAAGACTATTCAAAATGTGGTGTAATTTTTTTTGGGAAATGGCATGATCTGTACAGGGCCATTTTGCCCTCAGCAATCCTGCCATAGCCTGGCAGCAGAGCCCCAGCTGGAGAAAGTGGCTGGAGACCTGTTTGGAAAAGGTGGGTCCTACTGTTTGTGACTGAGCAACCTCCATACAGGGAATACAACACTTTGGCAATGGTTCAGGTTTGACATTTATTTTTCTGAAAGTCCAGCCAGGGTGTCTACAGCAATGCAGGAGGGGTCATCGTTTGAACAGACTTACCCTGCTGATGACAGCTTAATAAGCTTCTTTATTTTGTGTTTTTATTCAGTAAGCTTGTTGGCTTTTGTGTCGAGGCTGACCTCTGCTTTTGCCCTCCCCTGCTGCCCCAGCTCCTCTGAAAGGGGCACCTCTGTCTCCATAATTTGTAGTAAAAGGGAATTGTAAAGGGAGGTGAACTGTCTGGCTGTAGGGACATGGGCTCCTACAATGCAATATAACTTTCACAGGGGCCGACCCTCTATGCCCAGTGTGCCTAAAAACTGTTGGGAGTCAGTGGGAATTTTGGGTGCAGAAAGACTAGTACAGGACTGAGCCTTTTTGACAAGAAAATTCAAAAGGCGAGGGAATAATTTGGTGAACGGGATTACTCGAAAGAAATTAATTATGACACATGATGTGAGAACAGGTCAACATTTCATATCTGGCATACATTTTTCTAAACAGCAGAAAGGCATCCCAGTATTGTGACTGTTTGCTATTAGATTCTACACAAAAATATATTGGGGTGGCATTTAAATGCAGTGACTCGAGATAGCAAAAAGATGTGGAATTGTATTTCTTTCCATTCATTTAATTGGAACCATACTGAAAAAGCGTATGAAAACCATCACTCTTCAATATGTCTGAAGTGTAGCTTTGTGACGCTGAGAATGATGTCCAACCTAATAGAATTTCAGATAGAGGAGATATTTTGGCTCATCTTTCGCTTCCAGCTATATTCAGTTTCCCCGTGTGGTTATTTTTCTTGTTATTGTATGCACCAGCTATCTGTTTCTTACTTCACTGTCTGGGAATACAAACCATTCTGTCTCATTTCTGACCTTAAAATGGATTGGACAAAAACAAAAGGAAGTTAAAAAAAATGTTTTGGGTAGTACCCTTGTACTTGTTTCTTGTGTTGTATAAGTCAGCTTTTTAAACGAAAGGCCTCAGTATTGCTGCCTGGGAATATTTTGCATCTATATATATATTCTGTATTTTGTAACATCTGTGTGCTGGGTGGTGGTTCATCAGGAGGGGGTGAATGTAACCATTTCAGATGCTTAACTGGCTGTTGGGACTTGCCCAGTTTGTAATCATGGTAATTGCACATACAAATATGGCCATGTAATTACATGTGCATTTTTGCATTTAGTTTCAGGAGTTCATTTAGCAAAGTATAAATGCGACCCAATAAATCCTTTATATCTCAGACTTCTGTGCTTTTATAACTCTATATAATTATGTATCCAGGGAGGTTTCACTTATGTAAAATCAATAAAGAGCTCAGGTTAGTTTACAGATAGTCAGATACTTGGGCAGTGAAGACTTTTGCCAAGGTACAAACTGGACGCTAAAATGAAAGAATTATGGGCAAAATTCCAGCTGAGAGCAAACCCAACTTGTTATTACTACTGACATTCATGGATCAAGATACAATAGACATAAATAGGTACTGTAATTAATTTCTACTTCTGTGATCATATACACATAAATAGTGAGACTAATTTTTCAATATTTTTTGTGTAAATAGGTATGTGTATTATGTTTGCATTATCAGGAGTGGATAATTGTTGTTTGTCTTCTTTGTTTCTATTCTCAGAGTTGTTTTCACAAACGTTGACAATGTCTGATGGAGTCTGATACCTTTTTTTGTGTTCAGTGTAACTGTGAACCAACAGTTTCTGCCATACTGTCATTTCCCAGTCCGGGTTGCTTGCTAATTTCACTTCTGACTTTTTTTTTCCCAGTGGATAGTATTACCGTGCTAAAGACAAGAGCTCAATTCTGCAGATGATACAGAAACAGATGCTAGGTTTTGACACTCAGAAGTGAGGGTTTTCAAACCTGCTGAGCTTCATCCCATCTCCTTTAGTGTGCCCACACACACGAGGGGTGGGAAGCAGCTGGTAAGGGGTGCAGAATCCAACCTTCCCTGAGAAAATAATATATGTTGTAGTAAATATTTTCATTTAATTCAAGTTTTGGTTAGCATAAATAGCTTAAACAGTTGTGCTGACGTGATCCTCTAATATTTAACTCCTGGCATCAGACTGCACAAAAGGGGTGTCAGAGATGATAAGGAACAAACCCAAGTCTGGTCTGAATGGCTCTAGATGGAGAAATTATTGCTGTTAGTGTCTTTGTCATGGTAGTGGCAGTAAAGACAAACGTCCCTTTTCCTACTTCAAATGTTCATATCGGCATCTATCACAAATCCTTTTGGCATGTTTTAAAATAAAATCTTCTAGCTCTTTTTTTTTTTGTTTAGGTTAATGTCCGTGTTTAAGCAGCTGTTTTGAAATACAGTGCCATTTTTACACCAAAAAGAAAAATTGTTTACTTCTTTTACATTTTTTGGCACCCTTTTTTCCTTTCAGTGTAGACAGCTACAGTCAAAACTAGCAGCATGGCTCATAACAAATCCCGTATTTGCTGACTTCAGCCTGGTCTTTGCTGTTCTGCCTGGGGAGGTCACAAGCTCTAAGAATGTGCTGGATGCTGGGATCTGCTCGCAGGGGCTGTGTGCAGCTTCAGCCGCTCCCTCTGGCCATGGCACTCTGCTTTCCTCACAATTTGGGATTCCTCCCTGTCCTGGCTTCCTCTGCAGGGCCATATCCGAGTACCCTCAGCACTGAGGAACCTCCTCTGTCATCCTCCCTGAGCTTTTTAAAACTAAAAGAGGTTTGGAAAGTCAAATTACTTAGGGCAAGGCAGCAGAGGAGTAGCAACAGGGCTTTTTCTTTAATGCTGCATTTTCACACCAACCCTTTTACTGTATGTTTTATTTGACTAGGGGCAGAGATTACATTTAATTTTATTTCATGTGCATGCTGTTGTGGCTGGAAAGTTGTGATCAGATCCTTATCTGGCTCATTTAATATCCTCTCTGCCAGGGCTTGGCAGGGAGTTCATAAAAGCCTGTCCCCCAGCCTGTCAGACATTGTCCCACTCCATATCGAGCAAGACAGTCTCTTCTCCACAGTCTTTAAATATTCTTCTAGTGCAATTATTTGTGCAAGTGGAAATCATTTAAATATCCTTGGAAAGCAAATAGAAGAAGCTGGAGTATGGCTGAAATTGCCATTTAAATGCTTTTAAATTGTAGAATTAACTGGCAAATAGTATTTTGGAATATTTGTTCTGCTTTAATGATACTGTACACAGAAATTCATCAAGTATGGTGAGAGGCAGTTTCTGGCTGGGAAAAGATAAATGTTGGCTTTTCAATTGCTTTTCAAGGGGCTGTGTCATTGAAATACCCATTGCCACTCAAGGCACGAACAGTAATCCTATGGAAAATGTCATTAAAACTGTTTTACAATATTTTTAAGCATAAAATCAGTATTATTTAGTCAGATATTGCATAGGTTAAATTACCTTTCCTCAGATAGTTTTCTGTTTCTGCATTCATAGATATGTTAAATTATTATTATTGTTATTTTTTGTCATATATTTGTCATGGGTTTACCCTATCTGAATGCAAGGTACCCACAAAAGCCACTCTCTCACTCCCCTCAGCTGGAGTTGGGAGAGAAAATATTTTAAAAGTCTCGTGGATTGAGTTAAGGAGAGGGAGAAATCACTCAGCAATTAATGTCATGGGCAAAATACTTGGGGAAAAATTATCAAATCAGAGCAGGGTAATGAAAGATAAAACCAAATCTTAAAAACACCTTACCCCCCGCTCCTCCCTTCTTCCTGGGCTCTACTTCCCTCCTGATTTCCCTGCCTCCTTTCCTGAGCAGTGCAGGGGAGTGGAATGAGGGTTGTGGTCAGTTAATCATATGTTGTTTCTGTGGCTCTTTGCTCCTCAGGAGAGGACTCCTGAGAGTCTTCCCCTGCTCCAGTGTGGGGTTCCTCCCACGGGAGACACTCCTCCATGAACCCCTCTAGTATTGGGTCCTTCCCATGGGCCACAGTTCTTCCTGAGCTGGTGCAGGCTGGGTTGGATGTAGTGCTCTGGGTGCAGTCAGTCCTGCAGTGGGCTCCCTGCAGGGTCACAAATGGTGCCAGGAGCTGCTCACAGCCTCCTTTGGGAATCCACGTGCCAAGGTGCACGGCGCTGATGTTGCCTGGTTGTGTTGTTTGCAGCTCTATGGCTATTGCTACCAAGACAGCAATGACATCCCAGACACACTGACGACCATCACGGAGCTGGGCTCGCCTTTAGAGATGATTCAGCTCTTACAGACTTCCTGGGAAGACAGATTTCGGGTGAGTAACAGCTGTTGTATAACGATTTTTAGGAGAGTGAGAAATAAATAATATTATGAAGCAGGGGTTGTGTACTCTTCAGCGTAATTCACATTTATTAACTGTTTGTTTTGCATATGATTACATCTTGGTTTAGAAGCAGCATTTAGCACTTCCCTTCTGCAGTGTTTAAGATGCTGCTTTTTGTTATTTTGTCTGTTGATGTTATCTAATTGTAACCAGTTCTATGGTTTTTGCATGATATCTCGAAACATTTCTGACTTGCTGAAGCTTGAGGCCCAGGAGTTTTGGCATTGTGCTCTGCAACTGGGATTTAAACAATACAAGGATGTTACATTTCTCTCCTGATCTTTATCATAGGTTTGTTTTATAATTGTTTTCTACTGCTTCCTGCTCTGTTCATTTTTTCCTGGGGAGAGAGTGAAATAAATGTACACAAATCTCAAACCCAGTTTGTCCACCCCACTGGCAATTTACCAGGAGCACGAAGGTCACACTTAATTTGTCCAAAATGAAGCCAGACTGCAGCAATGCTTTGATCAAGACAGCGCTGTCTCACTTGGTGTATATGGGGAGGTTTTGTTGTCTCAGTTCACTCCCTGGGATGTTGAAAGGCAGCAGCAGTCTCCAGCTGAAATGCTGTGGATTGCTTGGCCACATCTGGGCCAGAAAATTAAAAGTGCGCCTGAGTGAGCTCCGAGTGGAAGGAGCAAGGTGCAGCCCTCGGCTGTGCTGTGGCATTCCTGCACTCTCTGAAGGCTGTGAGCAGGATTGGAGCCTGTTGGAAATGGTCCCTGGGCCGTGCTTCCTTCTGGATCCTGCCTGGGGACAGTGTGGAATAACAGCCTTGGTGCTGGTCAGACCTGGCCAGTGTGCATGTGGGATTAAGTTTCTGTGCCCAAGAATGTTCCCTGGCAGAGTTCATTTTACTCATACAGCTGGAGCAAGTGTGTTCCCTGCACTAAGCTTCAGCTCCCTCTTCCTGAAAGAAGCGTGGTCTTGATAAGCAGCAGAGGAACTCAGCAGGGTTCCCAAAACACAGGACCACCTGCCTTTAGCTCATCTCATCCAGGGAATGCAAATCATGGACTGGGACAGCAATTGTGTGCAAAATAAATGACCAAGAGATGTGTGAGATTATGGATAATAAACAGAGAAGTTTCTATTCCAGTGTTGACATGTCTGAGTGAGCAGTTGCAAAGGGAGATAAAGGAGAATTAGATGGTGATTAAGACCTTCACAGAGGTAGAATTACAGGTGAAACGTTCCTGTGACCACTGTAATGAAGTCTTAAATAATGTCAAGCTCATTCGTTTGTCTAGGATGCAACTAACACAGAAAGGAAGGAAATAAAATTGTCTTCTTGATTTGTGAGACTTGTTTGTGGTCCAGTCCTGAAGTTATTCCTACAATTGATAATTTCCTTGTGTAGGTGGACTAAGCAGTAAGTTGAGTAAGCCAAAGGTGTGTGACACAGAGCAAAGCCTTCACCTGTGTGCTTAAAGCTTGTGCTAAGGGGACATTTGCAGTCCCAACCTGCAGCAGGTCTGCATGGCAGAGCCTGTTGGGATTGGGCACAAAGGTTGCTAGTGCTGGAGCAGGGGGCTTTTTGACATTTGAGGAAAGACAATAACTTTGAATGACAAGCTGTGGGTTTGTTCAAGTTAAATTCTGGGTTTGTTGGCATTTTAAGATACCTGTATCACAGGTTAACTTGGGCTGGATGGGCATTTTCTCTACAGTGTGTTGCAGGATAACACAGACATGAGTTCTGTGTCCTTCCAAGGGGAGGTAAGGGTGGTCAAGTTTAGCATCCCATAAGCAGGCTTGTATACACCTACAAACATCTCCATATGAACTGTGGTATCCTGTAAGCAGGAGAAAAATATTCTTGTCTGGTCAGCCAGGAGAAGGATTATGTAGAAGCTTGAGATGGTTCTAATGTCCCACAAGTGAAGGGTCTGTAAGGGGTAATTTCAGCTGTGCTCAGCTTTCTTATCAAGGTTGCATTGAGGTGTACCCTTGAGTGTTTGTTTAAGCCCCTAGACTGAATTAGGATTTGACTACTTCAATGCACATGCCCTTAACATTGTATTTTAATAGAAAACAAAGATTATATATAAACAGTAAAAAGCCTGCTATACTGAATAAGACCTGTTATTTATTTAATACATAAAAATTCCAGTATTTAACTGTGTTCATATTACTGCTACATTTGGATTAATAGATTACATAGTGGACTCTAAAGGAATGCATGAATTGAAAACAGGACTTTGGCAAGGGGGCTGAATTCAATGTTCATCAGCATTGCTGTCTAGTAAGAGTTACTCAAGTTTCTAACCTGCTGTGGAAAAGTGAAACATCAGCACAGAGCTCCCACCTCAGGCTCAAAGTGGTGCACTAGGGTCCTCCAAGGCAGACCCATCAATGCAGACAGACATATACACTTACCCCGAGGCATGGTGAAGAGTTACACTGGGCCTGTGGAGCTCTTCTTCCTGGGAGGAAGAAGGAAAAAGGGAAAGATATCAGAGGAAACAGTGGAAAAAAATTATAAAAACAGTCAAGAGGCAGGATCAGTACAGAGGTAATACAGACATTGTCTGCAGTTGGAGCTCCAGGCATGGGTGCAGGGCGGTCCAGCCAAAATTTCCAGACCTGGAGTTTGTAAAAGAGCAGTATTAGACTGTGTGGTCAACGCCTGTGCATAATGAGTTATTAAAAGTTAATGCTTTTATTTCTGTTAAAAGTAAGAATAGCAACAATGAGCCCTGCTTCAAGAATAGTGTGGGAAAGTACTTGTAAAGAAGCTTATTTTTGTTTCAAGTCTCTCAGGGTTTTACAATCAGCTATGTTAATCCTGTGAAAAATACCTTGGTTGCAACATTTAGTTTTGAGGGTAAGTTATAAGGCTTATACCAAGTCATATATTTATGAACATGTCTTCAGCGAAAGTGGTTTTGTTGTATACTTTGCACTGAGAAAACAATGTGAGGTACCCGTGCTTTTGTGTTTCAGATATGTCTCAGCTTAGTTCGGCTTCTGCATTACTTGGCTCACTCTCCTCTTGGCTCGGTGACATTACTGGATTTTCGCCCTCGGCAGTTTGTGATCGTGGATGGGGAGCTGAAGGTGACAGATCTGGATGATGCCAGTGTTGAGGAGAGCTCTTGCACCAGTAACAGTGACTGCTTCATGGAATTCCCTGCAAGAAACTTCACCCTGCCCTGCTCGGTTGAGGGACGGTGCCAGAGCATGAATGAAAAGAGGAATCTCTACAATGCCTACAGGTCTGTGATCAGATAAAGTCATGTAGAATTAGGAGTAGACCTAGAGCTCCAGCATCCTGTACAGTTATTCATACCAATGAGCACATACTATTTCAGAACCAATGCCCAAGAGTAAGTGAAGCCATGAATAATTGTTTCATTTGTGAAAGTACGTGACATTTATAACGTTTGAAATATTTTGCATACTCTGAGTGTGATTCATCACTCAGTCTAATTCTGTTGGTTGAAGCCCTCTGAATTCTTCACTCAAGTAGAGATTTTCATAGGAGTGAAGCATAAGCACTTTCGGAGCTGGGGGCCCACAAGCTCTGTGGTGAGATGATTCCAGCAGCTCTCTGGTGTAAGTTAAGAGGGGTCACCACGTGTTTTACATCACCAGCTGAGCCAAGGGCTGGCTTTAGAGGGAGACTTAGAGCTCAGTTCACATCCTGCCCTCTGGCTCAGTGCTCCCTGATTTTGGAGCCTGCTGTGGTAGGGTGATAACAGCTCCAGTGTGTCCCTGGAGCTGCTGGGACTACCCTCAGTTGCCGACAATCTGAGGTCTAAGCCCAAACCTTTTAAAGCAAGGGTGGTCTTTTCACCCTCCCATCCCTGGATCTGTGTGAGCAGGTGCTGTGGGACTGACTCCCAGTGCCATGCCCACAGTGGGGACATGTGGGTGATGAGCCATGCTGGACCAGTTGGCCACGCTGAAGGAAGTGTTCAGCTATTGCAGCGTCTTCCAAATTAGATTCTAAAGGTGTGTCCAGATTTGCAGCTGGATCCTTCTGGGTGATGGCTTTGTGTCTGTGGCCTTGGCTCTCCCCCACTGGCCATCACACCCCCGGAGGGCTGTGTGGGATGCTGGGGAAGCCATGTCACTGCTTTCCTGGGAGCCAGTAGTAGATGCTCAGCCGTGCTCATCCCGCCCTTGCCGCTCTGTCCGATGGGCGCTGCTGGGACAGGCGGCCGCCTTGGCTGATCCAGATAGGAGGATGGAGATCTCACAGCAGTGCCATAATGGTGTGGAAGCTCATTTCTTAGGCTTCCCTTTCAAGTGCCATGCCATTCATTGCCTTCCAGACCACAGTGAGGAGAGGCTGCTCCAAAGAGAGCCTTCTGCTTTGGTCGCAGGGCGCTCACCAGCATGTGTGTCGCATTAGCTGACCACACTGAAATGGGCTGCACCACATGACAGCCATCTGCAGTGGTGCAGCACGGTATTTAGTGTGTCCTGCAAGATTTTCCGTTTCCATTTTCTTGGCTTAAAGATCTTGCTTAGCTTGCTAGCTTTTGGTTAGGACTGTCTGACTATTTCTGGGTAAGAAGCCTTTAATAGGTGCCCATCCATCTCGGTCATAAGTGGGGACATGTCTGTGGTGTGGTGGGCTTGTGGCAGGTTGCTGGCCACGCTGAAGGAAGTGGTCTTTTTCTAATACAGGTTTTAATATTGCCTTTGAAGTGCTCTCAAGTGTGTATTTCATGCACAGTGCCCCAGTGTTCTCAGCCCCTGCTTTGCCTTAATTCCATAGAGACATGGGGTTTTGTGGAATGGTGGATTCCATGGCTGTGACCACCCATGCTAAGGCATTACAACAATCCCTATGCACTTGTCCTGGAAGGTGAAATCCTCACTTCATTAGGAATAGGCTGTTAAATTTGTTGTTTTCATAGGTTCACTCTGTTGCTGTAGGCTTAGAGGTTGCCCTCTGATGCTGTTAGATAGAAGGCAAAAGCAGCAATATGTCAAACAATGCATAAACCCCTTGTAATTTTAAAACACAGCACACCCTAACCTTGAAAGCATACTTAAGTCTATCTTGCTGGTTTCTTTATGAGGTAAATAATTAAAGGAGAGAAAACATTTGGGAGAAACCTCTACAAAAACTGGCCCATCTTGACTTTCAGATGGTTACCTCCTGTCACCAATGTGTCTCACTGTGTTTTCCTTCAAAAGTTTGGAGGAACAGTTTCCAAAGCACTGGACAGTTTTGAAAGTAAACATAATTAATTAATATTTTGAGCTGTTAACCGATGGCTGAGATGAATTCTCCATCATTGAGAATTCTTAAATTAGGATCAGATAGTTGTCAAAAAGAAATAATTTGTAGGAGTGAATGTGAAAAGATCTGACAGTCTGTGTTAGGCAGATCACAGGGGATACCACTGGCCCTGGAATCCATGAATACCAAATGTTCCTGCAATTAAGTTGTGCAGACTGCAGTGTCTATACTTGTCAGGATTTCACATGTGGGTGTTTGCAGTAGAACAGTCACATGTTTCTGTGGCCCTGTAGCTACGGAAAAACAATAACCTCCGTGACTTGCTTCCAGCCAGCAAACTTAGTGACAACTACTGAATTTCTGCAAAGAACTATTTACCATCAGTTGGATTCTGCTGTAGGGATAATCCCTAAGCAAAAACAATGAGCTAAAATTTACCAGAAGAATTATTTGTTACAAATGTTGTGCTGCTCTTCAGTTTTCTGTATGTATTTATATTGGCTGTTTCATACTAATCGTCAGGAAGACTTACCAGTGGATTGTCCCACTTGGGAAAACCATAAACATTATTTTTGTTTGAGATGAAAAAAGGAGTTACATTCTCAAAGAAATATTCATTGTGTAAATAGAGTGTCAGCTCAATAATACCTACTTTTCTGATCAATTTTTGGTATCAGTAACTGAATTTTCTAATTTGCACTTATGTAAAGCATCTGCTGGTCTCCTTCCTGTGCATGAGTCCCTGGAGGTTTCCATTTGATAATGTGGTCTCTGTACATGAAAAATTGTTTACTTTGCTTTGCAAGTTAGATGTGAAGCGGGGCAATTTCCCAACTGTGTTCCTGTTCTTCTCATTAGCTAGTATTTATGTCCAGTAGTTCTGTTTATATTGTCAGATCCTGACCTGTCCATCTCCTTCTTAGGTTTCTGTGACAGTGAGTTAGTTGCAATAGGTAGTAGTATTGGCAGAGTGGTAGAACTCTAAAGGAGGAATATGAAAATTAAATGTACTTCAAAGGATGGTAATGGCACTTTTTTTTTTTTTTGTAATAAAAAAAACTAAAATGGAGTTATGGAATCTCCTTCTCTGTAGATATTTAAAAGCCACAAGGACACAGTCCTAAGTAACTTGTTCTGGGGACTCCTGCTAGAGCAGGGAGGCTGGACTGGCTGACCTCCAGTGGTGCTTTCCAACCTACCCCATTCTGTGATTCTGCCTCCATCAGTGAACACCTACATGAATGCATCTTGATTATAGATAAATGAAAGGAACAGAGAGGACATTCTGTATTCCAGCAGCATTAAAACAATAGAAGGTGGCTTTCTCCTGGCAATTAATTTGAAAGTCTAAGAAAAGTGTAGTAAAGAAAAGAGTAATTTCATTTGTAAGAAATGAACGGAAATTTAATTTATGCTCTTTCAAGGTTTGAGAAAAAACCAAGCCTAAGACTTATTGGGTTGATGGCATCCTTTTAGTTTGTTAAAGTACAGACAGCTTTGCAAATAGTCACAATCCATGGGGCTTCACAGCAAATTGCTGTATTAATGGGACATTTACAGGTAGGTACAAGGCAGCCTTGTATGTAGCAGCATGGTCTAGGTTTGCCAGACAGCTGTGTGTGAATAGTCTCAGCTATGTATTTATTTGAGTATAGAATACTATTATATTTCCTGAACAGGCCAGTGGCATATAAGCAATAGGAATTTTATTCCTTATGATCAGGAGTTACCAGATGTTTGTAAACTCTTGTAAAAAAAAAATGTCAATATCAGTTACTTTTCTATTGCAGGTTTTTTTTTACCTATCTTCTTCCACACAGTGCTCCATCCTCACTGAGACCATTACTGGATAAAATAGTCAATGCAACAGGTAATCACAATAAACATGGTAATGCCTACTACTTGCTTTTTTTAGTGTAACTATTATGGTTGGGAGGGGAGGATGCTGCTTTTGTGCTTACTGCAATAGAGCTAGATTGTTTGTCTATTCAGGATAAAATTGTTCCCGTACCAAGAAGGCAATAAAGAGCCAGAGAAATTCCATTTTTAGATTTCATCTAGGCTTCACAGAGGTATTTGTTTCATCCTAACAACTCACAACACTGGGGTGAACTGCATCAGAATGCAATTCCTTGTGGAGTCTGGAAGAACGTCTGTCCCTGGAAAGGGAAATTTTAATGATAACACCCGGGATACTTTCTCATTGTCAATGATACCAGTGGTGTTTTATACCTCAGAAGCCAGAGGCACAAATGACATTTCCATAGATTTTCGCTGATTACTCTTGTCTCAAAGCCACTACCTTGGTAGTTGCTTGTAACACTGATTTGGGGTTTTTTCAGTGCCTTACTCCACTGTGAATCTGAAGGGAAAATAAATGATGCTGGGCTATAGCTAATGAGCAAGCAAAGCTTTGAAGTTCCCTGTATTGGCTGATGCTGATCTCTTGTGGGGAGTTCTCCTCAGTGCTTTGTGCCTGCAGACCTGGGGCTACCAGCTGGAATGCCTGGGTCATGCCAGTGTGAAACCTGACTTGTAGGAACTCCGGATTTTCCTGCCCACATCACATCCCTGCTGTGGAGCAGGGCACCATGGGGCTCCCGTGCTTAGGGCTGCATTCAAATGAAACCTTGTTTTGTCCTGTGCAGAATGCTCCTCATCTAAGTCATTCTTTTCCTCTGCTTTTAAAGGAGAACTTCACTGGGGAATAGATGAGACAGCTGCTCAGCTGGAGAGAGTTTTGAATCTGTATAAGAGTGGGGAGTACCTGCAGAACACAACCCGGGTGCCGAAAGCTGGTAAAGTCATCTTTCTTGAAACTTAAAATGCGAGACTTTGTCATTACTGTGAGGTTTGCAAGGGCTAATGTGCAGAAAACAAAGCTCAGTGGTCCTTGAAATCATGCATGTGATAATATTTTATCTGCTTTTTGCTTCCTGGGAGCCTCCTGTAACTCTTCTCACTATGTGATGTAGCTGGACATCCATAAGTGTGAGCAGGCTGTAATGGGAATAAGGAAATCCAAAGGGAGTTCTCCATGACAGATTTACGGGAAATGTGTCTCATCACATCCACACCCTGCTGTTGTAGTATCAGAACGTGCCTGAACATACATTGGGGAGAATTCAGTTGTGAGGCTGTAACCCCCATGGGTTTCCCGGGACTTAAAAGGAATTTCTAGTAACATAAGTGTGTGTAGACTGTAAGAATAAAATTTTTACTTCTTTTGCAAGGTAAAAATAGTGTGTCCCTCAGCTTCTACTAGCAACAGAATTAAAAAAGAAAACAAAATCCAAAAAACAAAAACCAAAAAAAACGACAGGAGGAAAACAAGGCTGAATAACAGTATCTTTTTCATAATTTGTCTGTATGTTCAGGCTGTGGTACGAAGTGGTGCATGTTCTTCCTAGAAGGATAGCTGTGGAATTGTACATGTCAAAGAATATTATGTGTGCTGGAAATGACTGTTAAGCCCAACAATTGTAAAAGCTGTTTTGCAAATTAGTTTTGTGTACGTACAACGTTCATGTCAAACTGTCAACATAATTGACTGCAAGTTGATAGGAAAATTATGGCTTTGCTGCAAAAGCTCAGTAAATAGGGAAAGATGGGTTCGAAATGAAGATGAATGTTGGCATAGGGGGTTTGAAAAGTTCAGTGAAGCATTTGCTCAGTGAAAGAGACACGGGAGCCAAATTCATTCTGGTTGTAGCTCTGTTAATCCCAAAGGGCCATGATACCAGGGATGAATTTGACCCGCTTATCAGAATAATTCAATATTTATTTTGTTGTAAAATTGGCAGGAAAATTGTTGCAGGTGTTCATTTAACTTTCTAATTTTCAGCTTTTCATCACAGTCTGTGCTGAGTGATACCTGTCAACACAGCAAAATTATTTTCAGCAGTACAATCAATAGTACAAATGTGTCCTTTGTTGAAGAAGTGCCAGGAGAGCTGAAGTTGTTCTATGATGCTGGTTGATTCCAGATTTCATTGCTGTATCAGGATGAGGTGAAGTTTTTGAATTTTAGAGGTCTGTCATGTTTATAAAGACTCTCAAGGAGAGAAGCTTTGGACAGCAGTAGTCAATGTATCAGTGCAGGTTTCCACTGATACGAAGCAGAGCTCCGTGTATATTTAGCTACTGTAATAATTACACATTTTTGTGTTCATTTAGTTCTGTAGAATCTTGGATAACATAACACAGAATCCACTACACCCATGTTCGTGGTTGGTAATGTCCTGCTCTGCAAGGAGCCTGTTTTATTTGCAGGACATTGCTAATGGAGTTAGGCACTTCACAGTGTGACCAAAGATGTTGAAAATCTGTAGATGCTTTGTGTAATATATTGGATAATGTGCATTAAATACCATGAGTGTAATATTGAATTCCTTGATAGGAAAATGTTCTCAACCAGGGGACAAGCCTGAGGAATTTGGTATCTTACTAGAAATTACACTTAGATTAGATGTGTTCTCAGACTTAGCTGCCATGCCTTTAAGATGTGCAGGCCTGTTTCTAGTTTGTTCTAAAGCCACTTTAACAAACTAGAAAAGGTGGTGTAAGTTATTTCTATTTTAAGCTCTTTCCTTGCCAGACAGATATGAAAAAGTCCTATCATGAGGGTTAAAATGTGCCTACATAGCCACTTTTATAATTTTAATTCCAACCATAATCTTTCCTCAACTGATACTTGATACTAATACCGTGTTGGAATTAATTTTAAAAATTTTCAATCCAGGGATTATGGAACTAGAAATTATTAGTTAGAATTTGTCTTGAGATAATGGAATGAGGAATTCTCCTGTGGTACAGTGGAGCTGCAGGAGAGGGTGACAGGTGTCACCTGGAAGGGAGAGGTGTCCAGGGAATCAGCCTCTTCTACTGGCAGGATATTCCCAGCTGAGACTGCATCCTTATGCCGAAACCAAGGCTGAACAGCTGAGCAGATGGAATATTTTGTATCGATCTTGGTAAAGGGGCAGACAGGGATGAAAAGGAACAACTGTGATCTTTTCCCAAGCTGTCAGTCGAAGTCCTGCTTTCGCCCTGTTTGGACAAAAAAAAATTTTAAGATTGCGTGATTTTATAAAATGTATTCTGTGTTTCTCCTCAGCATAGAGAAAGTTCAAGAATGGTGTTTTTCAACCCAGTTCTAAGTTAAGATAAAATTAAAGATGATGATTCTCAGGCCAGATCGGAGTTAATCACATCTTTGCATTCATACCCCAATGGGTGCCAAGATGGGGGAGGCACAAGTTTGCATCCATTTTGCTCCAGATGATAGAAATCTCACAAGGTGACTCAGTCCCAGGACTTCTGCTCTCACAAACAGCAGAAATGACAAGAATTTGTGATGCCAGTCTCCTGGCATCTAAAGGTTTGTGACAAAATAAGGCCTTTCTGTTGCATGATCTATCTTGAAATCCTGAAAGAAAGGGAGGAGAATTCAGATCCAAGAATTGTAAGGTTTTGTTTTGTTTTTGAAAAGAAACTACAGAAGGTTCATGTAATGGTGCTTCAGAATTTGTCTTAGGTCTTAAATGCTTGGAATTATGCATTATCTTGGATAGAGCATTGTAAATTCATACTAGGAAAGACAAGATCATGATCTCGGGCAAGTCGTGTAAGGCCATAACTAAAACATTAATGTTGAGGAACCAGTGTGTTATCTGTGTGAAGTTATGTTTTTGAAAGGAAGACCTCCTCCTATGAACACCTCAAAGTGAGAAAGGTGATATTGATAAGCAGTAGGGAAGCGACTCAAAGAAAGTTCTTGTCAGCCCTAGGGTTCCCATAAATAAAGTTTAACAAGATGACATAGTCATATTACAGAAGGTCTTGGATATTAAGCTTTCACTGTGCTTCAGTTGTAAAGATTTTATAGTGCTGTAAATTATATTATGCTCTGGACTTTGGTTTAGTATCCTAGAGTGGAGGCGTGGGAGACATTCGATAGCTGTGTATGTGTTCTGCAATCATAAATCACACTGCTGTTCATGTTGATATGGGAACATTGCAGCGTTTAAAACAACACCAGGAACAAATGCTTTTATATTCTATTGGCTGTTGGCCTCTCTTGCTGGAATCCGGAAGAATGTGAATTAAAACAGGAACCATGTATTTCTTCTGACATGTGTTATCTAAAAAAGATTAAATCATTCCATTAATTACCCAGATTAAGGAGACTATAAAAAAACTACTGATGTTCATCAGTGAAGTCATGCCCCAGTATCAACGTTTTTATTACTTCAATCAAGTGACAGTGATTTGTACCAACTTAGTATCTGGCCCTTGAGCTAAGCCCCAGCCCTTCAGTTAGCTCAGAATTTACTCAGAAATGCGTGAAATCAGCTAACACTCGTAAATCGGATAGCTTTGTTATTCATTAAAGCTAATAAATGACCCATTATTAGGTCTGGGGGTGTGCAAGCCCACAGAAAGCTGTAATTAGCTGCTGTTGTTAGCTGAAGGCACATTCTCCAAGCTAAAAAAGCTGGAAGGCTGGACATAAAGCAAAGACACGTTGTGTTTTCCTTTGTCTCAAGACAATTTGGCAGGATTATGCTGTATGTAAATATTTACAGTACAACAGTGTTTTGAAAAAAATATTCTGCAGGGTCACTATAGCAACCTGCTTAGGAAATTGTAAATCCACCCAAGAATTATTGAAATCAGGAACAAACTGCAGCCCAGATTCCTGCTCTATCGCAATATAACAAATCTTAGCAGCTTTATATTTCTAAAAATCATTTTTATACATGTGCCTTTGGTGTCAGGGCTGAGGGGGAAAGGTGCACAGGGCAGAAAGCCTCCCTTTGCACCCTGCCTTACTTGGAGGCTGTCCCATCAGTGCCAGGCAATCCCAGCACACAGGAGAAGAGAAGCAGGGCTCCTTCACACCCGTGTGGCACTGGCAGCTCGGTGGGTCTGTGCAGCTCTGCAGTGACCACAGCCACTTGCTTTTTGCTCACTTGTATCTCCACCACCCTGCAAACCATTTGCCCTGTTCCCTGAGCAATGTGTTCTGCTGTTGCTGAACTTCTCCCTGTCCAACTTGGCATCATTGCACAGCAAAATACTTTCTGCTGAGGTCCTCAGTTCCCTGCCAGAACACCAGAGAAGTCGCTGAGTGTCTTTTATAAATCCTGTGGGCATCTATCTTCAAGCTTAAGTGCCCCAACATGCGACCCTAGGCACGTTCTGGCTTGTCCATCGTCAGCATCGCTGTTTTTATGATCGAGTGGGCCACGTGCAGTGTTTAAGCATCTGTAGGACATTTTGGGCACGTTGCCTTGGGTGAATTGGTGTGTACCACAGAGGTGGCTGTGGGTATGGAACAGCTCCCTGGGATGCGGGGCACGAGGCAGGAAAAATGCTCCAGCTGTGTCCTGTTAACAGGAATAAAATGTAAGGGAACATGTCGTTCCTCTCGCTATTTATTTGTGTTTCGGTGACAGCCTGCATTCCGATTTAAATACGGCTCCACCGCGAGCACAATGGAAGTGCAGAGAGAGCAGCGAGGCTCGCCCCGCTCCCAGCCCCTGTGCAGGAAACTTCCAGGGGACAGAAACACTCCCCAAAGGAGCAGGGCTATCTCCAGAGCTGTGTCCTGCCAGGCCAGCCTGGCTTTCCAAGCAGTTGGGATGCGTCAGGACTGATTGGAAGCAGAGCTCGTGGGGTTGTATCGCCTGTCCTGTCGTTCCCTCAGACATCCCAAAAAGCCTCTCTGCAGCGAACTGTGCAGGGTGCTTTGCAGGGCCTGCTGTCAGAGCGTGTTTAAATGGGAGGTATTGGAACACGAGGAAGAGTTCAGTGTAAAATGAAGCGTACTAAAAGCATCGGTGCATTATTGTCTATTTTGGATCCAATACTCTTCTCCAAAAGCTCCCTGGGAATCAGAGGGGACTGTTTGCAGAGCAAAACACTGCCCAATACCACTTTTTGCTGATATTGGCAAGATCAGGCTCTTTCTGCTTACTTGTGAGCAAAGCAATTGAAAGCAATTCCAGAGTCGACTGCCAGTGTTTCTCTTAAGACTGGAGGAAAAAGAGAGGGAGAAAAAGGAGCAATATGATTTTTCTCTCAAGGATGAACGTGGTTGTGTCTCTGTCATTGACCCACAGTGTATTGGCAGGTGATAAGAGAACTGGGCAAATCTCCAACAAGTAGCTGTAGTTGGTAGTAAAAATGCAGTCTGGCTGCTGTGGCTGAAATAAACGGTCATTAGGACTGATTAAAGTCAGATTTAGGGTGATTCAGACAGGCTAAAAGGGGGAAACCACAGGCGGTTTCACATAGTTTATTATATACTTGTGGAGCTCTTTATATGATTCAGTCTAGTACAGTGAAAATGAGTATGTTTATAGATTGTAGTCGGCTTTGGGACAATGCAGGTGGTTTTTGATGGAAAAAAAATAGAACAAGAATTTAAAGCACTGGCTTTTTGAAATAGCTCTTGCACTGGTCAGTGATGCTACAGATTGCTTTTAAATATGCCTCTCTTGTCACAACAAGTGTGTGATCTTGGTGTGGAGATCACTGTGGCCATCATGGGGATGTGGCTAACATGCTAAGAAACTTATTAAGATTTTGACCTGATCAAAGCAGCATGTTTTGATTGATCAGAACAACCTTGTAAAATATTTAAAACTATAAAAGCTATCACAAAAGAAAACTTTTGAGGGTAGCCTGGATTCAGCATAGCAAGCTATCTTGAAGTTCCAAAATGTTTGCAAGAAAAAATGCTTTGGAGTAGAATCTCATTGTGAGCTCTTGTATTACCTCTGCTCTGTTAAACTCTGGAGTAAATGCACTGTTAGTGACATCAAGATCAGGCTTACTGCATTGCATTTATTTGCTTCAGTCCTCACAAAATTAGTAGATGGAGGAAAGGATTCTTTTTCTGCTGATACTAGTAGGGATGCCTTGCATTTCTCTAATCTATTCCTTGCCATTACCTTGATAGACTTTATGTACTCTCTGTCAAGCTATGTGTATGTACGCAAAAGTGTAAATTTATGGCTGCATTTATAGTATTAGGCAAGCATTTATTGGTTTTAAACACCATTAGTCTGGAAATCGACCAGAACTTTGACCTTTTTATGATGTGATTTACTGCTGTGAGCCTTCAAATTCCAAGGACTCCATTTAAGCAAGTTTCAGGTCTTGGCAGGACAAAAACTTAAGCTGGAGCTGTCTTTAAGCCATTGGGGTACTGCTTAATTGAGTAACTGCACTGTGGTGTCCAAGATGGTAATTCAAAGGTGTAGGGCACACGCAGGTTTCCTGAGATGTGTGACCTGATGTCATTGCTGGGACACATCTCAGTGGAGGAGCATCCTTCAGGAAGGCCCTTCTAGTTCATGTAAGAGGAGTGCATTCCTTCTCAACTCATACAAATAAGGGCTAAAGGGTGAACTCCCTAAGTCGACAGGATGCAAGTTAGAGATTCCAGGAATACTTGCCTTTACCTTGCAAATGGGCAAGGCAGCTGCCTTGCTGTGCTGGAGATGGAGTGAGATTTGAAGAGAAGTGCACTTTGCTTAGCCCACCACTTGGTTGGTGTTGCAATGAGTTTCTAACCAGTTCTGACTGCAGTAGTTTAGGAGGAGGTCCCGTGTTGGCTTCCCAGGGCAAACAGGAGTGCTTGGCTGGTGCAGGGCCACCAAGTATCCTGCTCTCTACTCCTTGTGGCTGCCTTCCCATTGGGATGCTCCCAGGGAGCAGTGAGGAAGGAAGAGACAGCCACACGGCTCTGCTGTGTGGTGAGACCATCCTGGCATGGCTGTTTCCATCCTTGCACACTCAAATCAGGACCTTGCCATCGCAATTACTGCTGGCTCAACTCCATTGATTAATGTGTCTGAGCTGCCCAGATGATTTACCAGGCTTGGTCACCTTGAAAAAGGCAATGGAAAGGGAGAACTTTATCTCCTGCCTCTGACACATCGTGTAAATCACTGCTGCTCTTTTGAAGTCTGTGGATATAACCCCTGAGAGCTGTACTGGGAGCAGTGCTGTACTGGGAGAAGAAGGGAAGTGCTATAGGCCTATTAAGAAGCATATCTGTGCTCAGAGGAGTTTAAATATTTTAAATATTAAATAAGGGTCCTCAAGGTGGGCTTCTCCCTTGCATGAAGAAAAATACACGATGTGATGTAGGGCTGCTCTCTTGGTGCTGTGATGGTTTGCTGAGGGATGCTGCAGCTTCCTCCCAGCCCCAGCATGGAGCCTGTCAGACTCCCCAAGTGCCCTCAAGAGGGGCTGGGACACGCTCCCTGCTCTCATGGAGATTCAGGAAGATGCTTCATCTCTGCCTCCACAGCAAGGACCATCCTTCTGTTGATGCCTTGGGTTTTAGCTTTTAGATTTTTCGGAATCTCTGCTGCTTGGTGTGTAATTCTGAAACTTTGTGTTAGGTGTTAGTAAGTTCTCCTCACAGGGTGGTTAGACAAAACAATCCCTTCTTTCCCAGCTAGAAAATCAAGGACAACTGGTACCCACAAAGCATAAACAATGAGGAGGGGAAAGGGGCAAGCCAGGGGGCTGAGACTTCATAGCCTGGGGCTGTGGTTGGACAATTGACCCCAATGTGTAGATGAACCAAAACTTATAAAAGTGTAAAGACTCGTGACCGGGATCCATCTTGGATTTGACTTGGGTGCAGCTCTGGCCAAGTTCTTGCACTGCCCAAGGTGTATCCTTTCAGTAAATATCTATTTCATTCCTTTTGCTCTGCTTGGTCCCTGTTCCATGTCAGCTTTTCCAGGTGTCACTGTGAATGCCCTCTGTGGCATGGGGCTTGGCACAGTGCAGTGTGAGGTGGCCATTCTGTGGTGTGCAAAGAGGAGCTGTGGATAATCACATTTTATAATCAATCAAGACAGCATGTGTGCTGATACAAATGGTTACATATCGTGCTAACTGCTGGGAATTGTTTTGATTTTTTTACATTTAATTTGTGCACATCATTTTACTGTCCGAGGCTGTGAGGTACAAATCAATACTCGGCAGTTGCCAGTGGAGATAAGAGAATATTCTGTTACATTCAATTATTGTTACACTACAGTTGATACAGAAACTGGGGGAAAAAGGGACTTTTACCTAGCCAACAGTTACGCTCTGATTTCTCTTCAGAAGAAGTACATAAATATTTTTGATGGAGAATTGACCAGTCATAATGTGGAACTACATTTTGAATTTTTTTCTTCTTGTGCATGGATCTGCATTTCCTGAATTAAGAAAACCTTTTTGGTTTTGATTTAACTGGGACATGATCAGATCTGATTTTGCTTCTTGTTCGGGAATGTTTCATATGATACTTTTAATGAGCTAAGGCTTAAAATAGAATGTATTTACTACATTTGTTTCCCACTATTTCAGACTGTGTGGTGAGAATGAGCACTTGTGAATGTGCACTTCTTTTCCCAGTTGAAATGCTGACAGTCTGGAGTAGCAGACACACTTGCCTTTGACTCAGTGGTGTTCTTACAGTGTGCTGTATGAAATATTAGCAGGCTGAATCAGCAGAGCCAGGCAGAAAATGCCTGAACCAAAGTGACTTAAGAATAGGCTGTGAGTCAGGGCATGCAGCTCTGGTTTCCATAATAGACACAATTAGAAGAAATATAGAATGTATTTAGTTTTTTGAATAGGACGTGGGGAGGAGAGACAGGAGGGAACCATTAATTTGTGCGTCTGGAGGCTAAATAGAAATGTTTATAAATGATCAGTTGAATTTGCTGATGCATTCATTAGAGAAAGCCCCGCTAGTGGCTGGGAAAGTGAGAGGAGCTGTGAACAGAGAACAAGAGGCAGCTCATAAAGGCAAGTGAGACTGAACGGCAGCCAAGGGAGAGGAGCAGAGCAGCCGGTGGGGCAGCGGAGGCGCTGGGCGAGGACCACGCTGACATGCTCCTGCTAATTCCCTCCCCCTTCTCTGCAGAGGCACATCAAGAGACTCCTCTTTTGTCCTAATCTGAGCAAGCAAAAAAAGTTTGCTTAATTAAAAGCCTGTCTTTTCTTCCTTCTCTAAAGGAGCCGGAGAAAAATAGCATGCTCTTCTGAGGGAGAGGGAGGGCTGGGAACGCCTGGTCAGGTCTCACCCCGACAATCCTGCTCACTGTTGAGAAGTAGGACAGTGAGTCAGTTCATTCAAGTGGATGCTGTTTATTCAATGGGACATTCTTCCTGTAAAACTCCTAATAAAACCAAAGCCTCGCCTCCGCAGTGGGGAAGGGGTTTTGTGCACAGACTGTTTATTTACAGACGCTTTCTGGAGAAAAAGGTGAGAAGAAGAAAGGAGGAAAGGAAAAGGAAAGTAAGGTGCAGAGCTATAAACACGTTTGGGAGTGAACCAGGGTTGGTACAGTCTAACCTGTCAGCTTTTCCATCATATATCCTGCTCCTAAGCTGTTCCAATAAACTTTGCCTGTTAAAAACAACCAGTTTGCTGGAGCTTTCAAACCACTGCTTTGCTCTGGTTTGCAGAGTACAGGCGGGTGCCTGAAGCCTTCATTCCTGATGAGAACTACAGATGCTGGCCATCCTACCATCACAAGGGCTGCCTCCTCTCCGTGTTTGATGTCAATGAAGCCATTGAGATCTGTGACAGCTATTCCCAGTGCAAAGCTTTTGTCCTCACTAACCAGACGACTTGGACAGGTAGGTCCTGGACGCTGTGGAGCAGAAGCAGCAACTGAGTCACGCTTCTGGGAGGTGGGAACAGGCACTTCCATGGAACCAAGAAAAAACCTAATTTCTGTTAACTTTGCCTATGGCTAACCAGTGACTATTAGGTCATCATGTCAGACTGTCTGTAGTTGGAATATTGAAGTTAATTGATATACTAAAAAAGTATTCTGGCACAGGGAAATTCATAGGAAGTTTAGACCAGCTCCTATCTCAGCTTACAATATTAAAAGCAAATGGGAATTAGTAGCAGTATTTGTAGTCTTATTTGTAATTCCCTTTGCCATATCATTCCTGAGGCACGAGCACTTGAGTCCCTGAAACCTGCAGCTCAGAAATTTGCTCAGTAGTTGAGGGATCCCGTTTGCCATGTAATACTTTTAAAGAAAATAGTTATGGGAGCCCCCTAGAGAGGCAGGCTGGGAGCAAATAGCATTCGATTTTCTCAAGTTTAGAGAGGGAAGACAGAAGTACAGCAGATAGGGAGTGTTTCTCTGGTCTTTGCTGCCAGGAAAGGCAGTGATTTTGCAGTTCTCTGGGGCAGCAGGAGCTCTTTGGGAAGCAGGAATGTGAATAAGGTGCCAGGTCAGTGAGTGTGGGGAGATAGAAGAGCTGTGCTGTGGCTCCCACAGATACCAAACAAAGAAACCTTGCCAAATTCAGCCCCCACTGGCCTTGGATATATATGCAGCAGGTGCCTTATGCTACCCAGGCTGTTGTCACTTGCTGCTGCTTTTTGTCTGAGGACTAGAAACCTTGTTCCAGCTTGTTTAAAGCCCAGAGCTACAAAGTGGTCAGCAAGAGCTGTTTCAGAGAAAGTCATGTTTAATATACATTGCACTGATCAGTTTTGTAAAGATTAAAGTGTGCAAATACGATTCTGCTTCTGCACAGTCAAACAAACGTCCTTCATTTAAGCCCTGAAGTCAAGCCTGTTCTTATCAGTGCGAGTCTCAAAATACTTTTTTAAAGACCACTTGGAATTTGTATTAAAATCTTCAGAACTTTCCTTTGTTTACTGTGCTAGCTGTGCACAGCTGTATCTTGACTATAATTAGGTAAGAGTAAAGATACTGAAACCAGGGGGATTTTGGTGTCATTTTATACAAAAACAGTTCAGGTTTATACCAGCTGAAATTAAGAGAGAGTTCAGTCTTGCGTGGCCTGAAGAATGCATAAGTTGAAGTAGAATTTGAAATGTCAGTATTTTAAGGTAGGCAACCTTTTGCTCATCACTTCTAAATATTTTCCCCTTCCCCCCCCCTTTCCTATTCAATGCAGGTCGGCAGCTTGTCTTCTTCAAGATGGCCTCAAATCATATTGTGCCTGATCCTGACAAGATAACATATGTGAAGGTGACAGACTGACACCTAAAGTGGCTCAGTCTGACACGTGAGTGATACGAGCTGTTTGTGTATAAATATAGGCAGCTGTTAGGTAGAAGGCGGCTGTGGCCGGAGAAATAATTGCACTATTACTCATTCTAATCTATAGAGTGCTAAAGGAAACTTTAAAGAAATAACCTGCATGACCAGGATGAATGTGCAATAAAACAAGATTTTGAAAATGTGATTTAAAAACAAAGCAAAGCAACCCAAAGCAAAGTACAAGAGATGATACACTGTTAGAGTGTAATTTTGGTTATAAATCAGCTGGCAGCTCTGGCTTTTTCTAACCAAGGTTAGCATAACATTTCTGACCTGTACATGTGTGTCCAGGGATGAAAGCTGATCATTTCTCTGGGAAGCCTGTATCCTCCACACTGATATTTATTTGGGCACGTACAATCACAACAGAGGAACTGAAGCGTATCAGTTTGTCTGCTGAATAGCAAACATTGCTGAGGACAATCAGCATTTGTGTTAAAGCTGTGGAATATGCAATGCCGGCATATTTGTCAAACGGAAGGAACTGCTTATGTTTGGAATTGCAAGACTGCAACTAATTTTCATTTTTGCTTCCAATGTTATCATAAAGTTTCATTTTTAATTTGAGAGAGCCATTTTGTAGATCTAGCAAATCACATAAGCATATGAATAGTCCCACTGAAAGGGCAGGGACTTACCCAAGTGCCGAGTGCTTTGCTGGATAGGCCTAAGCATATGCTTACAATTAAGCCTGTGCTTAAGACTTTTGTTGAATCAGTTTGAATTGTTCAGGAAGCCACATCTTTGACAGACTGGCAAAGCAATCCAGCTGCTTGAACAGTACTAATTTAACGACTATCTTGCAGTTATTCATACCTTTTATCATCAGGACCTTGGTTTTCTAAGGCATCGCTTGCTGATTC
Source organism: Sturnus vulgaris (assembly GCF_052056855.1). Lineage (NCBI taxonomy): Eukaryota > Metazoa > Chordata > Aves > Passeriformes > Sturnidae > Sturnus > Sturnus vulgaris. The sequence continues at coordinate 24,759,934 of NC_142245.1, forward strand.
TTAGAGTGAATGAAGTAAATGACCTTAATGATGTCAAATGAATGCTAGCCTTAATTCTATATAAAACGCATCTTAAAGGCAGGGTGTGTCTAGAGAATTTGCTTTCAGTGAAAGCAATGAAGTAAATGCTAAAGTGACCAATGTCATATTGTTTTGTAGTTTGTACAGTCAGGAAAAATGTGCTTTTGTTTCTCAAATTGTTTATTTTTGTAAAAAAAATAAAAATAAAAGATAAATAAAATTTCTTTTATTCTTGTTTTTTGTGTGTTTGTGTTTCAAATCAATGCCTAAATCCACTGTGTTGTAAGTAAACTTAAACTTGGGATATTTTTTTCCAGAAAGGACTGAGGTTGTTCCAGTGTCTCCACTGGACAACAGGGAAGGGTGTATTGGAGCCTGGAGTACTTGGTGGCTTTGTCCGTGTGGTTGCCTGTCACAAAGTGAGTCATGGTTAGCAGGCAGTGTTTGAGCAGCCTTTGCTGCTCTGTGCTTTGCCTTGTGCTGGTATCAGCCTTTTAGCACTTGGAAGGGGCAATGGTGAGAGCAGGACTTGATGAAATTGCAGGTTGGGCCAAAAGAGAAGCTGGGCAGCCCCTGCCAGGGAGGGGCAGGGAAGTGGGGCAGGAGTGTGGCTGGGGAGAAGGTCTGATGGTGACACACGAGCAGCACGGTTCCTCTGGGGTCACCCATGCCCTAATGGCTCTGGCAATTGGCTGAAGTGACGTCCTGTAATGGCTGTAACTCACAAATTATCAAACTCCCAGCCGTAATAGCTCAGCTGATTCTGTCGCCCTGCACTTAGGAACCCATCAATCATGCTGTGGTAATAAACAAACACTATGGATTCTTTTAAAATTGCTGCATAAATCACGCCAACACATACTGCACAGTTCATTGAAGTGATATGAGTTGTTGGCACTGAGGTGCTGGTATGAAAGTCTTTAACCTCCTGTGATTTCCCTCCCATTAAGTGCTGCACAGTTCCAAAAATACTCAGCATTTAAAAACATTCTTTAAATTTAAATTCTTTAGTTGCATTCCTATGTAAAAAAATGCCAACATTTAAAAGAAAAAAAAAAAGGCATCCAGGGTAATACTTAAAAGTTGTAGCAGGTAACTTCAATAATTTCATTCCATCACTTTCTGCACACTGGAAAAAAGTGCCTCTTAAGTCAGGAATTGTTTATCCCCAGAATTAAACAAAGTTGCCAAACCAATTTATATCAGCTTTTGCAAACAGAGATCATGTAAGCAAGAAAGAAACATAGCTGTGAGCCAAGAAGCTGGATTTTAAATTTCAGTGGTAATCAACTTTATAAAGGCAGGTTTTATAACTCTGGGAGTAAGGCTTTCCAGTGGAAATGCTGATTAAAATCTTAGTAAGAGAGGTGTGATATTACAATAAGAGAATTTAACAGCTGTAATAATCACTGGTAAAATTCTGAATTTATGTGGATTTTTGTGGCAGTGGGTCTGATTCAGCAGTGTCTGACTGGCACATGGGGCATGGAAACCCTTGGGAAGCCACAGAGGAGGAAGAAGATGAGGAAGCAAGGCACAAAGAGTTGGCAGGTCTGGGCCAATCAGCCTGGGACCTGCTTCATGTTTTCTGTGGAAAAGGTATTTCTATCTGTTTTTTCCCCTAAATTTTGGACTGCTTTTTACATTTCCTGGTTTCCTCAAGCCACAAGGTAGAAATATGAAAGAAGACACCCACAGGGCCTTACAGGGCTGCTGTCTGTGTGTGCACATGCACGTGTGTGTATGTGTATACGTATTTATGTACGTGTCGTGCTGAACAGGGGGAGCTTATTTCCTCAGTGAAAAACCAATTGCCTGTGCACAAAATGAAGTGCTAAACAGGATGTTGAGCTCATCTGGAGAAGTGAGAGCTGCGTGAGGCAATGGGTGCTGCAGCTCTGCAAGGGGCTGTGCTGAGTGTTTGACCCAGTCCAGCACCACGTTGCCCTGGCTGGTCTGGGGCTCAGAGCACCTCCAAGAGCTGCCCACTGTCTCCTGATGGTTTGGTGAGGAGGTGATTGTAACCCCACCACTGGGAACAGGCTCCAGGCAATGAAACAGGCACTGACCAGCATCACCTTTGGCCTGATGTCCTGAGGGTTACAGGGGAGACATGCTGAGAGCTTTCATCATCTCTTAGACCAAAATAAAAATGTGCTCTTTTGTTTTTCTCTGACTTGTCTGAGCCTACTGCTTTATATTAGCTCATTTTTCAGAGCTTTCTCCCCAAATTCAGTGTGTCTTTTTAAGTAGAAAGCTGAGGTCTCCTGTAATCAGCTTCAAACAGGTGGTCACAACTCACATCACATCTGGGAGGAATCTATGGTGGAATTAGTAATATTGCCATGAGCATTCATTGCCATGAGACAAAGCCTGAAAACAAGTGGGCCCTGTTTCCAGCTGAGAAGTTCAGGTAAGTTTGTATAAGGAGTGAAGGGGGTTGGATGGGCAGCGAGAGATGCTGTGAAGAATGTCAGAGAGGTACTCTTTCAACATGAGATAAAGGAGTCCAGTGTAGTACAACTATTTGTGATTTGCCCTGCCTCTCACTGCTCCACTGAGGCATTTTGCTTAGTCCTTCTGCCAGCCATGATGAAGTTCCTCGTAGGATTTGTGAGATTTGTGGGAATGGTGGAGTGGGGTGCAGGGAGGACAGCAACTTGGCCTGGAGGCAGCTCTTCCTGTTGCTGTCTGTGCTGTGGCAACAGCAGGGGACATGGAGCAGGACCTGACCATGGTAGGTGCACAGTGAAGACCTTGTCCCTGCCTCTGAAATTCACCTTATCAACTTGGACCAAGAGGATTTGTAATTCGAAGCATATGGAAGGTGGTAGTGAATATCCAGAGATCATATTATGTTGCCTGTCAGGAAGCAATAATATGAACAATGATGATGTGCACAGTGATGTTCAGATTGAGTATGGAGAGCCTTATATCATGTTCATTAGCACTAAATTCTGTTAACTACAGAATTAACTATATCCTACTTTCAGGGGGCGAAAAAAGAAAAATGGAATAGCAAGACTGTTCACAAATTTTTTTGAGTACAACATATCCCTAACCTTTTGGTCAAAATGTTAAATGGTGTTGAAAGAAGTCAAACAGATTTGGGTTGAAAAGACTCGTCTGAAGTTTTCATCAATCGACTGCAGAAATAAAATATGGGACTCAAAGAAGAGGAGGAACATTGGTGGAAAGCAGGCAGTATATAAAGACTTCACAGTCATACTCTGCTTAATGTTTTTTGAGATGTGATCATTGAATCCTCTTTTTTTGGTAATGAAATATATTTTTTCCTCTCTCTATGTTTTAAGCAGGAGCAAAACACATTGGGCTCCCCTCCTCTTGTGCTTCCTGGGCATGCAGAGTCCCTGTCCGTCCTTCAACACAGACATGGGCCTCAGCATTGGAACTCTAACAAGTAAGTTTCTTGCAAGTAAGTACAAGTGATGTTTTTTCTGTTTGGAGTGAACGTTTTTAAGAGGTTCATTTAAAAAACGTGAAGGAAACGACGTTGTGTCGCTTCCCTTTGTGGTTGTTTACAGTCAGCAATTGCCTTTGTGTAATAGGTGCCCCACTTCTCTGCAAACTGATGGGAAATATAATTCAGTAGGAGCCACCCTCATTATGAAACTGTCTTTGATGTCAAGCCAGAGAGCAAGCAACACATTTATTGGAAATTGTGGCTTTTAAACAAAAAATCCCTGCTAACCACAGTTTTTCAGCAAATGACTGGGAGGCTGAGAAGGAAGACTAAACTATCCAGTGACTACTTGAAATGATAAAGTCAGAATCTGATCTTACTTAGCTTGGTTTTACCAGTGTAGATCAGTTAATCCTTGATTTATGTTCTCATGAAGCAGTATCAGACTGTTAGATTTTCGAGTATCTACAGAGAAGGGACTTAGTAAAACCTACCTCTTGAACCTAAATGTTTGAGCCATGTAAGTGAGGAAAAATATACTGATTTTCCCATATATACATGATCACGTGAGCATGTGTAGGGTCCTGTGAAATTTAAACAATGACAACATGAAGAAATGTAAGCTCTAACAAGATATAGAAAATTAAAGACTTATTGTTTAATAAGTAATGCCAGGAAGGCAATATGAATTCTACACATTTACATTCAGTGTTTAATAGGTACAATGCCATTCCTATTATCATCCTTCTGCCAACTTCAAGTATGCCCTAAGAACAAGTTCCAGTATTCAATACTACAAGTACCTGGCATGTATGAAGATAATGGTACAAATGAGTATTTATGAATTACAGCTTTCCATAAATAGAGTAGAAGGAATGCAGAGCAGCCAGTCAGACAAATAGATGACCAGGGGCACTGTGGCACTTTTAGAAGTGGGTGTATTTAATGTTTTATACAAGACCTTGGGTTTGTGCAAGTTCATGACCCATGCAGAACCTCATATGACTTACTGGCAGGTACTGCCTCATTCTTGGGCACAAGATGTTGATCAGCATGTGTGCTACAATGTTTTACCATCCTGTCCTTTAACCTCCAGGTGATACAAACCTAAAGCCTGTTTAAAAAATGGAAATGCTTCAATTAAATGTCAGGTTTTGATTTGTACATGGCTCTGATTTGTGATTCATTATAGAACTTTGGTCAATGACAGCTCTTAAGGAGAAAGAATATTACAGAGGCAAAAAATAATGCACATTCATGCAGTGAATTTGTGAACAGACTCTGCACTGTCCACCTGGAGAATTGAAGATTTTAATAACTTGGATTATGGGTCAAAGTGGCAGATGTGAAAAGACATCACCATTTTCCTGCCTTCCATTGCAACATATGTTCCATGGCCTATAATTATTCTGATATACAGTCCATTTCTTAGAGATTGAGCTCTTGGAACTGTGTATTCATAGGTAACAAACTCCTCTTTGCCCCTTTTTACCAACTACTAAAGACTAAAAGAGTGCTCTATGAGTATAATAATACTCTTGCAATTCAGTAACCATGGTAGCTGTGGTGCAGTTGATTCTACATGGCTTCTGTGCAGTAACAATCGATGGACAAGAATTGGTGGCTGAAGTTAGCAGTAATTCCAAAGTGGATGTTGAAGCTAACCAAAAATATCACTGGATGGCAAAACATGTCTTATTCTAAAAGTACTAGGAAAGGGACATGAGAACTATATAGTAAAAAAGGTGTAAGAAAAACAGAAATGCCATTTTTATAATAATTGTATAATCTGCTGTGGGGGAAACACAAACACGCAGTCTAAAAATTCCACCCTACATTTTTTTTCATTTTACATTCATTTCTCTCTAGATTTCAGTCCTCCCATTCTTGCTCAGAGGTGGTGGACTCCTTGTGTGTGACAGAAGGGAACTGCAGCAAGGGTGGGACTGTTCAGCCAGCCTTGGTTCTTGCCTCATGTTGCAATTCCTTCACCATAGAACATGCCTTCAGCTTGCCTGGGATAAATTCAGTGTGTAAACTTAGTGTTCCTAATAAAAATTACTATAGACTATTTTCTTATGATGAGATAAAGCAACCTCCAATGCCATCTAGTGATGCTGATAGAATCTTATTTAAAACCCCAAACCATTAATACAAGAAAATGTTGTATGTGTGTACACTATTAAGTATAGTTATCCTTTCAGAGCAAACCTAGAACAGGTTTTTCTTCAATTAATTTCAGCAGTTTTTACTAATTTACTTAGGTAATTTCCTATACACTTGTATATGGCCTTTTTTTTTCCCTTCTAAATTGCTTGGTGATGTAAGAGGCAGCTGAATCTGCTCCATCTGTCACCTGGGACCTTGGTGCCATATGCCATGTTGATTGCCCTTTATTCCAACTCTGCCACAGGGAAATGTGAAGCTGCCTGTTCAGTACCTTCCAAGGGGCACAAAGCTCACTTTAAAGCAGAGCTCCAAGTCCAGTATCCTACAGAAAAACTGCTAATAATTAAAAAAATGCACATTGTTTATTGCAGCTGACCATATATGAATGGCATCAAATTTCTGTTGCCATGTCCTCTCCAAGCTGTTGAGGCTGATAAGATTTCATACAGCTACAGAAAATCTGGGGAAGGGAACACAGAGGGGATGGAGAAGGGAATGGCAAATTTGCTGTGTTTAATGTATTGGACACCATCTGTATTTTATTCAAATAGGGTTATATATTTTGTGAAAATAAAAACCAGCCTCATGAGTCAGTGTGTGCAAGGCAGTCACTTGAATATATATAATGGGAAACATGTTTTAGGCTGGAAGTTGCAAAGGGAAATCAAATGTTTGAAGTGTCAAAGTTGGAAAAATATAAAATACGCCTGACACCGTAGCTATTGAAGCCAAAATGAATAAATCATCATCTCAGGAAAGAAAACCCCACCAAGTTCTTGGCTATAACCTTCATTTTCCTACACTCAAATAAAATTACATACAACCTGATAATTTAACCAGACTTGTCAATAAGAACTGATGGCTTCAGCAGACACTATCACTTCATGCTTCAGTGTAGACTTCAGAAGCATCCAGTAATTTATCCAAGAAATAAATTTAATGTCAAACTTGTCTCTTCAAGTTGATAGATAGAAGAACCTTACGCAGTGGAGCTGATGTGAAATATGCCATATTGCAGAACACTAGAGTAAAATTAAATTAATGCCAGCTCAGTAGTTTATTCCCCATGTACAGCTTTTCCTGAGCAGTTATATAAGAAGTATTTTAGTATCTTTCTAAGTAGTGCAAGCATGACTTCCAAGAAGGAATTTGAGAGAAACTTTGAGGTTACAATATTAGGAGCCTGAGTTTACACTCCAGTTTCTGTTGCAGTCTCAGTATTGATTCTGGTCAAGTTTTAAGCCATTTTCTCTTCACAATAGGCTCAGCATCAGAAATATGATTTGTAAACGTAGTAAGACCTATCTGTGCCTGTCTGGGGAGAATTAGTGGGACATGGTGTTTTCTGGCTTTGGTTCAAGGTTTTATTTATAACAAATAAAGCAGCCTGATGGAGAGATAAGAGATATTTTAGCTGCAATTTGACATGCAATTATTTGGGCAAACTGGGGCCATTAATTTACTGTTTTAGATGCATTCGTACCACTTTATTTATTTGTCAGAAGGAATAGTCTCTGAAAATTGCAAATCAAACTAATGATTCATTTTTATTTGCTGAAACTAACCTAGCTGTCCTTTTACTTGCTAAAACTATGTAAATTGGCCTAAAGCTTCTGCTGTGTAAAGCCTGAACTGAATACACCAGCAAGGGAGTGGATACAGCATCCCAAATCTCCCTTTCCCTCTGGCCCTACACAAAAGGCTTTTCTTACCTGTTTAGGCTCCATATAGGTCGCAGAGGACCATGACTTGTCACAGTGCTCCACCTACTCTGTTCTCTCTAATTTCTGTCCCATTCCCAGCTGTGACCCACAGTGATCAGTGCAGCTTCTCAGCCATGGTTTCAGGCTGTGAGAACACCCAGCTCTGTCTCATGGATGACGTGTAGGTGTGTCTTGGACTTGTCCTGAGTGGAACCAGGTAAGCAAACTGGACAAGTGACACAAACTCCAGTTCCTTACCCTGCACTAAGCAGCAGCTGGATTTCAAAAGGTCACGTGAAGTTTGAGATTCAAAGCTGTGGTGACACTGAGGGTCTGTCATGCAGGCAACTTTCATCTGCTCCAAAATGGCCTTGCTGGGGCTGACTAATCAGCCAGTAACCCCGGCTGTGGTGTCTGACAGCATCCAGCAATTGACCTCCGGGGGAAGAGTAAGTACAGACCTGACCTTTCCTCTCACAGTCTCCTCCTCTCTGTCAAGCAGCTGACCAGGATTTCCACAAGCTTAAATTATTAAACCACCTCCAGACATTGTCTGTAAGAGTGTTACAGCACTTCTCTTGGCAGATGTGGCAGGACCTGTATCTCTGACATTGAAAGTAAGCTCTTCAGCTAAGTCTTGGTGCATACATAGCAGCAGAAAATTGTTGTTCTGTGACTAAGTGCTTTTCTATTGGCATGATATCTTAATTAAATCTACAAATGGAGCACGTCTTTGGTGTTTTCAGCATTTTTTTCTTCTGTGAATTACGTTCAAAATTTGTTTGTTTGTCAGCCAGAAATGCTGTCCAAGGGAAGTTGGAAACCGTGCTCAGTTTAGAATCTTAATACTAGCAGGTACAGTCCACAGAAGGCCATTTAAAACATTTGTTTAGAAAAACCTCATCCCCCCAAAAAGAAGGTAGGGTTTTTCACCATCCTGGAAGATTAATTTTAATGTCTAGCAGTGGATATTCCTACATGCAGATTGGAATTGCTCATTGCTCCCCACAGCAGTTAGTTCAGAAAGTTTCTGAAAGCGCCTCTGCTAATGGAATTAAAAAGGGTGCAATACTGCAATCTTTTGGGCATATATTACTATTTTATGGACCTAAAGTAGTTCCTGGGAATAGTTTGTAAAAATACCTGAGGCAAATTCAATGTGATCCGATACTGTAGTGCAGGATCTCCAAACTCAGTTTTTGAGTTCTTGTCCACAGTTACCTTGTTGAATGCATGGCTTATAGGTTGAACTAATTCAGGAATTATGGTGAGGTAATTGAACTCTGAATTTGAACTATTAACTTCAGATGACTGTGTGGAAATGAGATGCCTACTCATATATATATTTTTTACAATAATGCTGTATTTAACAGCATTATCATTCCCTGTTTGGAAGGCCGAGTTTTAAAGCATGTCCAAAAATTTCTCTTTTGAGGTAATCTGTTATTTAAATGCACTTACTAGAAGACATTTATATGCATGAAATTGTTTTCCAATCTCTAGTTGCACTTAATGTGATAAACTCGAGAAGCTCAGCAATCAAAGGTATTAGTTACCCTGCTTCATATGCTGAATACCTTTGCTGTAAATGAACATAAAAGATCTGATCTCTTTTCAGTCTGGGTGAAGATTTTCTAAACAATTCTTTATCTCCAAATGTCTAAGTTACACAGATATAGTTATCCAGCTTTCTGGTAAATGTAGAAGACTACTAAGAACTAAATACAAAGGAATTGGACAAGATGAGATACCCTTACTCTTGAAAGCAGCCCATGAGAACAACTTGCATCCTATCTCCAAACCAGAAAAATACTTGTGAAAAACTGCAGGAGTGCAGAAAAGAGGTGAGGAGGAGAGAGCAAAGCCTGCCTACTTTCCCTAAACTGTGTGTTCTCTTGTGGAACTCAACTCAAAAATCTTACCTCTGTCAAGTGAGGTGCACGGGAAAGCAAAGGAAGTGTAAGACATTTACACTCCAGCTTCTTTAACTTGCCTTTCTTCCTCGTTTTTTTGGTCTCTTACTCTCTATCAAATTAACACTATCATTTTTATACAGCAGTTGTATGTGAATTGATAACTTAAATTGGAGTTGCATGTGAATTGATGAATTAAATTTGTCACAGAAAGGTCAAATTCCTCCTGCAGCCCATCCTTTCTGAACAGGACTGCAAAATGCGGGCTCCTCATGCAGCCTTTGCTCTCAGGCGAGTCCCAGCCCAATACAAACAAAGCTTTTGACTTCAGCAAGCCTGCTCTTATGAATAAGGCCTGTAAGATACAGCCTGTACATTCCAAATTGCCTCTTTTTTTGTGCCATTCACACCAGGGATTAATATCTATGGGAGGCTTTTGTGAAGCCTTCACCCTCTTGCCCTTCCACAGCCCAGCAGTAGCTATGATTTCAAGGATGCAGATAGACTTTTTTTTCCTCTGTACTGCCCTTTGTAAAACAGCCCTTTAGTTGAGCTTGGGGAAACTGAAAATTTGCTTCCAGCCTGTAATTTAAAGTCCTGAATTGCCTTTATTGGAATTCTGATGGAAGGTCTGAGAGCCAGTGCTTTTCAGTTCCCACTGCCTGTTGATACTTCTCTGCCCTCTGTCAAAATTTCAAAATTAGAGAATGGCAGTGGCAGCAGAATACAAGCTGTCCATTAGCTCACCTAAGAAATGATGCATTGAATATTCATTGTTCCCTCTTGCAAAATGTCATTTTTCCATGAGTACAGCTTAAAGCAGTTCAGAGAATACATTTGCATAAACCATTTGTCAGAAACAGAAGAGTCTTTGTGAAGAACTATTAAGAAACCACATAATCTACTTTTCTGTTCTTATGCAAGTTCCAGGGAGAAGACAGAGCTCCTTTGTAAACAGAATCTAAATACAAGCGCTGAGTATGTTTTTTCTGCAATCAAAATTCCATAAATAATAAAATTGGAGTTCAAAACCAGAAGTACCTGAAATTGTTAAATGTAATGTTAATGATTTCCTGGCAGTATATGAGATTCAGAAAGTTTAACACTATTAACACCCATGCTATTTTGACTGAGCCGAACTCCCCCTCTGCAGTTCTGCTAAATAAAGCTGTAATTAATCTGCAATACAAATTTGGATATCTCCAGTTCCTGGGGAAAAGCATTTTTATAACACATCAGGGGAAGCTGATTCTGTAAATTCAGTTGTGGGTTTTAATAGCCTTCATAATTCATTGCTGTCTCAATGATTTTCTGCATTTATTGCCTGTCTGAGCCCTTTTGTCGAGATAGGTGGCCTTTGAAGGTTGCTTTTTTAATGGTACCACCTTTCCTCCTTAACGTTTCATTGCCCCTCTCCAGTAGCCGATCTCGTGCACACTTAAAGAGGCCCTCCAGCACCTCCACGATCACATGGATTGGGGTAAGTAAGCCAGATAAGTAAAGGCAAACAAAGCCCAAGTGTGGCACACTGAGCAGCCGAAGAGATTACTGCTCATGCGATTAACATCCTTTCATGCCCCTTCTCCCACCGCAAGATGGTCTTGTTTCCTTTTCACTGGACAGCACAGTTCAAGTATTTACTTGTTGCATTTCCCCACAGTGAATTACTCAGGCGTTTCTGCCATTCCCTGGGAGCCCCTCCCGTGCCTGTGCCTGGCTGTGCTGCAGAGGGAGGCACAGGGGCAGTGCTGCTCGGCGGGGAGGCACTGCCAAAAAAGCTCTGCATGTGCAGCGCTAGGCAGTCTTGGCAGAGAGCACATTTGTGTAATCGCCTTCTGTTTTTATTAATGGATAACTCCTTGCTTGAAATGAAATATGAAACCTTTGCAGATAACGTGTGCCCTCGGTGCACGGTGACAGTCATTCGGCCTAGCAGAATGCAGCCAGTTACCTGCAATTATTATCAACAGAAGTCATATGGACTAATTATGTGTCACCTTTACTCCCAGAATGCTGGGTCTGCTGCCAGCATTCATTTACACTGGCCAGCTGTGGAGGTGCTGAGTGCCTCCTGATACCAGGCAAAGTCACGGTGCCCTGGTGTTTCCTGGGGCACTGCTGGACCTGGCTGGAAGCCCCACAACGCTGTTTTCTCTGTGCCTGCTTTCCCAGCTGATTACATTCCAGAAGCCAAAGAGAAAATAAATACATTGATAAAGTTAAAATGAAGAAAAAAGAAGGAAAAATATTGGAAGTACCCCATGCAGGAGGTTTAGTTTAAATCCCCCACATTTAAATGATTTTATAATTGTGTAACAGTTGTAGTTCCAGCACAGCACCCATACAGCAAATGCTCCATGTGACTGCACTGCACTGCAGGCTAAGCCCAAGCTTAAGTAGATAGAAATATTCCTCACTAGTCACCCCTTACAGTATATCCCAGATTTGGGCCTCAAATCCTTGATCCATCAACTTCTTAGTTAATTGCACCAAATAATACACATTTAGGAAGAGGAACTGAGATCCCTTTTCCTTAGGAGCTAAGGATAATTGTTTCTATTGAATTCTGAAAATGTTCTCTCTGGATTTGAGATTGATTTATTTGGCTCACAGCTGTTTGGTGTTTGCTTTCCATAATGTTTGTATGATCAGACTTGACCATCTGAAATATTTGCAGAAAGTGGATTAGTGGAAAATTTGAGGAAGCACATTTTGACTTACACTTTAAATGATACCTTCTGGATGTATTGGTTCACAGATTCAGCACTGAAGCAGAGCCAAATCAACCCTAGGCCTTTTCACCAGTCTCTATGCAGCACAACCCAAATGCACTTGTCAGTGACCCCAGTCAAAAATTAAAAGTGTATCTGACAGAGTGGAATGAGTTGTGATTGAAATGCTCACATTGAGAAAAGAGGAAAATTTCATCCAAGCCTTACGGGCTTGCTGCAATCCTGACTGAGGCTGCAGGTAATTTTTCCTGTTGGATTTTGCACTCCAAGATGTGGTGTGCTTCCCATGCTTTCTTCTTTCTTCCTGTGCTCCCTCACATTGTTACTGCCCCTGGTGGGATGTGCTCACCAGTGTGTGGTGAGAACAGATTTAAAACTGTCCCCCAACCTCCTTTGCCAAGCCAACCAAGGAACAAACCAATGCAAATCAGAATAGCGTTTGGTGGAAATAGGAATACTTAAATTTTAGCTTATATAATTTAACATCTTTGTTGGGAACATGGAGAATGGGGTTGAGTGTACCCTCAGCAAGTTTTCCATCACCACCAAGCTGTGTGGTGTGGTCAGCATGCTGGAGGAAAGGGATGCCATCAAGAAAGACCTGGACAAGCTTGAGAGGAACTCCAAGAAGTTCAGCAAGACCCAGTGCAAGGTCCTGCTCCTGGGTGGGCAACAATCCCAAGCACAGATAGAGGCTGGGCAGAGAATGGATTAAGAACAAGCCCTGAGGAGAAGGTTGTTGGTTGTGTTGGTTGATAAGAAGCTCAACACCACCCAGCAATGTGCACTTGCAGCCCAGGAAGTCAACTGTGTTTGGGCTGCACCAAATGCAGCATGGACAGCAGTGGGAGGGAGGGAGGGAGGGGATTCTCCTCATGCTCTGAGGATTTTCAACAGCAGATGAATCTTAAACCTACATTTTCTCTTATCAGCATCCCTCTCTTTTGAGCTCTGGTACATAACAGCTCATCCAGTACTAATCAACAACAGTTGTTTTGATAACTGTTGGTGCAGGTAGAAAACTGAACAATTAACTCTGAGGTTAATAATAGAAGTATATCCCACAGACCTATTCTATCTATAAATCTGAGAGCTTGAAAACAGCTGTGAGTTTTTAGAAGATTATTTACTTTTGATTAGAAACAACATTTAGCTTAGCATCCATGGATTCAGCACTTAGCATCCTTGCTGGAATGCAGAATTGTGCCAGATAATAATCTTTTCTTGTGCAATGCAGCTCATGGCTGGGCTGGATCAGGTGGCTTCAAACTGGCTTGCTCTGTGGTGGTGTGTGAGCTTTATGTTTGAAAAGTTTATGAAATAAACTGGCTGGACATCAGAATGCTCACTTTCATCAACAGCAATGTTTTGTTCTGTTTTCAAATGTTCCCTAACTGTGGTTTTCTGTCTTCCTCTGCAAAGTCCCAGCAAGAATACAATTTTTCTTCTAGATTCTTGAATTGATAATTATCACAAGGGATTTTCAGGCTGTAATTTTTTTAAGAGATTATTGCAGCCAGACAATAACTGTCATCTATATTTAGCAAAAATCAATTTCTAAGCTCTTCTGAAAACCTCAGCCTTTCCAATGAAGTTGAAATTTGTTTTTCTGAACCATCCAGCTGCAATTATTTTAACAGAGCAACTGTGCATGACAATGTATAAAGGGCAAATCTATGTACATTTTGTGCACTATTGGTCTTCTGGCTGCAGAAGCATGGCATTGCTGCTAAGAATTTGGGCAGCCAGCTGGAAAATTTAATCCTGTATATTTTTCTAAAAATAAATGTTTCTTCCTTTGAGACACAGAATGAAACAGTATGAAAATAATTCTTATACTGAAAGTATGCCCTTCTATGCCCCTTTTCAGGGATTTTCTTCGGATTTTTAAGTTCTTTATATTCCATTTTTATATTGATTTAAAATTGTGCTTGCATATTCCTCCTCTCATAAATATGTTAATTATTTAACAGAGAACAAACACTCCAAATGAATGGTCTGTTTTGTGCATTGCTGCAGAAAGGGATGATTAATATGGCCCCCAAATACAAGAGGTTCTGGCAAGTAAGATTACAAAATCCAAAATGGGTGCATTGAAGTTTTTTGAAGAATGAAGGCCTGCCCAGAACCACAGGTTTTTGCAAGCTCCTGCACCCATTCTCTCCTCCTAGTCTGACTTGTGTCCAAAATAAGGTGCCAGCAGTCAGCAAGTTCTGTGTATCTTGCAGAAGTACTAACTTGTTGGCTGAGTGATGACTCCAGACTCAGCATTCCCTCAGCTCTCACTTGTGACAGGGATTGCCAAAGCTAGTGGGGAACCAGATAAGGGTGGAGGAACAAGCAGCAAGTACTCCTTTGGATTCCTTTTGAATTTTTGAACAGTGACACATCATATGGCCTTGTGTTCCTTAGATAGCCTAAGGCTGTGCCTCTGCTGCGGGAGAATGCAGAGTCATTATTTCTCACTCTGTTTTCAAGCATGAAATTAAAAACTCCCATGTTGTGCCAGCATTGAAGTCTGTTACTGCAGCAGGAATCACAAGTACCAAGTTTACCTTTTTTCAGGACCTGGTAGAATACAAGGTGAGCAGAGTGGTTATAGCCTGGGAATCTTCTGGATTTTAAAGGAAAAGGCAGGATGAGAGTGGCAGGATTGTGGTTCTGGTTTTTAGAGAAGGTTAAGACGTTGCTCTGGCACAAAGGGAGGGACCGTGATCTTCTGGAGATATCTCTCTGCCCAAGCACTTTAGGGGGACAATTCCTTAGGTGTTGTCTGAGCCTCTCCATTTCTGCTGGCTCTGCTGTGTTTTTGCTGGTGCCACAGGGGAGTGTGTAAAGCTGCATCCAAACCAGCCTGGTCAGCTGGGGTTTCACATGAAGGCTTAGGAAAAAGCAACCCACTTTAAACAAATTCCTCCATGACAGACGGGGGGTGGGTGGAAGCATCCTGGGAAAGTGGTGGATATGTTTATTTGGCAAGAATTCATTCTAATAGTCCCAAGACACCCATGGTACTTAAAATCCAAACACAAGAGTAACTGTCACATGTAATCCCACCACCTTGATTTTAGGACATCCCTCCAACCTGCTAAATTTACTGCTTTTCCGGTCATTGATCTATCTGGGAATCCTTTTCAAATTCATGTGAGTTTTATTAAATGTTGGGTAATATGTGACCCCATCAAGTGAATGCAGTGTCCACTTGGGAGACTTTTGTTCTATTCAAACCTTTGTTGACAATGCAGCGAGCTCTGCTCCGGGCTGCCAGGGGGGCGGGCAGCCGGGGCCGAGCGCGCTTTGATTGATTTGCACAATAGGAACGAAAATATTCCCGAAACTCTTGAGATCACTCAACCCTTCCTGCCAGACTTCCATGAAATATAACATGCAATCAATTTAGCTTACAGCCAAATTCTCCCCTTTCGGCCCCCTCTTTCCTTTGGTGTGTCAGCGAAGATAAATGAAAGAAGCAATAAGGAGTACAAACAGCAGTAGCCACGAAAGCAGCAATTGCTTGTGTAGAGGGGACTCATGGTGCCAGGCCAGAGCAGAACCCACAACAACTTGACCAAACACAGGAATGAATGAAAGGTCCTTTTGAAAGGGCAAAAGAAAGACCGCGTTGACCTCTTTGCAGAAAGAGGAAACTTCAAAGGCTTTACAAGAGTTAAAAGACCCAGTTACATGCAGCAAAAATGACTTGCATTGGATGCTAACACAGCGAAACTAAACAACCTCACAGTAAGAGATAGAGCAGAAGGTGGGGTGGAGGGGGCATATTTCCCCTAGTCACTGGAAAAATGTGGAAAAGGCTAATTCTGTCTCTTTGGTGTTAGGTTCATTTGAAAGCCATACATGAGAGGAAAACAGAAATTTAGACAGAGCTCTTAACAGGCTTTGGAAAAGTCAGGCACATGTTTTCTTTTCATTTTTCTCATCAAGAAGCATTCTCATCATGTGCTTCTTTTGGAAACATTTGGCAGTTCCTTAGGTATGACAGAAAATGTGTCTGTGAGGAAGTTAGAACTAATGATACTGTGTATTTAACAGAGGAGGCTTCTGAATGGTCCAAGTATTGCATATGATTTATGAAAACTCCATTGAAAGGGGCAAAAAAGTGCTAATAGCCTGAGATAGTTGCATTCTGCTGTTTTTCTTCATGCAAAGTTTTTTACTTGCTCAACACAGCTTGGAAGGTATTTGGTCACATGTGTAGTTTTAAGCAAGAGAGAGGCTGCTGGCTGCAGGGACATTGTGCTGGGGTTAAGCAAGTGCATAAAACCTCTTGCTAGACAGCAAGGTCTGTCTCTGAATTCCAAGGGTTTGAGAGCAAGTAAGTCACAGCACTTCAGTGAACAAAGACTTTCCTCTTTAATCTGCTCGAGTTGGGAAAGATAAGACCTCAAATGGAATCTACTTCAAGACTAGATTACACATTAAGATAAGCATAATATGATAAGGACCAACTGACACAGCTTCTGTAAGGGCAAATTGTGCTGCTCTATCTTTCAAGAATTCCATGCGAAAAGTGCATGAAGTAAGAGATGAAATGTATCTTTCGAACATAATTTAGGTGGAATTTCAAGAGACTTCTGACAGGACCCTTTGTGAGAGGTTTTGAAATAAAATAAGTTTTGTTGCTTGCACCTATAGGATGCTTGGAATTAATAGCAAATAGCAAATTTTAAATTAAAAGAGTAATGAGAAAACATATCAGATTTCTGTTTATTATTTGCATTACTTTGAAAAAAGAGTTTTAATGCAATTTTTTAACAAATTATTCTGGATCAATAACAACTAAAAAGGACCATTGGACACTCCTAAAAATACTTGTGTTTGCCCAAAACCAATCTATCAGCATTCTGGCAGCTGAAAATACTATGTATTAGAAAATATAATAAAATTCTCATTATCGTAATGGGCTTTGATCTAACATGGTTCCCTGAGGAGCCAGATATGAATCACTGAAAGCATTACAGATTAATGAATATTCCTTTCCAAAATAAACTAACAAAGAGATGGATTAGAGAAATACTTTACATAGGTAATACCTCAGTGTAATAATGGTTTAATAGAAAACTACAAATTATACATTCCCTGTTGCATCAGTTCAGTGTTGGATGCCTCAATTTAAATGAAGATGCTAAAGCCTCTAGAGAAGAATGACAAACCCTGTCAAAGTTATGTGAAGATTTGCTTGAATGATTACTCCAGCTATGGGCATCTGACATATAAAGACAAGGTCAGCAAAATAGCAGACAAAATACACTTTAATAAATTAAGCTTTGGAGTGCCCACGTTAAGAATTGTGGGGATGCAGGGTCAGTCTTTTTCAGCATGAGAGATGGGAATCTATTTTCTTGAGAGCCATTGATATTGTCTTTTGCAGCTGCCTTCTGTAGACTTTTTAAAAAGTAGTCCAGGTATCCACAGTTCATGAGCTGAAAACAACTGGCTTAATGAGACTAAAATGTGATTTCAAACACAAAATAATGAATGTCAATGAGAAGAGTAGCCATCCATTTCTTTCTTCTTTGCCCCATTGTATAAACATTTCAAGGCATCTGATTAAACTCAGATTCAATAAATTCAGGACATCTCAGTTAAAGTAAATACTTCTTTATTTAGTTTTAAATGTAGCCAATTTGTTCTTCATTGTCACATGTCCTCTCTGGCTCTTGTGTAGAAGAAGGTTTTAATGCAGGTTTTCAAATCTACATAGAAACTTTTCAATTTTAGGACAATTTCTCAGTGTGAGTTTGGTAAGGATTCAACCTTTTTTTTTTTTTTTAAGTCCAAGTAAAAAGGAATCTTCTCTAAATCTATATACACGTAAAAATCATGTCCTTAAATATTTTACCAGGGATAGTAATTCTAGTATTTTATTCAGCAGAACTTTGTCCTTTGGTCAGCAATATAAATGCTCTGAGGAATTTATACTCCTGTCTTTACTGATATATCAGATATGTTTGGAATGAAATATCTATTTTATAAATTACAATTTTTCTAGAATGCCACTGATATCAAAGTCCAGAATGACTAAGACATTAATGCGATATTATCTCTTGGGATGGTTTCATTTTTCTCTGAATATGTCACACCAATAAAATGAGATGAATATCTAAGGTAAAGCTTTGGAATGCCCTGTATTAAACTGCTGTATTCATATCAAATATGGCATGAAAATAAGAAGTTACTGCCTTCTGCTCTACCTTGGTGAGCTGTTACTTTGATACTTCCAAGTGGACAGGAATAAATGGTACATGCTTCAGCCTGCTGGCTCCCAGTCACTGACTATTCTTATGTGGATAACTGCAGTAGCAAGAAGATTGATTGCCCTGGTGCATAGGTAGCAGCTGCCATTTACAAATGCCAGCCAGTGCTCCTCACGGGAATTTGTGATAGAATACAGAAATAAGCCAGAATTACTTCCATTAGCTGAATACATGCCCTTTTTTTTCTTACTGTGCAGTCACACTGTGTGTCCCCACAATAATCTTTTTAAAAACACTAGCTGATTCTAAGTAAATTTGACAGAGGCAGCTGATATTTAAAAGGCAATTAAGTTCTTACAAATAGCGTCAAAATCAGTACCAAGCAGAAGAGGGAAAAAGAGGTTTTTGAAGTGTCCTGTCTAAAGGAGAGGCTGTCACATATATCAAGGGATGTATGCAACCAAGAAATCTAAATGATCAAAACCACCAGGATTTTGTAATTGTCAGATGCAAGAGATGCTTTCTGTACCAGCCTGGTGCATGTGTGTCAACTCCTGTCATGTATCATCTTGTGATCACAGACTTGTGCTATTTCTGTGGCAGCTTGGCACTGCAGAGGCAAGCCATAAACAAATTTCTCTCTTTTCACACAGTTGCAGTTCACTTGATTTAAAATTAACAGCAAAATAATAACTTGGTGTCTTATTTAACAAGGTGAGGTCATGCTGGAACCATCACCCAAGTAGTTCTGTTTAGTTTGGAACCTGCTGCAGGGTTTCTAACAGTGTAGGCATCTGTGTGCCTATTGATATATGTGTGTGTATATATGTGCATACATTTTATATGGTGTATATCCTTTAACCAAGGCTCTCCGGTTGGGAACTTTCTTCAGCATGTTTTGTTTTAAACAGCACATATTTCTGCCAGCTTTACTCACAGTGAATACTATCTATTGGTGACTTACTCCATTGGTTTTATATCAGATTGCTCATAGATTAAAGAGCTAATCAGCAGGAGGCAAAAGTCCTGCCAAGTTTTTCAATTTTATCACAAAGTCTTGAGATTTTTTTTCTGTGCCCTATCTGCTGGGATAGTGGAAGTTTGTGAGAATCTAGATTTCCATTAAAAAGGGGACTCTTAATGGCAACTTAGACTTGCTAGCCTTCTTGGCTGTGGATCTAAGTTGAAAATATGAAGCAAATAACCTCAGAGGGTCAAGATATGAGAAGTCAAATATAAACATTTTTCTTTCGTGAGACATTCTCATAATGTCTCATAATTTTCCAGTGTCAGTGATGAATTAATAGGAATGACAGAATTTCTTCTTCAACTTTAAAATGCTGTGGGGTGACTTCAGCAAAGATGAAATATAGACGTTTGGTTTTCTTCATGAAGAGATGGATCAGCATAAACAATATGTGGGGCTGAAAGAACAACAAAAAGTACTTTTATGGGCTGAGCAGAAATATGGCCCTTCATCTGTGACACTTGTCAGAACTATTAATCTCCTGCCTGGAATCATATGGCTGAAGCAGTATCAGTCTCCTTAGCGAGTACAAGCACATGTCTCTGCTCATTCAAGACAAGCTTTGGTTTTCCTGATGGTGGTTTTACAAAACTTTGTGTTCCAGTGAAAGTGAGAAAAAGATTGAAAAGTTAGAAAGATCTATAAAACAAGGACATACCTTATGTGCAGACTGGAGAATAATAAAATGGCAAAGCACTGATGGGAAAAGAGATTCATAACTTTGAAAAGAGTTCTTCCTTTTCTTTGGGTTTGAGGAAGGTCTCATCAAATTGTATGACAAAAACAGTTGCATCAGACAAACTTTTCTCTGTCAAGTAGAGGAAACTGAGTAAAAAATTAATAATGCCAAACTTGTTATTTAAATGGTTAACATACCCTCATAATCCTATGTGAAGTGGTAGTGGCTTGCTAAACAATTCACTGTTTTTTTTTCTGTTCTTGTTTGGGTGTACTCCCGTTCCTCATGAAATGAAAGAGGACACACTAAGCTTTAAGAAACAGCGTAATAAATTGCAGCAATCTAAGAACCTTCAGGACTGCACCATCAGAAGTAATGGCCTAAGAGAAACAACATATATTTTAAGAAACACAATCAATCAAAATCACAGACAGAAAACCAAGTATAATATAGTCAGCTTTAACTTTCCAGGAGTAACAGTTTTTCTCTGCTGTGAAGGGCATTCTGGATGAAGCCACCTAAAAAGATGTTGGAACCAAACCTATAAACAGAAGGTAATCAGCTAGTGAAAAAATCCCCAGAAACTCTCCGTCATTTCCTGCTCACTTGTTATTCTGCCTTTGGCTCAGCCCCAAAATAAGCCATGTTTCTTGAGATATAGCTCTCCATGGCTCCTGATGCTGTCTCTCTCTCTCTCCCCAATGGATACTCTCCCCACTGAGAGTATCACATGGATATCCTCTT
The DNA here is from genome assembly GCF_052056855.1 of Sturnus vulgaris. Lineage (NCBI taxonomy): Eukaryota > Metazoa > Chordata > Aves > Passeriformes > Sturnidae > Sturnus > Sturnus vulgaris. Next base: position 24,780,561 of record NC_142245.1, read on the forward strand.
TTGCAATTTTTATAGCGTTTGCATCTCTAGCTGTAAAAGATTAAATTAAAAGACAATTTGACCCGCCTTTTGTGGTCAGTGCCACTCTAGCAAGCAATACATCACTGGAGGGATGTCAACTTCATGACCCATTACTCAAATGAGGCGCCAACTAGGAAGAGTGAGCTGAGAGATCCAAGAGTTTTAAATTTATTGATGTGATACAGCTAAAAATAAAAAAACCCACCCCTCTTATAGTATGTGGAGTGGGAGGCAGAGGCAAGAAAGAGTAGGAAGTCTCTCAAATGAATCAAAAGCTTTAAATAATGTGACTCTGGCAAGCAGGGCTTTTTTGCACATGAGATAGCTAATTCTGCTATTTTGATTTTCCTCCTAAAAAAGACAAGATGATTTATATCCTCCTTTAGTGCAGCTCTAAGATTTCTGGGCAGATTTGCAGCACTAGATTGGATTTGGATGGATGAGGATATACCATTCACTCCAATTTGTGTGATAAATTGTTAGGAAAAGGTTCTTCACCCAGAGGGTGGTTGGGCACTGGCACAGGTTATCCAAGGATGTGGTCACAGCACCAAGCCTGGCAGAGCTCAGGAAGTGTTTGGACAGTGCTCTCAGGCACAGGGTGTGACTCCTGGGCTGTCCTGTGCAGGGCCATGAATTGAACTCGATGATCCTTGTGAGTCACTTCCAACACGGAATATTCTGTGATTCTGTGGTTATCCTGATCAGTTTGTGACTCAGCTGCTAACCTGCTGCAGTTTCTCTGGACAGATTGTTTAAGCTGGCTCTCATTGCAGGGCAAACAGTTGGGACAGCCTTAGCTTCAGAAGTTTAATTTGACTGTCCTGTACCTAGTACAGTGTGGCCATTTTCCCTGCTTCCATACTCTTTTCAGCCTCAGGTCCTCCTCATGTCTTTCCTGCAGCCTCACTCTAGCTTGTGGTGTTTGTTCCACTTTCATTCTTATTTCCATTTGGCTTTTCCATAAAGATTTCCCTTATTCTCCTTTTTTAAAATCACATATCCTACTGACTCATCTCTTCTGAGCCACTGCTCCAGATACTCATATCTTTGGAAAAAAAAAATGGGAAAGAGCTAAATTCATGGTGGACATGGACTCTGCTGTCTCTGCTGGCACACTTTAACCCTATTACCCTGATGCATCTTCATAAACTTCCTATTCCTTCAGTATGGGTATTTTTAAGGATTTCTGTAGCAAATTGTAAGTAAAATGGGTATTAAAAGAGCCCCAAGACCAACATGTGCTTCAGGATGCTACTAGAAGAAAAACAGGGAGGAGGGGGGAATAATAGCTGTAAGCCAAGGCACAGCGTTTCAGGTTTTAATGTAGAACCTGAAGCAGCTGGTTCTGATGAAGAAAGGCTGAAATATAACATTTGATGAAGGCAGGGGAAGATCTGTTTGTGCCATTGACAATCCTCTTTTGCAAGGCCTGATGAAAAAGTACAACCACAGGAGGCTCAAAAGTAAGGCATTAAAAGGATGAGCAAAGGACAAGATTTCAGTCTTTTCTCTGGCATGTGACATGCAATATTATGGAATGTTCTAGTATTGAAGAAATTCCAGAAACCCTCCAGGACTTAAAAAAAATATTACTGTGTTCAGAGCTGCTCTGTGTTACAGCATTCTCTTTTAAGTATGTAGAGTTTCACAGCTTCTGCAGTGCCAAAGATTTTTTTTCATAAACTTCATATTTGATCTTATGAAATTATAAAACATTAATACAGGATAATATAGCTACACAAGGCATTTATGAATTAGCTGATCAGACTTTTGAGGGACCCCAGCCCCATGGAATGGAGAAATACACTGTGCCAAATTCTGCCATAAATTATACCCATATGACTCTGCTGCTGCCTGAAGCAGTTATGACAGGATTTTGAGGGTAGGAGTGAACTGAATTCAGACTGTTGATAGAAATGTCTCCTTGTACATGTGTAAGGGTTCCCATCTCTACTTCCTCATCACTTCTCCTATGGCCCTGACTTGGATCACAGTCCATTGCTGGGCCATTCTGCTGAGCTGCCAAGGACTCCTCTGTGCTCATTTGGGATTTACCTACCTGGACTTTCCTGTAAGACTGAGGCTTTTTCTGCTTGGGAAAAAAGGTCCAATTCATTATGTTTGACTGGGATCTAGAAAACTTTAACTATGAGAGTACTATTCTACTAGTAATAATGATAATAGTAATGATAATATTATTGGTAGTACATTTTCCTATTACATTACAGTACTAAAATATGTTATTATATTTTTTATTATTACAATAATTTACATAGTTTTGCTGCAGTGAAACCAATTCATATATAAATGTATATAAAGAGGGAAACACTTTTTAAAACCTAGTTTCATAACTGCTGAAAATGGCTCATTTTTCCAGGCTCTGTTTTTTTGGAGGGATAATCCTCAGCACAGTAGTAAGCCAAGACACCGTAGGCTGGAAACAAAAGTATATGACTCAAAAGAAAGGCTCTCATTCATGGCAGAATTACTACAGCAGCCCACACTTCTGTGCTGGGACAAAGCAACCTCCAGAAGGGTGTGATCTTGGCTGAGAAGAAACAGTTGAAGTCCAGTCCTCCCCCAGGTTTGGTTTGTGGTGTCTCAGGGGCTGACAGAAGGTCAGTCCCCAGCAATAGCTCACCCTGCCCCGAGGAGCTGTGAAAAGCTGTGCAGGGATCACTCCCCCGGCCACAGCCACAGAGGAACAGGCTGTTCACACACAGCCTCACTCAGGCAGAGCTCCCAGAGCAGCTGCCTATGCTCCTTGCTCTTTTGGCACCTAGAATCTATTTTTGTAGCAGTACCTTGCAGCACGTATGAAGTGTATCTGAGCATTGCAATTTATAATGCCACAGAAGGGGAAAAAACTCTTAAAAGTGATGGCAAGTAGTAGAACACTTACCTTAAACATTAGCAAAATAATTGTCTTTGTGCATTACATGTTATGTGATTTATAGGACGGCTTCATGAGAGACCAAATGAAATCCTGGGGTGAATGTCACTCAAAAAGATCAAAAGTAAGATTAATGAACTAGAATTCTTTACCTATACCATTTATAGGTTTCCACTGGACAGAGAGGTCCCTTTAGATGCTAGGAGTCCAACCTATATATTTATATTTTAATCCACATACTTTAAATATGTGTTTGCATATTTGGTATAATGCACTTTGCATATTTATACGCAATTATTAATTTGATTTATTACAGTGCCCTCCAAACATGCCAAATGCTTTAGGTACAGTTCCACTTACACATAGTTCTCTGTTTCAAAAAGTTTAGTAGCTGGAAACTTACGTTTGAAAATGTCTGCACTCAGGTATGGCTCTCCTCACTTTATGTGCAGGAGTGTTTGCAGGGTTGGGCCCTCTGCAAACAGCTGGAGTATGGATATTGCAGTCCTAAAAATCACGGCTCTCAGACTTACTTCAACATCGTTTTTGTAACCATTTTGGAATAAAAAAGTCAATAGATTTAATACTCTTCAAATTTAACTTTGCTTGGAGATTACTCAGGGATGTAAACCTGGGTGGGGGGTACTCTGGGAATATCTGAATTTTTCCTCTACAAAATCCATATCAAAATGCAGTAGTATGAAGGGGATCTGAAACCCCCTGTGAAAGAAATTACTTTGGCAGGAGTGTGCTGGAATAAGGCCATACATATTTCTGCAGGGAGCCTTCTCTATGGAAGCTGTGGCAGGACTGAGCATGGATTTACAAGAAATTCCCATTAGTGCTTTGATTGCTACGTCTGGGGCGAAATGGTGTTTCTCCAGTCCTAAGGGAACTTTGGGGCAATCCTCTTCAATTTGTCTTCCTCAGAGTGTGATGTGGCTCCACAAAACACAACACCAACAGCCACATGCCATTTTTCACTCGAAACCCCCTTTGTTCCCCATCCAGAGAGCCAAGATGTGCCATGTGCTGTCCAGAGGCCACCCATCCCTTCACTGCCCAACACTGGGTCAGTCCTCTCCAAGAGTGCCACTAGACCAAAGCTCCTGCTGCTGTACACAATAATTGCTCTCCAGAAATGCTTTTTGGACCAGTCTAATGGGTTTCTGAGGGTGAAGGCACAGCTGGTCCCCCAGGCAGTGGCGTGCTCAGTCCTGCAATGGCAACTGGTGATTGCAGGGGCACCCCATCCCACCCTGCCCACCCTTGCTGGGCCTTTCTAAATGTTCCTTTTTCCCCAAGGCTAACCCAAATAAACACAAGTATCCATAATGATGATGAATGCCCACCAAAGGCTAAAATAATGTGCAAGTTTCTAATTTGTTTTTAAATATAGCGATTTTATTTGTGAGGTTTTTTGTGCAAGCCTCTCAAACACCATTAAACTCATACTCAAATATTTACAATGTGTTTATACTTACCGTGTTCACCTCTGAACAAATTGTTTGACCTTATTTGCAAATGTGTTACAAGAGCCCCCAATGACAGATGATCTTTCATAGGAAATCACAACATGTAAGTGAAATTGAAGCTATGCTGCTGCCCTGTGCAGTATATCAAAGCGCTCTGATCTCCCCAAAACATAAATTTGTGGTGCAGCCACCCTGGCAGAGCCTGGGTGGGGATGGAGGAGGGTCCTCCTTTAACCTCTGGTGCACAGACCCACACTTCAGGGGTCAGTTTACGCCATGTGAGATGAGGGCATTTGACGTCCCAAACCTGCGGGGCTGATGCTACCCAGTCACTCAAATCACATAATTAATGTGCTCCTGGGTTCCAATAATAAACAATTCTGATGCCTACTCTCTACAGCCAAACTTCCCGGCCTAAATAAACAGCTTTTGGCTTAAAAATGGGCTCTTATCCAAAATTAAGTTTTCCATTGATCAACCAATCCTGCTGTGAGTTTGTGCTTTCATGATTGGCAGGGGGACAGCAACTGGTTTAGTTTCCCACTGATTATGTTAAGATTGAGAGTGTGGGACTTATTAAAGAATTATTTATGTTTCTGTACCTATAAACTTTATGCTGATGCTTGCTCACACTATCTCCAGACACAGTAGTCACACTTAAACCATGTCATTTCAGCTAAATATTATCCTACTTATAGAACTAATGGAAGGTATGGAAAACACGAAGTAAGAATTTAAGGAAAATGAGGATAATTCAAATTACATCTTATTATAACCGAATGGCTAAAAGACAGTAATCAAAAAACAAAAGGGGGCATACTCACCACTGTGTGTCTTGCCCCACTTAGCAAAAAAATTTCCTCTTTGTCAATAAAATGGTTTTGTTCAGACTCTTCTTTTGTTGCTCAACAGCTCTACCAGCTGAGCTCTTAATAAAAGGGATGCACTGCAGGGAAGTGTCTTCTTCCTGAGGAGACACTGAGGCAACTTATTGGGTGAGAAAAATCAAGAAGAGATCCTTTTAACCCAGTGACCCAACCCAGGCCTTCCACCCACAGATTTTATGCTGAACTGTTTCCGTGGATATCACTGAAGCTGCTGCAAGTCAGCAATCCTGATTTACAATATCTGTGTCCAATAAAAGAATCAGGGCAATTACAGTTCTTCGAATGGGAGCCTAAGCAATGTCTGTTCCCAGTTTAGACACAGTCTAGACATCATTCCTCAGCCATCCTAAGGCCTTTCTGGAAGGACAATATTTCATAGTCATGTAATCATCGGCCCTTTGTTGACATGACCAATAAGAAAGTCAATTGGTGTCAGCTGTAGTGGTGATTTTGTGATGGGAACATCTGTCCTTTTTATTCTTGATGAGACTTAGTCTTGGTCACTGTTAATTGGGCAAGGATGAAAGCTACAGATCCTGTTACAAGTCCTTTGAGTAAACTAGTTACTCATAATTTTTTCACATAGTTTATCTCCTTTGATTTGTAAAATTGCTTCCACTTGATGCTTTGGGTCCAGGTGCCTTTTGAGTAATAATAAAACTTTGCAGCAAGCCCCTGACAAATCCAAGTATTCCTGTCTACTTATCCTGGTAGTTTAGATGATGCTGATTCTGTCTCAGCCCTTCATGGTCCTTTAATTTTTCATGTCTGTTAATTAATCATTCTGACACAGAGTTCTGCCACACAAAAAAATGTTGTAAATATCCTATATATAGATCTCAGCTAGGACTAGCAACTAGGGATTTCTGCTTTGTTCTTTTATCACACATATGTTTCACTTTGATGTAAACATTGTTTCAAAAACAGTAAAAAGAGCTTTTTCATGTTATGCATAGATTATTCCATAAACATATGCATCCTGTCAGACACAGTAATAATTAGAAATAGCTGTAGTTTCATTGCTAACTCCATAACACTTCAAACTGCTTAGATTTTTAAAAAGTAAAAATCAGATGCACAACTTTGATTCTGGGTAGAAACTGTTTAAATTTCAATTAATTTCTCTGCCAGTAGGACTCATTTAATGTTTCTAAGAAATAAATAGCAAGCTCAATAAACTCACTACTCACTCAATTTTATGATTTTACAACAGTAAAGTTTCACATACAAAATTCATCTGGACAAAGGAGTCGAAGCGTTTTAAGGGTGAAATTCAGAAATGTTCTTACGACATAATTGATTTTTTTGTTGTTCATGAATATCTTTTACTCTCCAGACAAACTGATGACATATATATACCTCTGTTGTACCATACAGTCCCAAGTCAAAGAAAAAATTAACAATAAGAAAAATGAAATTAGAAACCTTTCAGAGAGAGGGCACATTTAAATGAGTCTTATATCCCATGCAGATAGCTGTAGGGATAACAAGATTGGAGAGCTCTTATTTTATTTCTAAAAATATATATACATTTATTTTTTAATTAAACATCTCTCGGGCTGTATTGGATGGTCTCTTGGTAACAAAGGCAAAGTTTAAAGGTGTTATTTGCTCTTACACCTGTTTGTGCATTGAACTTGACTCATCTTTCCACCTTAGCTAATAAGTACAGCAAGAGCACGAATCATGAAGAAAAAAAGTGAGGTTTATTTAAACTTGGCTGTCACAGGCACCAGCAGATTAATTTTCGTCATATTTCATGGATAGGACTCAAAACCCAGTGAACTCAACAAAAATATCCACAATTCATGCAAGATGGATTGGGCATTTGTATAGTCTGGTGCTAGAGTTGAGTCTGGCTGCAGGGAAATCCTCTTGGGCACCCTCGAGACCTCTGCGAAAGGCTGCAGTGCCACTTGTCACTTGTCACTTTTGGCTGCCCAGCTCAGGGAAGGGCTGTGCCTCAGCACAGAGCCAGGCAGAGTCTCCTGGCCCCGGAGTGGCTTTGCCCCGAGGTACCAGGGCTGTTGGGGGTAGGAGGGCTCTGTCAATGGCCAATTGTGCTTCCAGCTCTGCATCCTTCCCTTTCAGCCCCCCGATTTCCCCCTGCCTCTTCTACAAACAAGCTTTTCAGGAAAATTCTGCTTTGCAAGGAGTGGTGCCAAGTGACATGCTTAGTGAACTGTGTTACCCTGGGTAATTAAGAAGAGCTAAACCCCAGGTTTGTTACAACAGCTTTACTACAGAGCTATTACTGTGTAAGTATCAACAAAATCATTGCCCACTGATCGTACTCCAACCTTTATTTTTGAAATATATTAAATGAGCTATTGCTAATGTTAATGTCTCTGAAGATTAATTAAGAGTGTTGGAGAGGAAATTTTTTTAAAGTACAGATCAAGAAGTAACATTTTCCACCAGATGTTTCTAATGTAACTCTAGGAAACCAAGTGTCATATCATCTAAAAATTAGATTTGGCTCAGTGGGAATTTCCACTACGATTTTATTTTCTCCAAAATTATACCAGTTATTAAAAAACACACAAAAAATAGGGTTTTTTTTGGACAGCACTGCAGCTATAGTTTTCATTAGATAGATAACAGATAATCTGATTTTTATTAATCTCACAGTGTACCTTTGACTTTGGTGTATTTGAGATAACATCACATCCATCACAATGAGCCTGGCAGAGATGCTTTCTCTTTAATTCTGCCTTGACAAACACAAGATCCGATCTTCTTCCTTTTCTCCCCTCTGAGGCCATTTTTGTTCACTATTCTATTTTTCAAGTAAAAAAAAAAAGTATTTCTGCTATCAGGTATGCACTGATATTCCCTCAAATCAGCATTTGTGCTAGGAAAATTAAATATTGTTAAAATGAATAGTGATCTCAGGATTCCTTCTGCTGCTTAGCCCTCCACTGCAAGTGGTGCCAAGCCTGAAAGGGTGAATTAGAGTTTTTCCAGCTTGCTAAACTGAGTCGTCTGACCTTCTGTGTTCGAGGCAGTGGGATAAAGAGTACCCCACCTCTCCAAACTCTTGTGCTTTTATGGCCAAGTGGAGCTGTGATTCAAATACAAACAGGCAGCGGGACCCCAAAATTTAACTAAGTATCTTAATAGATAAGTGGATAAACCCCTGATTACACGTTGCCTATGGCCCATTGTTCATTGTTCAGAAATAAATGCCCCTTGCAATCCCTCAGCAGTAATGATATCAGCAATACTTATCAGAAGCAGACTGATACCTTTGTACAAATGGCGCTGATAAAGGACTTGCAGAGCAGAGAACAATTCGAACAAGTGGAATGAACAAAGAAGTGCATGGCTTATCTTTTGTGGCATTTTCCATGGCTTCAGTGTATCTGAAAGTGGAGCCAATGGGAATATATATTTTCCATGATAACAGTTACATATGTGGCTTGGACTTTCAATGTCTGTGCTGGAGCACGCTCAGTCTCCTGTCTGCTGATGCAGGGCAGGGTAACTCTGGCATATGGGATCAGCCACCACTTCAGCTATCCTGGTCTCAGAGTGACAGGTGATTTAAGGTACTCTCTTAGGATGGTTCTTTTCCACAGCTGCACCTATTTGTTTCCAGATAAATCTCCCTTTTTTCTTCTCTTTTTTTTTTCTTTTTAGTCACCACAGTTCCCAGTCCCAAAATAGCAGCCATAGCAGAAACCCCCAGGATCACCATTTGTCACAATTCCATTTGCTAGACCATTGTTTTACTTCATTCACACCATGCTGTGCATTTCCTGCAAGGAAATACTAGACTTTATTTTAATCTTCATTTTTGTGTGATGGCCCCCATATTATGTGCATCAATATCCCTCTGCCTGCTCTTCCATCACCAGTTTGTAAAGACAGACTTGGGACTAGAGTCTATATTGCTGATACCTTAAATAATCCTGCCTCATTTTCTTTGTTTACAATAAAAGCATTGAAATCACAGGGAATGATTCTTACTTCGGTTACACTACCTTAAAACAGCAGAGCTTTTCTCTTTTCTTTTGTATCAAAACCTATTCTTGCTCTTTCTACTTCTACCTTTGCTGTCCTCTTTCCCACCCACTTTTACTTTTTTGTCACTGCAAATTCTTTGCTATGTTCACTAACACCATATTTGAACCTGTGATGCCTTGCTTTTTCTGCCTTCAAAATATTTGAACCAAATTTACTGTTAATGCTCTCTGAATTTAAGTTTGCACCAGCTCCAGAAAGAGCTTTCTGAATTTTACATTGTGGTAAAGCAGTTTCAGAAGTGCAAAGACAGCAGAATGAAAATCCAAGAAGCATTCTATAACAGAGCTGGACTGAAAAAACAATTTCTTGCTCTTAGCTGTAATGCTTTATAACAAAGCACTGAAGAAAATGCAGCACAAGGAACAGCCTTCCAGTGTTCATTGGGTGGCCTCTTGTGAAAGAGAGTTAAAAAATTTGGAGTACTCCGGGAATACCTTAATTTTTCCTCTCAATAGCCATATCAAAATGCAGTGGTATGAAGGGGACCTGAAAGCCCTTGTGAAAGAAATTTCTTTGGCAGGAGCACGCTGGAATATGGCCATCCATGTTTCTGTGGGGAGCCTGCTGTGTGGAGCTTGTAGCAGGACTGAGGATGTTAAGCTTGGAGTCAAGTGGAAAGTTCAGATGGAGCCTGTGTGTGACCTCTCTGTTGCTGATCTGTTCATCCCCCCAGCCTGGACTGGGGCTGCCTCACTCCACTTGGCTTTGTTGAACATCATGAGCTTCCCATGGCGCGACTTATCAGGATTGTCCCCAGTCCCTCTGGATGACATCCTGGTTTTCAAGCCTGGCAGCTGCACTCTGTGAGAATGGGGAGCCTCATTGCTGCCTGTGACTATGTGAATTATGACTCCTATCTCCTGGCTGACTTCATACAGTATGTTTGTTGCCTGCAAAATAAGCCATATTTTACATTTGGATTGGGAATTTAAAGTGCAGTTAATAGATATGGAGGTAAATGGAGGGTATCTCTGGTTGGTCTTCCAGGTATGGTTCTTGCTTTGCTGAAAGGAATGAGCTGTGGAAACTTCATCCTTCTTGCTTTTTCAGGTGGGTCTTAACTTTTCCAAGCAGCTGTCTGCAATATGTGTGGCCCCATATCTCATGAGAGGCATTTTTGATACCCTCTGAAGTTAAGGTTTCAAAAAATGTTATTGAAAAAACGTCCCTACTAAGAATATTTTTTCTTCGAATAGTTATAAAAAAAGGGAAACCCGTGCCCCGAGTTTGAAATCCACATGCTACTTTCCATGTGGTTCACACATGTGTAACATAGGCATGTTTTTATGAATCGTTTGTATATTCCTTAGCCAGACTCCTGTGTTTAAACAAATGTGGAAACAACACAATACAGCTGTATAAGGAATTTTTTTGTTCATAAGTAGGATCTATAGATTTTTAAAGCTACACTTTCAGCAATAAAGAAATTGACCATATTACTGGAATGTAGTTCATATCTTGATAAAACTTTTCATTCTTTTGGTCTGGAAAAAAAACCCCTATGAACTTTATAATCATGCCAACTTAGTATTGCAAGGGTTAGTAATAGTCGGGGTGAAGGTGTTATTCATTACTAAGATAGCAAAACAGGCCTGCCTACCTGGCAAGAAGGTTAGTTCTGATGTTGCTTCCAAAATTATTAACATCTTATTAAATGAACTGTTTCAGAACTTGGGACAATTGAACATTAAAAAAAGACTGAAAAGTGAAATACAAAATAAATGGCCTTTATTGGCAGTTTCCTTCAAACATTTTTTTCTGTGCTTCTCTTTTCTTTTAGACCATGAAAGGAATAGCTTTGGATGGTTGCAATAGCATATGAGAAAATGGCCTCATTTCTTGTACTGGATGATGTAAAATATTGCTTCCTGAATTACTGTACTCTGAATCATCCAAGAAGCAAATACCAAAAATCTGAACACATAACTGCTTGCCAAGATAAAGTGTTGAATTTGGACAGTGTGAATTTCAGGTGTCAGATGTTAAGATGGTCTACAAGATAAATGATCTACTGTCTGCTCCATACTAATTTGATGAAAAGACGAGTCAAGTTCAAATTCTATATTGCCAATACAAAGAAAATTAACTGGCTTTTACTGGCACATCATCCAGTCTTATTCCTGCCTCAGACACAATGAAAAATTGTGTCTGTTCCCGCTATGACTGCTTGGAAAAGAGTAATTTCTAACCATCTCAAAGGGATGCCACACTCTACCTCCCCTAAAGTGCCTCTGACTGTGCTGCTGACCCTGATGTTTCTTCTCTGCCTAATTCTTGTATAAAGCAGGATACCCAACATGTTCATCTCCAGGTTTGCTATCTAGGAAAAAACTTCATATCCCCTTTTCATCTTATTTCCCCACTGGGAAGATAGTACTGAACTTATTCTCCTGTTGGATCCTTCATGAAAACTATTACAGAAGCATCTTGCACAGACGTTGATATTTTTGTTTAAGTGACATCTTAAAAATCTGGTTAGGACCAGATTTTCAAAAAAGTAAAAGTATTTTTTCCACAGAGTATGAAGTCAACTGAAAATATAAATGCCAATGTGAGCCCAGTTAATGAGTTTCTATCACTAAAATAATTGGTAGTTATTCTAGGTGATTGAGGATTAAACATTCTTTTATTGAAAATTTTGGTTAACTAAGATGATCCTATACTCTGTAGAAAGAAAAGACTCCTCTCACAAAATTACTTACAAAGTCAGAAATAAAGCTACTGAAGCTAAAATTAGAATTTGCATTTACTTTCCACAAACTGAACTTAAACAATAGTAAGCATTTGTGTCTAAAGGATGTGTCTGATGCTTTTTCACCATGTAGCACACCCTACATTTCACCAAAATTATCACCGACAGCTTTAGGAATGTGCAATTAACTGAAGGCATGAATAGGATGAATCCCATCCAATTGTGTGGAATTCAAATCTGTATTAAAAATATTCTAGAAAAAATAATATGACTGGTTCAGTGGAGGAATTCTAGCCTTGCATGTGAATGATGGATTTTTCCATTCCATAGCTGCACTATGAAAAAGAGGAATGAGAGGAAAAAGGAATGGAGAAAATGTTAAGACATCCAGCAATTTTAACACATAGAAGCCCTCTCTGTGTTACTTAACCCCCTTTTTTAACTCCACTTAAAAGATTTAGGTCAGTTAAAAAAAAAAAAAAAAGAAAAAGAAAAGTAGAAGAAAAGCCAAAGCATGTGATTTTAGAAATGTTCTGATTAAGTGTTTTAACTTTTGTGGATAATTTTGGGGGTTTTTTTTGTACTTTTTTTTCTGAGCTACTGCCAAAGGTGATTGAGATTTTGCATTTCTTAGCCTGAATTTTCAGTCTGTGTTTCTATGTGTATTTATGCCATATAATTTTGTTTTTATCCTCTGTTATCAAAGGATGGAAAAATGCAATATATCAATAGACGCTGAAAAGTGTACTGGCACTGGTACCAAATGAGAATAAAGGGGAGAACTCGCTAGATTTTGCCCCAAAGAAATAAATTTTCTGATTTCTTCAGGGGAACCTAGGTCAGAAAGGATGAAGACAAAGTTTTACATTACCTGACAGAATTATCTCCTAATATAGCTTCATTTTGATTTACGAAACCTTTTAACAAGGACTAACATTGTTGAAAAAAACCTGTTAGAATGAAAAACATCACTTCATTGTGCACCATTTCCCCCCTTCATTTGTGCTAAGAAAAGATAAATATGAAAGTTCTGAGAGCTGAAAAAATCAAGGCCTCTGTCTGTCTTCACCTACAGTAAGTTCACGGATGGCACAAACAATAAAGTCAGTAAATGCAGGTCTGACTTCAGGCATCCTGCACTGCTGAGGCAGCCACGGCAGCCAGAGCTGAACGCTTGCCCTGGCCTGGGGTCTGTATAAACACCAGTAGAACAGTCTCATGTAGCTCTGGGGCTGGGACTGATTCAACAGCAAATGGAGTGAGAGACATCTTGGATTGCTGGCAGGATGCACAGAGTCAATATTTGTAATAGTAATTAGTTCTGGAACTGAGACAAGCGACTTGATACACATGTTATGGCATTGTCCTTTAGCTCTTTCCTTTTTGAAGTAAATAGTTTTGTTAATCTAATCTTGCAGAAAGTCTCTTTCTCACAGTTCTAAGTTTCTTTTATAAGGGAATTTGTCTAATTTACCAGCTGTTCAGAGGACAGCTTCTTCCTAACAAGTATTTCTGCTAAAGACAATCTAAACGAATAAAGACTAATTGTCAAAATTTAGTAGTAAGATTAGAAAATCATACCTTTGCTGTAGACTACCACTGAAGAATGCATTTTGTCAATCAGAACCAAACACTTAAAATTAATGCTAGCTAGAGATGTTAGAAACCAGCTCCTTCCCTTTGGAAGCTTACTCTGAGGCTCCTACTTGGAGACTACAAAACCAGATGGAGGGAGTATCATCATTTACTCTGACCTCCAGCATAACTTAGACACAGGACTTTTGTAAGCTATTTCTCATTCCAAAAAATCATCTGATTTAGAAAACATTCTAGTTCTGGTTTAAAATGGCCTATGATGGGAATTCACTATAACCTTATTAAGCTGTCCTGGTGGCTAATCAGTCACTGTTCAGAATTTGTCTAGCTCCAGTGCTCAGACAGTTAAGCTTCTTATAATTTGATCTTTTGCAACTCTGAAGAATTACATTTTTGTTGCCAAGCAAATTGCCCTTTTGTATTCTCCTTGACACAGGAATCTGTTGAGTTCCTGAGTGTTTCAGTAGAAAGCAAAATTTTCATTCCTTTGTTTCATTTTCCAAGTATTTTCTGCACTCTTCATAGTTCTTTGGTACTCAGTACAGAGTTGGGCACCAGTTCCCAAAGTAAATGTTTGGTGACTTTCCTTGTCCTGTTTATTAGTATCACATTTCTTCATCTAACCCTGAAATAAATGAACTCTTTCAGCTGTAGCACAGCATCAGGGACACCTCCAGACCCCAAGTATTTCCAGAGCTACAACTTGCCAGATGTAGTCTGCTGTCTTGGCAGCACTCACATTGCATAGCTGGGTGTCCTGCACTTGGCCGTGTTGGAGCTCTGATTTATAGCTGTGCCTTTTCACACAGCACTCCAGGTGACTCTGTGCCTGGGACCTGCTTTCCTCAGTACTGGCTTTCTGTGTCATCCCCAAATTTCTCAGGAAGCAAGCAGACAGGGACACGGCTGCTTGATTTTATTTCAGCTCTGTAGAGCTAGAATGGGTTTTCTTTTTCTCATTTCTCTTTGCAGACCTATTCAGTTGTCCAGGTTTGGGCTATTTCATAAAGCTGTATAAATTTATCAGTGTTCATTTATTATTCAAAATGTCATTAATGGTATTAACTCAAAATGTCTTTCATAAATATTGCTGACAGCACACTATTAATTTTATCAGCCAAATTTGTTGCTTCTTGCCTCTATCTTAGAAGAGGATCTTAGACTCCAGCTTTTTGTTTAACTAGCTGACATTAATGAAATAATTTTCCTTTGCTTCTCTGTCTATAAAGTACCATGCCAATTATTCAGACCCATTTCTGCTCTGCCTCTCTCACATTATTTAGATATTTGCATAGCAATGGCTTTGTCTATCACCAAGTAATTTCTGGAAAGTTTCACTATTTCATGAAAATCTAGTGCTGTGCTGAGGAGAGTTCACTTACCCTTTCTGTTTTTAATGTTGTAGGAGGTTGCACTGATTAAAAAAAATTCAACTACTGTAACTTCTATTTATCATATTTCTTGTTTACTTTTGTAAGGAATATTATATTGTTTCCATTGAATGACAACAGTTATAACAAACCCTAAGACAGCACTCTCTAAATATAACATTGTTGAAATGTTATATTTACAGGCTTTGTTTTACTGACTTTATCCATCCCCTTATTTCATACCCCCCCCCCCCATATTAGAGATTATCATCTCAAACTCCCATGTCTTTTAAGATCAATTACACCTTTCAAATTAAAATACTACCTCTGTGGATTTAAGATGGAATTAATTAAGTACTTAATTGTATCTTAAGTATGTGGGTTCAAAATTATTTTCTGGATATATGTGCTGCCTCTGGGAAAAACAAAACAAAACAAAACAAAACAAAACAAAACAAAACAAACCCCAAACCACTGATAATTCTCAAATGCTGCCATGCTTCATCCCAGGCCTTCCACTGGAATAGGCAGCACAAATCTCATGCCCATTGATTTGGCCAGAAATTCATAGATCTCTGTTTTGTTTTCTGTTCCAAAGATGTCAAAACAGGGAATCCCAGTAAAGACATTCCTGATGTGGCAATCCAGCTGACATTTAGTGCCACGAGACTTCTCTTTGGATGCTTGAGATCATCCTGGGTAAGATGGAGCCCCATGGACCTGTCAGCCTGCCGTGTCTATTGTAACCCGTGTGATAGGCATGGGGTCTGCATGGACTCAGCATTGCAGCTGTGGAAGAAATCCAGATGTTTGGAAGCCCTGGGAGCAGGGGTTGCAGCACCCAGGAGCCACTGAGCCCCTTGCTTGAGGTCTGTGGATTTTTCAGCCCAAGGAGCAGAACTCCTCCTGTTCTGCAAGAGCTGTGATTGTATAAACATGCAGCAGGCTCTGGACAGGTTATTCAAGAGGTAAATATTCTTTTATGAGTGATTTATGCACTTTTGCTTTGGGCTGATGATGATTCGGGTCAGAGTTCTGTGTGGTAACCACAAAAAGAAACTTGGATGGTGGTAGGGAAATAGGATAGACCATCCATTTCTCTAGGTACCTTTACTTTCAGATATTTAATAATAACTTTAGTCCCCAGCAGGAATTCAGATTGCTTATCAACCTGCAAGGAAACCAAGAAAAATAGAAATAAGAAAATAAGAAAAATGAACAATTCAATAAGCTGTAGATAAAACTCGCAACTAGACTTCTTTCCAAATTGATTCCATATGGTGAGTCAGACTCTGCTTTCCATTACATGAATATAAATCTGGAGTCACTCAGCTGATTTCACTGGGGTAACTGCATTGAAAACAGGCAGCAGAATTTGGCCCAATGAATAGAGATACAGCTTATCCTATTGCTGTTGATGTTCTTGCAGTGCACCAATATACTTGCAAATATTCAGTTCTGTCGCCACATGTTAAATGTTCTAAAGCCCTTATTTTGCACTTGTTAGCTTTGCAATATTTGGGAGCCTGGAATACCGAGTCAAGGTGCATCTGGAACCTGCCGTTTTTCTTGCTAAATAGCAACAGTGTCTGTAATGAGCTGAGGATAATGCCATTTGGAAAGTGAATGTGTGAGCCATTTGATAGCAGTCGGGAAAACAACAAGAAACTCTAACCCCTGATTTTTCTCTATGCATGAGAAGAAGTTTAATAACTTCCTTCTCCTTCTAAAGCCCAGCAGCCACGTTCAAAAACCCAAATCGAATGCTTTTAATAGAAATCTCAGCGTGGTTAAAAAAAATTACTGAGTGTTCATTAACTGAATGTGCTAGGGTTCAGACAGACAGCTGAGTTATAGCAATTTAATAAGTTACTGCCTGGCAGCAGAACTGCAGGAACTGTTGGTTACTGGCCATATCTGTCTTAAGTCTGTCCCAGTTTTAAACTGATGTAATGTAGATTAAAAGTTAGAGAGTTTCAATTTTGGTTTTTCTGTCTCCAGCTCCACCAGTTGTGAAGAATCAATGCTACACTGCAGCTGATCAGTGGTAACAGAATAGATATCTCTGGTCCTTCGAGTGACCAAAACATAGCAGCCTTATGAATTTGATATTGTATCCAAACAAAGTGCCGATTGCTCAGCTATGACTCAGTTCCTTGCAGAGCTGGAATTAGCTACCAGAGCCTTGTATATTCCTCATTAATCAGATTCTGTGAGTTTTTACTCACATAATTCATGTAATTATTTATTTACACTGAAGAGAGAGGTATTTCAGACTAGAAGCCCGTGTCCATGCATTAGCTATGAGATCTATTGAACCTGTGCAGCCCCTTTGCCAGCAAAGCTTAACCCATGGGATGCTGTATCCTTCAGGAGTAGTTCCTCACCAGCAGTGGGAGGCTCTCCAAATGATTGCTGGAAGACAATGCTTCATGGAGGCTGTAGAATGGTGAAATGGCTCATCTGAAACATGTCAGAAGCTACTAGTAAGTTCTTTCCTCTCTGAAATAAAAAATAAAGAAAGCTGGAATCTCACTCTGAGGCTGAATGACAGCTGATGGTGCCTTTCAATGAATGTTTTATTTCCTCAGCTTCTCCTTCTCATCCTGCCTCTAAGCTGAGGTTTGTTGTCCAGAGATCAAAGGGTGTACAATGTAGAGACACTGATTTTAGATAAAGGAACTTTAGAGGGTGTCTTTCCTCTTGCTCTGTAATTTTAACTAGCTCTAAACTGACAAGTTTGTGTTCTGCTAAAATAACTCATATTGAAATTCAAATGCAATTGAAGAAACTGCATTTGCAGTATCTCTTTAGACACAATTCCAGATACCATTAAAAGAGACCAGATGTCAAGCATTTTGTTTTATATTCTAAAACAAGGGGCAATAAAAGTTTCTATTTGAATTTGCTCTTTTTAACCCAATGGTGAATCATTGTGCAGATATGCCCACATTTTTTAGAGATATACTCATGACAGAGGAGGTATGGATGCTCTACAGCACCATGATAATACCAGCATGTCCAAGACACTGTTGAGGGAAATAATCTCCAGATCTCAGTCTTCGTTGCTTTGGTCACAGACGAAGACTTGGCTTGACAGATACAAAGGGCTGAATTTTCCCACAGTTTTCACCAGAAGGGAATGGCAACTGTGTGCAGTGGGGGTGGGGGACACAGGAGTTAGGGGACAGAATCGCTCTTGTTGATTATTTTATGTCACAGATTTGATTTTGATGGGGCTAAGAAGGTAATTTATATACTCATTACCAAAAAAAATTGCTGGAAAGGAAAGGTTTGGGCTTTATGCAAGAATGAACTTCAGCTTTTCCTCTTACTTACCTCTTAACATAACTCCAGACCCTGTGAAGTGCTAAAGAAAGTTCTTCATATAAAACATATGAACCCTAGCAGGAGATTGCTGCCATGCTTTGAGACAATACTTGCTTAAAGATTGCTCTGGACCAGAGCCCGAGTTAATTGACAATGACATTCTGTCAGATGGTGCAAGTCTGTTTCATCACGGTGATGCTGGCATACATGTCTCATTTTGCAAGTTTTCCAGAACTTCCCAATATTTCATTTCTATATTAAAAAAAAAAAGTTTATGATGTGAAATCACACAGTGCCACATTTGACAACTTTCCACTAATGTGTTGAAAACATGCATCAGGCTATGGTGGGTGATTCAGATTCTGCTTTTGGTTGGAGAGATCCTTGGTTTGCAGCTGATACCAGGTATGTGCCAGGTACACTTCAGGTGGAACTTTACTGATACTGTATATTTCTGAAGCAGATCAAACAGAAATTAGAGAACCTGCCAGTTTTGTAGGAAGAAATAAGCATTTCCAGAAAATGACATTTTCCATCTGTTTATTTTTTTTTGGTGGAGTTTGGTCTTTTCTGTGGTTTTCTGGAGTTTGCTTTGTAGCACTGCTAAGAAAGTTGGTGTTTTAGATTTCCTGGGTTTCACGAAAACCTTTGTTTTGGCTTTGGTTTGAATGAGTTCATACTCAGGAATTCTGCACTGAGGGTTAGGGTTCAAACCCCAAGTCTCCAAGCAATTCTGTGCTAAATGATTGAGCTTTAGGCTGTTTATTTGTTGGAATCAGGGGACTTTCACCCAAACTAGAGCCTTGCTGAGGGCTCAGTTGAAATCTGACCCTAATTTTGCTAAAAAAGCAGCTCAGTTTTCGAGCTAGGTGTGTAAATGAACAGCACAAGCCTATTTGAATGCTTCTCACAGATAATTTTATCTCATTACACATCACCAAGGTATGAATACATTTTTTCTGACTCATACAGAGCTTGAAATGTTGGTCTGACAGTAGATCAAGAGCCAGTTTATTTATGTAGATACACAGGGACAGAAACTGGCCCGTGCACTGACCTGACCAGCCAAAACAAGTTTGAATTTAAAAGCCATAAAGTTGAATTTTCACAATGCCAGAGTTGTCCTGAATGGACAGGTGTTATTGAGATAAAATGCTATGGTAACACAGCTGTAGGAATTTTACCCAAGATCTGGCTTGTGCCTCAGCATCTCAAAGGAGGATTTTGTTTGCCTGTTGGTTATTGTGTGGTACCCCACAGGAAGCAAATGATCAGGCTGGGAGTCAAACAGAGGCTTGCTGTCCTGAGCTGCTGCCATCCAACATTACATCCATGCAGCCATCCTGTTCTCCTCCTCCTCTCTACTGCTCAGCTATGGAAACTTGAAGTCTGAAACCTGAAACTCCTGGGCCAGCCATTTTTGCACAGCTCTCTTCCTTCACAATCCATCCATTTGGGGAAGGAATGAAAGCTCGCAGTCTGCCTCCTCCTCAAAACATTTCAAACTTTCACTTATCTTCACTTAGAATAACTTGCCTGACCGGAGCGGGAGTCCAGGCAGTCCTAATTTGTCCATTTGCCAGAACACTTTGTAAGCAGTCAGCCTCTTATCTTTTGTGTGAGGAGGGGGAAGAAAAAATGACCTTACTGTGCTAGCAGGTCATGTCATAGGTCATCCTTTCATTCTCCTCACAATCAACTACATTTGCAATCAAAGAGACAGCACATTTTCCACTAGCAAAACGCTCCTTTCAAAAGCAATTGGAATGCTTAGTGCATGCCACGCTTGTCCTGAGTCCATGAATTTTTAGAGGGAGAAGAGAATTAGAAAAATGGAAAGATACAGCAGATTTTAGTCTCCTCATTTCACAGAGGGATATAATACTATATTGCACAACAAGATGCTTTTCCCTAACAAACCTTCAGTGATTTCCTCTTTTTCATTTCACAATTGTCAGAGCCATCATGAAGAGTGGGGGTCAAGTTTGTTTGCTTTCTGTCTTGTAATTTAAGCATTCCGTCCTGTCAGGGTTCACTTTCCAGTGACCTCTGAATTCATCTAAAATTGCCCAAAAGAACCCAAGTGCACACAAGTGTGGGAACTCATCTGTTTGCCATCTCCACCCAGAGCAGACCTGCAGCACAGTTTGCTGTTGAGTCTGAGTGGAAAGGGTGAGCGTGTCTGTGCTGGCAGTGAAAGCTCACAGGCTCTCGGAGCTGTATAAAGTTTTGGTTGTTAGGTTCAATATTGACAATGAATCTGAGAGCAGCCATTTTTATGACCCTGAGTTTCTTAGAAGAGGAGAGGGTTTTGGTGCCTTTGGTTTTATATGTTTGAGTGGAGACATGATGCAGCTGGTTTTTGTAGAGCCAAGAAGATCCCTAGGTACATTTGAAAATATGAGGATGTGCTTTTGTTTTAGAAAATACACCTGCATTACCTGACACTGAGAATAGAGCAAGACCAGAACCAGAAAAAGATGTGTCTCTAATTATTTTCTTCTGGAATTTTCTTTAAGCTGTTTCAAAAGATGTGATTTTTTTTTTTTTTTTTTTTTTGCTAGGTGAAGGCTTGCATGTTTTTTATTCTATGGTCTGTAGAATTGGATGATCAGTCTGTTTCTCCTGTATCTTTTCAGCTAGCATGAATAGAAAAACTATATTTTTCCATCTCTTTATTATCATTTATTAATGAACTGACTGTGTATTTAGAACATTTGGGTCTGTTTTAGTTGGTTTGTAAGCCTGCATATATGGTGAATTTATTAATGGAAAAATGGTAGAAGTAAACTAAGTAATAAAATCCTCATATGTTAAACAGCTGTTTTAAATATGAATATATATAGTGTATATGTAGCATATAAAACCTTCAAAAGGAACTCCATGGAATGCTGGAATTCAGTGTTACTCCATTTAGTTTACAGTGTAGGTTTGCAGATATTATACAGAAGTTTTGAGGAATACTAGGTAAGCTCTGGATTTAGGGCAAATAATTTACAACAAAATATTTATTTGATTAACTTAGTTCCTATCTATAGATGAACAATTTGCAAACAAATTTATATTTTATCAAATGACTGATTTTCAACTACAGCTAGGTCTACTGAAGTCTGTGAATGACTCACACTGACTCCAACGGGCCTTGAACCAGGGAATCATCCAAGCTCTCACTAAAGGCAGGAGAAGATGGACTGTCTCCTCAGTCAGTATATCTCAAACTCTATTTTTTTGGTAAACTATTTCATTATGGTTTACTTCTGTAATTTTCAAATATTTTCCACTTCTGGTTCTCTAGCATTCATCTAGTTAATGTATAGTACTCTGTGTTTAAGTCTGTGGACATTTTTTTCTTGCTTTCTTTGTTAGCTCTCACAGACTCACAGAGCAGATAGTTTGTAGACTTCTATGGCTCTGCAGATCACAATATACTAAAAAAACCCCTTATTGTCATAGAATAATCCACTATTTATGAGAAATGAGTCATCACTCAGTTACACAGCCTTCACTTCTTGAATGCTCCCCAAATATTTCTTTGAAAATACTCTTAGTCCAAATACTGGTGCAATTGCATTTCCGTGATCCAGTAACAAAATAAAGAAAAGGAAGGAAGGAAGGAAGGAAGGGAGGGAGGAAGGGAGGGAGGAAGGGAGGGAGGAAGGAAGGAAGGAAGGAAGGAAGGAAGGAAGGAAGGAAGGAAGGAAGGAAGGAAGGAAGGAAGGAAGGAAGGAAGGAAGGAAGGAAGGAAGGAAGGAAGGAAGGAAGGAAGGAAGGAAGGAAGGAAGGAAGGAAGGAAGGAAGGAAGGAAGGAAGGAAGGAAGGACGGGAAAGAGAAAGAAAGAAAGAAAGAAAGAAAGAAAGAAAGAAAGAAAGAAAGAAAGAAAGAAAGAAAGAAAGAAAGAAAGAAAGAAAGAAAGAAAGAAAGAAAGAAAGAAAGAAAGAAAGAAAGAAAGAAAGAAAGAAAGAAAGAAAGAAAGAAAGAAAGAAAGAAAGAAAGAAAGAAAGAAAGAAAGAAAGAAAGAAAGAAAGAAAGAAAGAAAGAAAGAAAGAAAGAAAGAAAGAAAGAAAGACACAAAGAAAGAAGTTTTCATGACTTTCACATGAGTATTCAGTACAGCTCTACACACTGATCAGTCTCATAAAGCTCTCCCATGTGCTGGTTGGTATTTCCTCCATTCCTTATTTTTTATGTATTGTTTTGTATGCCTCACAAACAAGCAATCAGCTGAAAAAAAAATAGCCTTTGACCCTTTTCCCAGACTGACAGCTAGTAGTTTCGTATTTATTTAGACAGATCCTGCAGGGAACAATCCTCCCTGGTGCTCATTACTCGGTGGAGTGACATTTGCACCCACTTTGGAAAGCTTTAAGATCACTGATCCATGCTAAACCAGCACATTCCAGCAAAGTCTTGTGCCAAGGGGCATTAGTTCTAACACATATCACCTTTCAGGACAGGAAAGAAATGAAATGTTATCATTTAACATCAGTACATCTTCTTTGCCCTTGGCTATTTTCACAATAAGTAGATTCAATTAGCTTCTTAATTTCCTTGCCAAATTTTTAGATTTCTCAAGAAGAGGGACATGCTAATAAGAAGTTCAGTGAAAGTCCATCATTTTGCAATGCATTCAGTTTCTCAAAGTGTTTAGTTGAAACTACAGCCACTGTACATCAAATGGTGACATGTGGAAAGGAGAAAGGGAATTGTGCACATTTTACTTCTATAGAAGACCTGATTTATTAATTTATTCAGTATTTTTTTCTTTGTTGGTTATCTAAGAAAAAGTGAACAATATCCAGCTTGATCTAGGAGTGTTTTCCTGGAAAACTTATTTGGCCTCAGTTGAGTTTCTTTTCAACTTTCCACATCCAAATCAGTAGGACCATTTTTTGAACATTTATATTGAAAAGATACCAAGAAAACCAAGCACCAAATTATCCAACAGGATAGCTAAACTTAAATTTTCCCTATGAAGTGACCTACACTAGTTTACTTATGTCTCTGCTTGCAGTTCCACAAATCACTACTCAGATAATTTCAGTCACTGAATAATAGAGAAAGCCTGAAACAATAACTGTAAACAGAATGATCGGGATACTTTTAGCTTTTTTTGCACATTATTAACAAATATTAAAGTACTCTACATCACTTCTTAATTGCAAGCTTTGTTTAACTGCACTACAAGTCACTTCTTGGTATAGTTTTTTTTTGATGTGGCACGAACTTATCCATAGTGTACCATTCAGCAGGAGTGGTACACTACAAAATCAGATTATTTTATTTCTTATCTTTTTATGAGATTTCTTTCATTAGATTATCAAATTTTAAAAGTTTGTTCTTATAAAAGTTACTTGTCTTCATTGGAAGCTGTCCAGAAACTAAAGACTAACCTAAATCTACACTGTTGCTCCTTAGATTATTTTCTTCTGTCCTAGTTATTGTGAGACTGTTTTTTCTTGCTACTATGTATATATTTACAGATTAATATAATTTCTCTTCCATTCTTTCTTTATATGAGTTCACCTCTTCTTATAAATCCAGTACCTAAAACTGGGAATGGAACTTCACTTACAGTTCTGGCATTACAAGTCAAAGAAAAGGGACTGTTGCTTGTTTCTGCTAGAAGTGTTTATACAATGCAGCATGATTTTTTCCTTTTCTTTTACCACTATTTTTTTTAAATTCCAACTGCATGACATCATATCTAGTTTATAAACTATTACCTCCAGAACCTTTTCTGCAGAAGTGATCAGTACCTGTTGTGAATCTTTGCACATGGTTATTCCTGTCTAGAGCCCTGCCACAGTACATCTAAAATCACATTCTACTACTGTATTGTCAAGAGCATTTGATGACTTCCTCTGTCTTTTCTGAAGACAAGTCATAATCTCCAATGTGCTTCCAGGCCCTGAAAGATTCCCCATTATTTGAAAATGTAAGAAGCAATTTTATTAATGAAAATATTAAACTGGCCCAGGTGGGATGCCTGGGAAATACCACATTATACAGCCCTGTAGTCTGACAATGAGCCACTGCTCATTTCTTTCTAGGTAAGTTTTTTTCAGCAGATTCTAAAGCTTTGAATCATATAGGCACCTGTCTTGGGTCAAGTACTGTTTTGTTTACCTAATTTGCTGATGTTAACATCATCTGGGACAATATAGAAGAACTTCCTCAAGTAAAATGTAGTGACAGGACAAGAGGTGATGGCTTTAAACTGAAAGAGAGTAGGTTTAGATTAAATGTTAGGAAGAAATTATTGACTGTGAGGATGGTGAGGCACTGGAACAGGCTGCCCAGAAAATCTGTGGATGCCCCATCCCTGGCAGTGTTCAAGGCCAGGATAGATGGGCCTTTGAGCAACCTGGTCTACTGGAAATTACCCCTGCCCATGACAGGAGGGTTGGAAATAAATCATCTTTAAAGTCCCTTCCAGCCCAGACCATTCTATGATTCAATAATTTTATGAAGTAGAAAGATAGCATTTTATGCTGCTTTTCTGCCCACAAAATCTCTTCCTTACTAGAATAGGAAATAGGACTGTTTGATATGAATTGTTCTTGACTAATTCATGTTGGCAGCTACATACAGAGCTGAGCCTTATAACAGTTTTATGGGAAAAGATATTTTTCACACAGAGGAATTATTATCTCCTATGAGAATTCCTGAAGCTGCCATTAATTGCAGTAATGATCACTCTGTTAATATTGCCAGATCTCAGGACTTTATTGTGAGCCTCACAAGTAAATCCTCATTTCCTGTGCTCAAATGACTATCTGTGAAACCCAGATTTCTTTTTTTGTAATGCTACATTTCTAGACTTGCAAGTGGACAAGCACTTGATAATGGGACCTCAAATGGATTTCAAATACAGGAGACAAATAGTAAGAACTCAGTGGTGACTAAGTGTTTTTAAAATCCCATGATTTTGAGAGACCTGAGATATTTCTCAGCATGACATCTGGGATGGCTGCCATGACACATATCCATTCAAAAGACAGTGCTACAGTGCTTAGCATTCTTCATGAAGAAAATGTTCTAATGAGACCCTGAGAGTAGCGGAGATGAACATTTGAAGCAAAACTATTATACCCAATCGCAGTTCTTTAAAAAATGTAGAGCTGCTAGCAGGGTAGAGCTGACAATCTCTTCTCTGCCAGATCCACTCTAACTTATTTCTCTAGTTCATTCTGGCCTATTTCAAATTACATTAAAATAGTATATTAATGTTAAGACACCCTTGAAGAGGCAAAAACTCCATTTCTGTCGGCACAAGTTAGGCTACTGCTTTGTTAACAACTTGTAAGTAGTTGCTTTTCCCAATTTTGTGTGTCATCAGTTTTCAGTCAAGGGAATGCAGGACCCCAGTATAGAACTAGTTTATTGAAAGAACAGGACCCCAGCATAGAACTAGTTTATTGAAAGACTTCATATCCCAGTTAAACATATGTTAGGTCTAACAAGCATATGCAAAACCCAGCAATCTCAAACTATTGAAAACCTGGCAGATATTTGAGAACCTTGACGGGACCTCAACACTCCAGAAAACCTGGCTGTAAATTAGTTTATCTTGCAGTTTATGGGAGTCCTTTGCTCAGCAGAAGAGGAGGGAAAGACATGTTATAAGGGAGAGAAATGTGACTGCAAAAGAAATTGGAAGGTGAGAGAGTGAGGGGCAAGAAGGGAGGAAGAGGAGCACCTGAAAAAATACTCTAAAACTGTGGATTTCAAGCTTCCATTGACCTTATATCCCTCCTTTGCCATCTATTCTTTCATGCTGTCTGGGATCAGCTTTATGGAAGACAGAAATAAATTGATTTTACATAAGTTACAGCCCAGACCCAAAGCAAACTTTGTGCTGCTCAGGCCAGCCCAGGGAGCGTGGCAGGGAAGGAGGTGGGGAACAGGGCTCCCTTTGGGATTGCTATTTACAGCAGTTTGCCTGTGGGTTTCAAGGCTCAGATGGTGGAAATTCAGGTACAAAACACTTTGATTATCACATACAGAAGTTAAAACATGGCCAAGCTTGTAGACACTTCCATACCGGGGAAGAGGTTGGGAATACCCTATTTATGTACAGGTCCACTGCCATAAATAAGATGTTAAGGGAATAAATGTGGGCAGAACCTGCTATGGCACAGGTCTTGCCATTTCTCCAACTGATGCTGAACTACACACTCTGTCCACTTGAGAGTTCCTTTTTTTAGTATCCCCAAGCACAAAAATGTCAGAGTGCTACAGAGGTAAATAAGGTAGGCATGGGAAAGTTCATAAGGGTCTTTGTGAAAAATTTGTTCTTAGTTTCCTGTTTATATAGTGATATACCTTGTGCATATTTGTTCTGTGGGGTCTTTTTTTTCCTCTGATAGAATATTAACCAAAAAGCCTCTCGAAGTGCTCAAACTCTGGATTAATTTGCTCTCTGGAAACACATCCACAGCCAAATCTTTGAATTGGAATACTGTCTCAATGCAGTTTTTGTCAGCTGGGTTAGGAAGAAAAGCCCAGCTGTCTTACTAGGACATACATAAAGATGTACTTGCTGAGAGTTTTGTTCAGGTTTTTAAAGCATGTTTGATTTTGATGGGGACCCAAATATATTTGGGGGTGTATTAGGAGCCTGGCAATTAGTACCAATGGCTTGACAGAGAAGATTTAGGGACACTTGACTGCTGTGAATTTTCATGCAAGCAGGCTGCATTGGTCTGAGATAGAATGGCAGCACCATAAACCAACAGGCCTGAATTCTGATTAGTTTATGCTCTGTAGATGTTGAAATAATTTTTATTCTCTTTAGTCTTTCCTATTATCCCTGTGCAGACATATAAACTATTGTATTCAAGCAAACTTCAGTCAGATACTAGGCAACAATTTTTTTAGGGAACCCAATCTGATTCCTCCACACCACTGAGGATAGCTGTCTGAGTGAGCTGGAACCCTTGGGGCAAAATACAGGCTATGACATTGCTTATAGAAAAGAGAGGCAGCAGAAATGCTGGGCTCCAGCATTTCATCTGGGATCTCAAGACAAAAACAGCTCCTGGGCTTTTATAGGAATTTAGGGGGGAAAGAATTAGTAGTCTAGAATGCACTAGAACAGCAGATTTGAGAGTGTCCTCATAGAGAGAACCAGAATTACAGTAATAGCCACAAGCATCTGCAAAGTAGAGACAATGAGATCTCTTCCCTATAAAGTTTAGATTTATCTGTATTAGGTTTATCCATACAGTCTAGTTACAATCCTAGGTAGTCTATATTATTTTACACTGACAAAAAGAACTTTAAAATGTCCTTAGAGTACAGCATAATGATGCATTTTATGTCTTTATTCATTGGTCCCCGTGCATGAAATTTTACTGCATTGCATTTAGTAATATGGGAGATATAAAGAGGTAAGAGACACTGTAGACCTCAGTGGTTCATTAGTCCTGCACTTTATCATGTTTTAAAACTTCTCCTTCTCCAGGCCACAAAATAGCTTCCTCCTGTATCAAGTGTATTAAGTGTGAATCCACAGAGGGAACTTTTAAATGCTGCTGCTCCAGAAAAAATGATTCCTCTATCTCTCTTCTAATAGAATTTATTATTCTGGAGGAACTTCCCTGTGCAAATTCCTGAATACTTACATCCAGTGCTTGTATGTAAGTAATTTTGTCTCAGCTAATGAAATAGTTTCAGAAATAGGGATGAGAATGTTTCCTGTTGTGAAGGCACATCTTCATTAGCAGGTGCAGAAGACTGTCACCAAAAATCCCAGGACATGTTCAGAAAATCCTTAATGCCCTAGTTTAGACAGGCATTTACTCCTGAGATAATAGAGATGAAATGTCACCAAAAAGGGAATCATAGTAAGCAGTCCCCCAAAAAGTGTGAAAAAAGTTTCTGAGGGCTTGGTTCCGTTCCTCTCAGAGGGAGGCCTTCCTTCTCCTGGTGGAAAGCAGCCAGATACTGAGTTGGAAAGAAAAGAATATGAAATAATATTTTTCCTAGCATGGTTCCAATACCTAAATTGTGATCTGATGGCTTGGATGGAAGTAAATCCAGTTTTTTTGACTGGACTGACTTTTTTGATAGCTTGGATGGGAGTTAGTCCAGATTTTTTTTCTAGACTGGGAGTTTTTCAAGAGAAAAAATAAAGAGATTTCTTTGCCAGCAGGGGACAAATTTTCATGCTGTCAAGTTAAGCTGCTTCTTGCACCTAGTTTTCATTTGAGACTATGCCACCAATTTAATCTTGATGAGATGGGCTCATAAATCTCAGCCAGAAAAATTATGTGAGCTATTTATTTTCCTTCTGTGCCAGTCACCGACATCCTCGGCTATCCTATTCCAGCAGCAAAAACATGTGAACCACTGCAGCAACAAAGTACTGTGGTCATTCCAAATCTTACCCTGCCCAAGGACTGAGGGGAGCAGAGCCCCAGCTACTTCTGGCAGTGTGTGACTTAATCAGCTCTCACCCGCCCTGAGGTTAAGATGATGAGGCACTGACAGGCTGCAAACAGGCTGCTGTGGCTTCTGATGTTGTTTAGCCTCTCGTGGTGTTGAAATGCTGGGCTGCTATGACACCTCCCAGGGGTGCACTGCTTTCTGCTGGGTGAAAACTGACCCATAAACCTCAGCCTCATCCTTTCAGTGGCTCCGTGGTGCTTCTTCAGCCTGTGGCATCTCTGCACGGACCAGTTTACAGATGTGGAAAATATTCTTGCTGGCTTGATCAGGGAAGCACATGTGGCCATGAAAGGCAAAAAAAGAGCTTTGTGTGAGCAGTGGTCCCATAAGCTGAGGTTGTTCGTGTCATTTGCAGCTGCAGGATTGGTCCCTGGAGCATTAAAATGGAGCCTGGAGGAACCCCTGTTCTTTGCTTACAGAATTTGCATTCCACAGAATTATCAAGTAACAGGCTGAACACAGAAGTTCATGACACCATGAAAATAGGTACATTTGGAGAGGGTTTTATCCATCTGAAAAAGTTTTACACCTCTCGTTTGGGCTAGAGCAATTGCCTTATTATCCTCCAAGGTGCTGCACATTTTATACTTGAGCAGCACACCTGAATTCACATGCCCAGGTAGACTTCCATCGTGTTTTCCAGAGCTGCTAAGTTCAGTGTTCATGAGTGCTGGGTTAACCTTTACCTCCTCAGAAGTCATTTACCAGTTCCTTGTTGCTGTGTGACTTTCCCTAGATTCCATAGCTTGTACAAGTCCGCCGTTTTATCTTTCAGCACACAAGAACAGTTACTGCTGGACTCAGGAGACATTTATCAAAGACATGACTGCTGATTTACTACAAAGGGCTGCTGGATTCCTCTAGGAACTGTCTTTTGACCTGTTGCTATAAATTTTGCACTGCAGAATTGGCAGACTCTAATAGCTTTTTGTAAGTGAGTTCTGCAAAGAGAAGCCTGACCTCGAAGGACCTAAATATTTTAAAGTAAGAAGTTGAGCAGTTGTTTGGGTGTTAGGCTAAAATGTAGACTTAAAAAATGTGATTTCTCAGATATATACTAAGATACATTAATTGCCTTTTTTCCATTAAAAATTAATCTACAATTGTAATTTTTTAATGACATTTTTAAATTTAGTCATGGGGTATTGTGCCTGTGGAGCCAAATACATAATCATATGTTGCATGGCTCCACAACAGAGCATATTTTATACTGAATAAAGGAGCAAAAGCATATTCAGCTACCCAATTTTTGTTATTTTCAATATGCTTGTGTTTCAGACAGGAAACAGTATTACAGACGCAGATGTATTCTGGAGAATAGTTGAAGGTGTTTGGAACAGAGACAGCTTCTCCCTTCCTATTTTACCACAGACATAATCTGGATACAGGAGAGGAAGCTCTAAATCAGTGGTACAGAGTGGATGCAAACACCAGCATTTGCATACATGTGGACAAATACAGAATATGCCTCGGAATTCATGGATGGGCAGGTGTCTGAACCTGCCAAGTTAAGGCATGAATTTGCCTTTGCAGCACACTGGAGATGTCAGTGGAAAATCTGGGACATTGTGGAACAGCCTGGTGCAGGTATCAGTGTTCAAAGTCATGTGAACACTTTATTTAGTGATTTATGGCCAAGAAAAGCAGACATAGGTCAATTCCTCTTCACCCTGTCTCTCTCCCTCCCTGCTCCACCATACCATAGAATATTGCAGAGGGTGTTTCTGCAGTTATGTTGATGTTCTTGCATGGAGCTTGGTTGATCTATATAGCCTCACTGCTGGGGAGGAATCACTGAAGTGAATCTCCATTTTATAATTTGTAATGGGAACACGAGAGATGGTTCAGCTTTTACATGTGGGGCAACTGGCCAGGTAGGGCAGACTGATGACACAAAGGAGTGAAGATGAAGGGAGTGCATCTGGAGACAAAAGAAGTCAAAACCACAGAAGAAGCTAGTAGCTGTAGGAGAAAAAGAGAGAAATATGAATCAGTAGGGAGTGAAATGTGAGGAGTCAGTGGAAAGAGAAACTATGAGAAGAAAGAACAAAGAAGTAAAAATACCGATAAAATATGCAGCAAATTTAGAGTATGCAAAAAGATAGGATTAAAAAAAAAAAAAAACCAAACAAAACATCTCAGAATATTTCACATCTGCTCATGGGGTTCAGATGACATTTCCTGCTTAAATTCATGGTACACGTGTGAACACGCAGGTTCCCTAGGTGACTTTGAAAATTTCAGCCAGGAAATCCAGTGAGCCAGAAACAGTACCTCAGACAGGAAACGTTACCTCTAGAAAAGCCAGCTCAGGAGCTGAACCACATCAACTGGCCAATTTTTTTTTTATTTTTTAATGGAAAAAAATGAGGTTAGAAGAAGAGAAATGGCTGCTGCTTCCCTAACAAGGGCACTCCAGACTGTGCTCATGCTCTAATATTTTCCACTGGAGGAATACAGAGCCTTTCCTCATTTCCCATCACCTTTTGGGACTTGTATTCTGCTCTGAACTCAGGTTCTTCCCTCGGCATCTCCTTCCGCTCGCTTTTCTTTTTCTTCTCTGTCTCTATGGCACAGGGAAAAGAAGCCCCTGGGTGCTGTCCCTGGGGCCTTCTGCCTGCACTTTTCCTGGAGACCTCACTCAGAGATCCAGGGAAGTTGGTTCCATGCTGCTGGCGTTTGCCATGCACAGTGACGTGCTCAGATTTCTGTGGTATTTGCAGTGAGATGAGCAGATGTGACTGTGCCTCTTGTACTGTACAGCTTGTGCAAAGCTCAGGTTTGCATTACAATCAGGTGCAGTGTCTGCACTGTGTTTCTACCCTTCCAAAGGAATGGTGATTAGCCATGGCCATGGAAGCACAGGAAAGACAGCTCCTGCAGAGAGGGCTGCTCCCTGCACCACACCTCTCCCCACTTTGGAATCAGTGCTTACCCTCAGATTGATATGAGCAATTTTTTGACTGCTACTTAATATAACCTCTCCTTCCCTTAATAATGTAATTCCCATGTAATTTAAGATAATACCAGATTTGGTTCGTGAATTTTCCCACCTACACTTCTACTTTATACAGACAAATGGGAGGTAGGACAGGTGATGGTCTGCAAATTCACCAAAATGAACAATCAGCAAAGTTAATCAGCTGGAGCTTGAAGGGCAGCTTATTTAACACATGTGGCTAAAATTAAATGTGCACTAGTTGATGGATGAAATCACACTGTGTTTTCATAAAAATACAGTTCTGGAGGTGCTCTTCATTCCTGCTTTGCTGGCTTGCACATTGTAATTGAATCCCCAAATCCAGAATTTGGCACTCTTTCTACACCTTAACTAGAAACCTGGTTCTTTGTGTTTTCATAATTTGTATTATTTATAATAACACTTAGTCTCCCGAGGTGGTGGTAGAAGTCAAATGACAGATCCTTCACCTATTATGCCATGTTTTTTATCAATTATCTTGCTGAATATTCCAGATGAAAACAGTGTTTGTATTGGCCAGAATCTGGGCTGTGCCTGAAGAAATATTTTAGTGCAATGAGCATTAGGAAAACTTTGGAATATTAAGCCAAAAATAGAATTTTCTGCTTAAATATTCTCCTTAGCCTGTTGTACACAGAGTATACTATTAAGTTGTTATTTCCAAGAGCAGCCTATTTTCAGACTTACAGCATCTGTAAAAAAATTTATAATGATAAAGGGGGAATTCATATTTTCAGGCTTTTAAAAAGCCCATTGTGAAAGTCAGCAGCTCTTACAATAGGCATCTGTCTGAAAAATATTCCTCAAATTTTCGCATGAAGTGGTGCTGTGTTCATTAAACACCCTGCTTTTGTAATGCCCTCTGGTCAAAGATAAAATGCTTCTGAAGAGTCTTCCAAAGGAGATTTGTGAAATCACATATATTTCTGTCTTGAGACATCCTACCTGGATGCTCATGAGCCATAACAGACACAGCGCTTATTGATGTCTGTGTCAAGAACTGAGCAAATTTATTTCCCATGAGTGACTATTTCAGATGAGATGAAGGATGGGAATTCTCTTCCAGGAGATAACTCATACTACATATCCACATGCATTTTACAGAACTGGGCTGAGGAACTGCTGGGTCTGTTAGGACTGCAGACGCCTTTTGTGTTTTCTTTCCTTTTTAGGACTTACTAGAGCTGTATAATTAAATGGAGATTATTGGCAACATTATTTAGCAGTCATTATGGAGTCATTAGGGTTCTGCTTGGGCAAGAAGATAAGTCCCCTTCCTCTCTCACACTTGATGCTTCTATCAACAGCTTAGAAAAGTGGTTCACAATGAATTGCTACTTAAGTAGTCCTATCTTCCTCTGCAATCTCCCTCCTGTTGTTCTTCCCTGTGGGCTGGCTCAGAAGGTCAGCACACTCAGCTTGCCTGATGTAATGCAGGCTTCCCGATAGCTTTTGGCACTTTGCAACTGCTCCTGTGAAAAGAAGCAAAAAAGAGGGCTCCCAGGGGATGGAGCCACTGCTGATGCAAACAGTGATGCCTTTCCTGTACTTTGTTCTGTAAGCCACGGGCTGTGGCTCTCTGTGGGCTACTCAGACACATCAGTGCTCTCCTTCCTACACAGCAGATGCTCCACACTCTGACATGGCACAAAGCTCCGTGTTGCTCCATGAAGAAATTATGGCACTTAACTGCTCCCGGGCTCTGTGGCTCTCTGGTGGCTGCTCTAACATGGGAATTAGAAGGCTGGATTCCCTCCACACCACACAGTGGAAGTGGGCATACAGTCTGGTGTAATTACATAGCAGTTAATAATTCTGCAAGTGTGTGTGTATGTGTGTGTGTGTGTAGGTTGAGCCCGCCAGAAAAGGAAACATCTGTTTTCTGGGAAATTCCAGGTTGTCAACATTTCATTTTGTTTGCCCTGGAATGAAACATCAACATTTCCGAATGCCTGTCACAAGGAGACAGTCTGTGTGGGTCCCTGGACAGCTGGGCAGTGCTGGGTGGAGCCTGGGCACCCAGTGCCAAGGGCATCAAGCATCCAGGCAGGGGCACAGGGCTGCCAGCTGGCCAGGCTGCCCAGGAAGCTTCCAGAGAAAGTTTAATGGAATCAGCATGCTGCTTCTGACAGGGAAGCAGTTCTGTAATTTCAAAGCAGATCGTTACCATGGGGTTTTTTCCTATACTTTAATTTGAAATTTTGCAGTAAACAGGGAGAATCAAATGTCCTTTCCTTTTCAGTTGATCACACAGTAAAGTCCAAATCTTAGAGACCCAAGAAATGCACTGGCTGTGAAGCAGAAGACCCTGCACACATCCACAAAAGAAGTAGCAGTATTTCCTGCTCTTCCAAGACAAAACTCTCTTTCAGAGGTTGTGGACTGTGCTGGGGAATGTGGCAAAGCAGAACACAGCAGTTCCCAGGATAAATCCTTTAAAATAGGGAAACAAGAAGTAAAGAGTTTTAATTATGCCCTAATTTTCCTACTGGAGCATAACTGAGGATTTAATTTTTTAGGCTTCATTGCTGAACCTCCAACACTTTGCACTGTTTAATGAGTATGGATGTGGAGGTGAGGGGTAGGAAATGCTGTATGTCAGCATGGAGTCAGCGTGGGCTAATTCTGCAAGCTGCAGTCAGTTCTGACACTGCCAAGATCAGATTGCAGAGCTAGTAGAAGCTGAGAGGGCAAATGTTCTGGGACTGGCAAAGCTCTATAGATGACTGCAATCTAGAGTGTGCATCTCAAAATACACTTTTTCTCTAGGAGTAAAATCTCTCCTCTTTTCTAAAAGCCTTTTCTTTTTTCCCCTCAAATGAAAGCAGTGCTATACCTCTCACTAAACTGTTGCATATTTTCTTCCAAGTAGATGTGCATATGCTGTTGCTGACACCTGCCTAAATATTACTTCCATTATACCTCAGGGATACTTAACAGCTAAGCAAGTGACAAAGCTTTGAGACAGATAGGGTACTGATACATGTTTATGAAAATATGACAATAAATTTGAATGGAACCTACCATAGACCTTTGATTTTAATAGGAAAATTAACATGAAACAGCAAGAAATTTGATCTGCCGAGCCAGTAACTTCTCAAAATGTTTTAAATCCTGCAGCCCATCTTGTGAGCCAGTTGATCTCACCAAGTATGTTCAGGTCTGGTCTGCATTGCAAATGGAGCTCACCCTGGCAACCCTGTTATTTTGGAAACAGCAGCTGGGTGAATGGCACGCAGGGCTAACAAAGCCCCAGTAAGGCACGTGTGGAGGCCCGAGCAGAAGTGGCAGAATTTCATAGTCATTACTGAAAACTTTTTCACTATTATGCATGAGCAGTGACAGGCTTGCATTGTTAATCAGAGTAATTAGGATTTAGTTGAGGCATGACAATAACCTGTGCCTCATAAAGGCCTGAAGGTGATCCATTTTCTCCCCTTTTCCTAGGAGTCTCCTATTGTGATTCATAGATAGCCCAGCAGGAATGCAATCAGGAAATCTCCAGTGAATCAGTGTCCCTAAATCTTCAGGCTTGACAGGTTGAAGTCTGACAAGCTATTAGAAAAAACTGCTGATCATTAGGCTGTCTAAAATAGACTTAGCTTGTTTCTGTCTGTGTTCATTGATTTATCTGCAGAATGATATTGTTTGAAGCTTAGATTACTCATGCTGCCGCCAGCTGACATGATTTGTATGATAAAATGACAAAGCATGGCTCTGGCTAAGCACACAGATCTGTCTGCCTTTGCTGTTTCATTGCTTTTGACTCACTCTGTGGTAACAGCAAGTTGGTTCAATATTATTCTGAGAAACAAAAACAAAAATAGACCAAATGGTATAAAGCAATTTTTGATCATCCCAAAAGTTACTATCACTGACAAATAGTGTCAGCTCTCCCTGCATCGTTTCAGAGCAGTGATTTCTAGGTCAACTGCTGTGGGCTATGCACTTCCCAGAGTTCACAACTCTGAACAGGCTTATTACAAAGGTCTGGGTAAAAGTTGTCCTTGATGCATGTCTTTTCCAATGTTTAATTTTAAAAGTCCCACATTTTAATTAAATTTAAAATAATCTATAATACAGTATTTGAGTTCTGAGATTTACTTCTAAGTTGTTCTTACACTCTATTCAAGCTTCCATACAAAAAAACCCTCAAACACATCAGATTGGAAAATTTCTGAAGATACTTTTTAAAAACGGGATTGTATTCTTCTTTGTCATTTACAATGACATCTGTTTTTCTAGTCTCCCTGTCTTCCTGGCTTATTTCTTCTATTTTTAAAAAATGACTGGCTTTCTTATGGGATTCAAAATCTCAATGTGGAAAATAAAAAATAAATTCAGCTCTTCTTTCCCATTGGCAGGGATTCTATGCTCTTAAAAATGAAAAAAAAGCATCTGTTTTGCACCATTAGGCATGCAGAACATGAGCAAGCTTAAAAATATATATTTACAGACTTGCATAAACTTATACATAGAATATATATATATAAGTAGGTTATCTGCATAAATTCTGTTTGTCAAAGGCATGTAACAAGATTTCTAAATAAGACATATATTTACTTGTTATTTAAAGCAGATCAAAATACAGAGAGAATTTATAGTTTAATAAATACTTATTTCCATTTACAGATCTTGAAGAAGAGAAATTTAGTCTGACACAAACATGGTCATACTCCTGCGAAAAGTATAATGAGATGCTTAAGCACATAGCAAGCCCCAAGTTTCAGGTGAACATCACTCCTTTTTCCATTTATTACTTTAAGAAGATTCCTGTATATCTTACTAAGAGAGAGAGCACAAAAACTCTCTGAGGATTTCCTAAGACTCTGCCCAAAATTCTGAAGTAGTTAAGACCTGTTGTGGCTTAATTTGTAGTCTTCACATACAGAGTTGCTGAAGGAAGGAAGGATGTTTATCATGCTGCATCTTGCATAGAAGATGAAATATTTGCAACCAAAATGATGTTTCCATTAAAGATGCATCAGGATCTAACTACACTTTGAGGTTTTTGGCAAAGATAATTTTAAAGCCATTTGTAGAAGACAAAGAATTCAGTGTAGTACCTTTAGGATAAATTTGCCTCCCCACCTCTCCTCCCTTGCTTCACCCCCACGATACTATGGATGATGTCAATGTAGATATGTGCAAACACTGATGGAGCATTAACCTCTGTGTTAATATGTGACTCAAATGGAGAAATCTTTTCATGACAGCTTACCTTTCATTATTTTGCTTTGTTGTCTGATTTCTATCCTTAGTAAACACTTAAAAAGCAATTCAGAGATTTGGGTTTGTTGTAACATTTAAGTCACCACCAAAATACTTCAGATAAATAGTTGAGGAATTGTATAAAAATGACTAAACTCTTTAAGGCAGATGTGGAAATAGTAGTTATAAGAATTAAGTATTTGCAAGTGACATGCATGCTTTTAAAAGAGTAAATGTGTGCTGGTCATCGATAACATCAATAAAAATGGACTCTGAATGAGCCACATCCAGGAGCAGCTGGCAGAGGTAAGGAGCTGTGTAATAGACATTATTCAGAATGAAAAGGTATCTTCCAAAATATGGACGTGGTGTCCAAAGAAAGAAAACAGAGGAAGAGTGTAATCCCCAGCAAAATAAATGTTAAACCACTGCAAAGCTAGCTAAAACATTAGTGAAAGCATCTTGCAGAAGTAATGGGAGCTAAGAGTAAAGTCTTTTGTATATACATCACAAGCAGCACGGTTGGACAGCTAGCAGGATGAGAAGAAGCAGCAAAGGAAGATAAAGACATTATGGAACAGCCAAATGAATTATTTGCACTGGTCCCTGCTGTAAATGAGGTGGGAGTCTTTCACACTGGGGTCATTCTTTACACCGAATGAGCCTGTGCAAACTCCCATTTTGGAGTGTCAGAGATTTTAGAGTAAATCAGTAGCACAACAGATCAGTTACAATTGGCAGTACTCACACAGGAGATTTGAAAGAGTGCAAATATGAATTTGTCAAGCAATCAACTGTGATTGTGATGGATGAAAGCAGCATCAGTATCAGGAAAACATGAAAAGTATAGATAAGGGGAACAAGAATAATCAGAGGAGTTTTCTGTAAAGGTGTCTAAAAAAATAACGCCCTTCCATTTGCAAAAGTAGTGACTGAAAGATTAGTGTGGTGAAAATACTTGAAATTAAGAAGATATGAAACTTTTACAATAGTACAGGAGCTAAGGGCCATGTTACTAGATAGCAGGAAAATGTAGGAAGATATTTTTTTGTTCAACACACCATTAAATCATCCTTGCTGTAGGATGGATACTGTGAAGGACAAACAGGCAATATTTATCCGTCTGAAATTATTAGATTAGGCAAATTCATGAATATAAGATGCCTTGTATGGGTGATTTACACGCTACCTCTAGCTCAGAAAGTTCTTATGTAGCTAAATGCTGGAAAATGGGAAGTAGGGCACAGCTGAAGGGCAGATTCTCAGAAGGACATAGGATGAATCCTGCCTTAATTGAATCTGCTGCCAAAGATAAAACACCATCAAAGAGACATTGGTCTGGGCCTGTGTTATATTACTTATGCTTTCACCCCATGAACCAGGCATTTTTGTCTGTGTAATTCTCCTCACTTCCAGGGATGTTCATTTGTGTGATAGTTTTTCTCTTCTGACTGGATGACTGGACACAGCCCAGGCAGGAGAAAAGGAGGAACTCTTTGCAACCTTTGAATAAAAACCTTTTTAATAACATCATAATCTTCTGTCTGATTTCAAGAATAATGTGATTCGGGAAACAAAACAACCCAGCACAGTGAGCTTTTTCTACAATGTTTTTTGTTTTACTGTGTAAAAGAAATACTGCTATCACTTCTTATCACCTCAGCATATATTTAGTGTTCTTTGCTTTTGGGGACAGGAATGGCAGGTAAATTCTCCCATTTGTGTTGCTTCTGAATTGAACAAAGCAGAATATAATTTATTTTCTTTAGCTATGAGACCACAATACAGCCCAGAGGAACTGATTTGCTCCCGTGTATGCAGGAAAACCTGCAGCCAAACCAGAAACCAGATCCAGTATGTGTGAGTTCCATTTCCCACCCTCATCATTGGAATGTAATCAGTAAGTGTTCAAATCATGAGGTATCACTTCAGAATCTATTCAGGGTATGCTTGACCATGACACTTTTTTTTAAATGCTTTCCATGTGCTATCGTGAAGAAATTCAGCTCGAGCACAGTTAACTCAGCCCAAGCTTTGGAAACAAGATTTAGGCCCTTCAGGGATTGTCCTTCCCTGGTGTTGTTAATCCTGTGGTTTTTAAGGCATTTTTTTTCATGGAAAGGAAATGTGTTTTGTTTTATTTCAATGTTTACAAGTGTTTGTCTGGGAAATATAGGATTATAAAGGAACACATTTCAAGCATCATGCTGGGTGTGTTAGTGCTTTGTATTCTGCTACCACATCTGAACTTCCTTCATGTTGTATTTCAGAATGTCTCAGACAAATAAGGATGAGATCATATTTGCTAGAATTGTTTAATCACCAGTGGTCTGACCCTGAAAAAGACAGGGCACATTAGCTTTCTGTCACCCTGGATGGGAACTGAGGTTGCACAGCATCTGGCAGGATGTTCTCAGCACCTCACAGCATTTGTGCTTTTAACTCAAGTCCCAGGCCACATCTATTTTCTTCAGTATACTGCAAACATATAACTGCAGTTAGCACAATTGGTACTTTCACTTTTAGCTAAAATGCCTCTACCAGGCAGGCAAGCTAATAACCATGAGATGACATTGTGATGAATGACAATGCCTCCAACAAAATGCTTGAGCCATAAATGGAAAGAGCCAGTAAGTTTCATCCTATTTTTTGAAATTGCATATGCTGCAAAATCCATTTCAAATGAAAATTAAATAATGCTTTTTAAGCTAAAATTACAATAGGTCTAATGCAATGAGGCACAAACTGCTCTTGTCCTCAGTTCAAGTTGTGGTTGGGAGTTTCAAGACAATGCCTAATAAAAGACACATCGATTTGAGGACCATTCCCTGTGATAAGACTGTTTCCATTTGCAGCTCTTTACAACCTTTCATTTTAAGGAATAAATAAAAGGAGGTGAGGGCAGGAAAATGAGTAAAGAAAGATAAAATGTGCAAAACACAATGTGTTTGGGGCACCCTCGTCGTGCTATCTGTACAGCTGTACAGTCCATTGATTGCAGTGGTGTTTCTCCTGACTCAAATTTACAGAAATGGAACAGCATCAGCCCTTCAGATAACCATGATTTATGCCTTTCCTGGCAGTCAAGCAAATAACAGTACTGAACTATACCTTCTCCTGTTGAAACACCTTGACATTTGTGACACAAGATATTCTCCTGGAAGTGATAGATATGATAATTTTCTATCAAGTCTTACAAATGGATTTTAAGAACTTGAAAACAATTGCATGTATAAATTTGTAACTTTTCATTTCTTCAGGGTTCAAGCTAGACTAATTTTCTATTCCAACCACATGATGTTAATGAAATAATTTACAGACTGATAGTACTATTGCTTTTTTTCAAAGTTTTTTTTGTCAATATCCTATCTTTTCATTAAATGGAAATAGTCAAGAAGTAGTTCATACTATTTCAGAAAGACTTAAAAAAAAAATTAAAAGCCCACCAGAAAAAAATTCATAATCCTGACTTTGCAATGAACATTCTGTATGTTATCCATTTACGTGTTCATTCTCTGAACAGCTCTAAATCCATTACCTAATTATTATCTAAAGAAGATAATATTGACAATAATTTCATCATCTGATTTTCCTTAATCTTCAGACAAAAAGAAATGTCTTTTTGCTTCACAGACAAATAGAAATTCTTCCTGGGGAGGAATCCTCTTATGGGGTTACTTCTCAGGATTCACCACTCCTATCATTGGGCAGTTCCTGGTCTCTGAAGGAAGAGAAGGAAGCCCATGCAAGCTGCCTTTCTGTACAGCTGACACGTTCTGATCCCCAGAACCACAGCAGTAATACAGCTGAATTAACAGAGGGTTTGTCTATGCCACAGGCACAGAAATTCCTTTACGGATTATGGAAAAAGTGGTTTCAGGGAATCTGTGCTGTCTGCTGAAAAAAAGATTTAATGAAGAATCAATGACCAAATTGAGCACTAGTCTCTTCTCAATGAAAGCCTTGTTTGAGTCAAAATTCCCCTCCGTGTTTGTAGCCAGCTTGAGTAAGTTTAGAAGAGCAGCACCAGCTGAGGGGTAACTGCAGCACCATGTTTGGAGAATGCCTCCCGTTTGCTCATGCTTTCTAACATTCCTGAGCATGGTAAGCACTTGAGATTGCCACTGCTGGGCATGCCAGCTGGCTCGCCTTCCTTCTTCTGTTCTGCAGAAGAATCCTGGCAAGTGAAACATTTTCAAAATGTGTTTCTGACACAGTGGTGGAAGACTTACAGCTATTGTTTGAAACAGTGGAGAAGAAATAGCTGTATGTGTTCTCCTTGTTGGGAGGAATCACATGGTAATAAAAAAGTTCTGGATTTTCACTGCAGAAGGTTGGTGTGTTTTGAATCTTTGTGATGGAGACAACCTTAGCAGACTAATTTTAGTGGAAATGCTTGTTTTGACAAGTGAGGAAACACAACAATTACTAATGCATTTTGCCACTTGAGTCTTTCTTGACAAACATACCCAAGGATTATAATATAAATACATAACTGCTTTTCCTCATTTCAGCATGCCACTTGTGAGCGATTTTGTCATAACAAAACCCATCTTCCCTGCTTTTCATTTATCTCCCTAAAATAGAAATGGTCTTTTTCCATTTACCCTGCTAGAATAAACATCTATTAATTCTCCCAGGTCACAAAACCTTCAGCTTCTGAAGGTTAGAAATGTCTGCACAGTATGCAACTCCTTTGGTTTAGTTCTGCCTTGAATCAACTCAACAGAAAATGTCCAAATATTTGCCCGGTAATGGGAAAAATGAATGTAATTGATCCACGGCTCTTATGTACAACATCAAAGTACTTAGAGACAAGAAGCTATTGTAAGACAGTGACTAATAACTGTATGAGGGGGTTTCCATTAGCAGGCCCACAAGGAAGATGATTCTAGTCTGTGAGTGCCTTGTGAAAAGTTAAAACTGTCATGAACTATACAAGGAGTTTTTAATAAAACAAAAGTTGTGGGAAAGGGCATCACATTTTATATGTATGACTTTAGAATACACCAATTAAGGTCACATGCAATCATAAATTATTTAAATCCACTGAATCCTCTGTAAAATCCTCTTGTAACATAATTTAAAGTCTTCTACCCCAAATCTTTCAAATCACTGTATTTTTGATAGCTGTGTAGATAGCAATAAGCAAAACAGAGTCACAATGAATAGTTCCAAAATCCCATGGGATGAAGTGATCTTTTCCCCTAGTCCAGAATAGGCAACCTGAAGTGTTCCCAGCACAGTGCAACTTGTGAGGCTGCCATGGGTGAACTCTTGAGGTACCTGATACTGATATCTAGACAACGTATTTAAGATGAAAGAAAAGATAAATAAAAGACTGGCCAGGGAGCTGATTCTGCCACCTTTGACTTTACTTTCACTTTGCTCAAAATATTTAAACAGTGGCAGCAAATATCTGGCTCTGCAAAATCTCCTCAGTTGTATTTTCATAATATTCCCATATGAGAATTGCATTTCCAATTTTATTCCAGTTTAGGAAGCCTGTGCTGTTGTCAATCTCTACTTTGATTATTCTCTTAGACCCTTACAGACAATAGTTAATCTTTACTTTTGTAATCATACTTACATATCCAAGAAACATACATACATAGGTGCATTTCTTCCATATGACCCCATATGTCATCAGAGTATTCACTGCTAAACCAGGTTTGGATTTTTTCTCCCCACAAGGTGAACTGTTCATCACAGAAGCACACATAGAGTGGAAGGGGGAAGAGATAGTAATACCATTCTTGTCTTTTCACAATCTTTGTGGATAGCCAAAGTGAGGGACCCAAAGATCAGGCCCAGTCTTTGCCTCCAATCAGTGTGAAAAGAGAAGTAAAGAGCACATTAAATCAATCATTTCTTCTCCTTGCCTGAATTCCACTGTGTCTGTCTGGAAGGAAGGAGATAGCTTGTTCCCTGAAAAGGCACATCACAAATTCTTCCCCATTTGAGCCAAATGCTCACAATACAAAGGATTGCATTTTTCTGAGACAGTGCTTTGGATGTGCTTCCTAATGTGGTTCAGCTTCCTTGCTGCCCCTTATTTCAGCCCATGTCTTAACGGTATAATTTAACCTTAAATTAGAGGCATATTTTACCCTTGTTTTGTATGCAGAAATTCCTTTGATGTAATTGGGACCCCGTGCAAAGATGGAGGGTTTATCATGGCCCTTTGAATGCATGTGACATGGCAATTTGTCCAAGACATATTCTCATGCAAGAAGAATGGGATCTCATTGTGGGAAAATCCAGGGCCAAACACTGCACAGAACTGACATCAATAGGATTGAACACAGTGTGAAGTTATGGCAAAATCTGATGTATTGGCTGGGGGTTTTTTTTATGCATCCACTACTCTTAGCGTTGCTGATGGAGAGCGGATATCATATTGTCTTGAGAAACTCTAATTTCTGTTGCAAGAGGATGAAAGGAAGATGGTCTCAAGAGTCTAAGTGACCATTTTAATTGGATACATGTGGTCAGAGTCCAATCCAAATCTCACAGAAAACTGTAGAAGTGATTCTGATGGCTTTTGGATGAGCCCCATTATGAAATCTCAGAATTAGGATTTGAAAAGAGTTAGTGAGTACAGAAGTGACTGTCTCACCAGATAAAAGGACATGACATAATTTTGAAATTGAACATGCTCTTTTCAATAAAAGCATCTCCAGGCTCCTTTCCTTTTTTTCCCTCATTCTTTCTTAATAAGGCAAGTTTTGCTGACCTTTATGCAGCCTCTCACAAGAAATTCACGTAAAGAGTAAAGTTCTAAGCCCAGACTTAGCTATAGAATTCTAAAGAAACCTATAAATAGAGACACGAAACTTACATCTTACTTAGGCAGCAATTTAAACAGTGTTGTTCCAGCCTTCTGATTGTAACAGTGGTCACATCTCCTTTGTGAATTCTCCACAGGGTCTTAATTTCTAGATACATTAAATTG
Source organism: Sturnus vulgaris (assembly GCF_052056855.1). Taxonomy (NCBI): domain Eukaryota; kingdom Metazoa; phylum Chordata; class Aves; order Passeriformes; family Sturnidae; genus Sturnus; species Sturnus vulgaris. The sequence goes on from NC_142245.1 coordinate 24,824,456, forward strand.
TATTAAATTGTATTAAATTTTTCTTTTAGCACAATCCAGGATAATGGAATGGAAAACAGGAGGGACTGGTTTGAAAGTTCTGGAGTTTATGACTGGCATGTGAGATAAGAAAATGTCAAGGAAAACAGATCATGGGCAGAAGCAGATGTTCAGCTTATGGCCACATCTTTGATCCTTTCTTCTTTGCATGTCTCTTACATGATGTGTATACAGAGAGAGTATAGAGCCTACATTGCTAATGTGCAGAAGTGAGGGTCATCATGAACTCATAGGAAGATGGGTCTGTAAGTGGATTGAAAGGGGTCATAGAGTCAATATTTGCACCATTTTCTCGTGAGAAAGTAGGTCCCATGTCAGCTAGAGCACAATCAGCACACAGCTTCTAACCCATATGTATGGCTACATCTGGGTCAGTAGCACTGCTAACCCTGAAGAAATATTTCAGTGTTGGATGAGAGGCTCACTAGGAACAATACCTGTGCCACAGCCTGCAGAACTATGCAGCAAACACCTATCTGAGGAACTTGAACAATGTGGCTTGATGATTTATATCAGGATCAGGATCTGGCTTTAAACAGGCAGAGGAAGAGAATTTTGAACATAAACAACATAAACATTTAAAATTGGTTCAGACTTTTGTTAGAAGAGCAACACTTAAATTGCTGCAAAGAGTATGTGAATCTCCTTGTACCTGTGCATCAGCTTTCTGGATAATGTCTTTGGTATCTCACAGGTACTGAAGTTTGCCAGCTGTGTGTTTCTGCAGCTGCTTTTTATTGAAAGACACAGTAAACACTACAGTCGTGTAAATCCTCTATAAATAGCTGCAGAAAAAGCCATCCCTGCACCCTGTTCAAAGTTAAACACCCTACTAACTTCCTAGCCCCTCTCTACTAGCTTGTAAATTGAGTACAATACCAACAGTTACAATACCAACCCTTTACTAAGTGATTTGGGATCATCTAATGAGAGGCGCTATATACCAATAAAGCCCAAAACATTGAAAATACTTACTTATTTATTTCTCATAATTTCTGAACCATCATTTCCAATCCACCTCTATTGTTCCCAGCAAGCAACTAAAATAATTAACAGCAGACAGCCTATTAAGAAATAGAAAGTGTTTTGGTTACATGCTATTTGTGGGTATGCATTGTTCCAGCATGGGAGCAGCCAACTGCAGTTGGGAGAATGTTTTGTACACTACAGACATTTTAGCTACAGTGTTTACCATGTTCTGGATCTGGAAAAGTTTTGAGATTGTTCAACTTCTCTAAAGTTCAATGTCCAAAATTGTGTCACTTAGAATGATTAACTCTGATTAAATAAGCTCAATTTAAATGCCATAATTTTACACCAGTTAAAGACAACCTTTTTTCCTTCAACAGAATCTTTATCCCCAAATCTTTCTGTTACCCAATGGAGCCCTTTAGTTCTTTCCAGAACTTCTGGTTCTATCACTTTTCAGAGATGGAGATCACCCTGCTGCAGGACATACAGAAAGCAACAAAAATACCATAAGTTAGCATTTTTAGCTATAATTTTTTTTTTTTAAAGCTAAAAGCCAAAAAGGTAAAACAAAGAAAAGCCTGAGTTGTCCTAAACACAAATAACATGGAAGACTTGTCCGTGTGCTGAGACTTGAACTTTTCAGTGAGACCCTACAAAGCAGAGGAAGGACTGCAGAGAGAGCAGTCACCTGGCTCAAAACAGGTAGAAGACTGATTTTCTTCCAGGTGCCTTACAGGTTAAGATATCATAATGAATCGAAATTATGTTGCCTTCATTTTGGAATTGTTTTTCAGGCCTGAAGAAAGGCTACCTGTGCCTGCAAGTTTGCATATTTCCTGAGGATATTAGTTGTTCTAATAAAACGTATTATTTTTACTCTTTCATATTTCCTATTTTTCTAAGCAGAAAACTTACCATTGCTAGGGACACAGTTTGAGTGGTCTTACTTGAAAGAAAATTCATGGCCTTGGGAATGGGGTGATGTTTAGCATGGATATCTAGGAGGACAGAAAATAATAGACCATCTTAGAAAGACTTCTCAAGAGAAAGATAGCAGAATGACTGAAATACTTTGTCTTCTGGGACAAACACCATCCTTTCCCCCGACAAATTTCAGACCAGAACCACTTAAAATGAGAATCACACAAAACTGTTTTCTAGTAGAGTCTTAAAGTCAACCCTGGACACTATTTTGTGGAAGCTTGAGGCCTAGCCAAACTGCCTTAGTGCTCAGCTTCCCTCAGCACTTCCCCAGTTGATCTTTGCACCTCCCAATGCTGTGTTTGGGCAAATCTACCTAATGATGTCAAATAGAGACAGAGAACTGTGGCAAGCAGTAGCACATGAGGTATCACCTGCTACTTTTAATTAACAAAGGGTTAAGTGGGTTCCTACCCAACCTGAGAGGAGCAGCTTCACAGATACTCCTGCAGTTAATCCCATGCTGACAAGGACAGTAGGCATCCTCTTTTGGTGACTGAGGAGCCTGGCAGGAGGTTGTTATAGGAGAACTGCTAACTTTTCTCTTGCAATCCCCTTGAAACGCCTCTTGGAGACAGAGGGTATCTGTTTGCTTGTTCCATGGCTATGACACTGTCCATCCCACAGTGCCTGGTCAGTGCTCCTCAGCCCCAGCCACCTGGGACTTCAGGCCACCCAGGCCCTGCTCTCCTCACTCATTTTTCCTTTGGGCTCCTTTCTGGAGCAGTTAACAAAGCCCCCAGCTGGGATTGCCTGTCTCCTGGCAGCTGTCTGAAGACCACCAGCTCAGTTAACCAAAACTGTCCCCGAGGACCACAATGACACTTTATTGTTCAGATAGCTTTTGGGGATAATGACTTGAGCTAAGGGATACCCTTTATCAGTCACTATGCCAAGGATTGATATAATTATTGATACAAGACAAAATATTCAAAGTATCAAATATATGGTTCAAATGATTTTTTTAAATATAGTTCTTTCTATTTTATTTTCTAGATCATCAGTAAAAACTAGGAGGATTTTGAACTGGACTATATAATTCTGCAAGACACAGTTCCCTCCCTGTTGCCTTTTTTTCTTTTCTATTCATTGCCTGCATGGTAGAGAGGATGATTTCTCCCCAGGGAGAAATAATAAGTGAATTATAAAAGCATACATTGTAATTTTTTAGAAACGGAATATGCTTCGCACGCCTACTGAGTGATGTGCAAGAAAATCCATGTAGTGTACATGTTACAGAAGAAGGCTTTTTTGTAAGATTTTTTTTTTAATGACCTGTGCTCAGAATACTAAAATTGAAACCTTGCTCTGGGTGGTCTTTATTTTTGGCTGAAGCCTCGTAATAGTTCCATAAATATTAATTTATGAAGAACGCAGAACACAAGTGAATGTAGAACTGACCACTTTCTTGGTGCTCTCATATTACTTAAGCTGTATTATTATTATTATTTTCTTACAGAACAGTGGGAATACTGTTAAAAAAATTAAATGGGACTTTTATCATTGAAAAGGTTTGTGGTTTGCTTATTTGGATGAAAAAAAAAAAATCAACTGGGCACATGCAAATAGCTTTAGAAATAAAGTTGAACAGTACTAGTTTTGACACCAGCCCCGTTTGTTTCCTCTGAAATGTTTAGCCAGTCCAGCAGCCAGATATTTCAAGCTTCACAAGTGAAGATTAAATGTGTGTGTTTTTATAAAACAATGACATCTTGTTTTCAAAGCCCTGCAAGCTTAAAATGGATATTAGAGCAGTCACATATAAACTGCAGTTCCCAAGGACAACTGTTTAGCTTAAGTGCCATTTAATGTTCTCCTAAATGGTTCTGCTGTTTAGTGTGCAATATATCTTCTAGATTAGACCTTTAATCCTTTACATTGTGCTTGCTGTGTCAAAGAGGGCTTCATGCCAACTTCTTCCTATTGGTGGGTCTCATTCTTTCTCTTTTAACAGGCAATGAAGAATATCAAAGTCTTATGTTTTGCCTCTTTGAATCCAAACAAGAAATCCAGATAAAAGTTTTTGTGGACTAAAAACTTTAAACAGTTTAGTGTGCTTCCCTCTTTGTTTCTGCTTTAATTTTAGTACTTTTATGAGCACAAAGAAGTAGAAGAAAAACCAAAAATAGTTTATAAAGTGTTGCGTTTTTTATAAATGTAAAAAATTTGATATAGATTAGTCGGATCCTTATGATGCTAATGAGGACTTCCGAGTGCTATGGTTTTCACACCTTAATGCCTTAAGGTGCAGAGACAATGCCATTACAAACACAATACCTTAAGTAGAGAAATTAACTGGTGCACCATGTTTAAGCAGAGCAGGGTATAAAACTAAGCTTAGCTTTGACGCTTAAGGCACATCAGTTTACGCTGAGCCAGCAGTTCCATGTACTAACTAGAAGAGCCTCATTACTGATTGATCTTAAGTGTAAGATCTGCTTTGCAGCATAAGTCAATAGTGGGTTTCCAGAAACCAGCTCTGAATTTCTTAGTCTTGGCTATTCTTATGTTTGCTCCTGAGAGGAAAATAAATTTGCCCTGCACAGTCTAAAAAGCAAAAACATCTGCTGGTATTATGAGCAGCCCTATTGTCCAAGCTCAGCAGCAGGGAGGTCTGCACTTGTTCAGTTCTGCTTTCCTGCTAAGCATCGAGAAAACCTGTGGGAATCATTATCAAGGTTCCTGAGGGCAGCTGAGGAATGAATTCACCTTTTTGGTGCAGCCAGAAAAGGACATCCCAACGTCCTGGCTAGTAGCAACATATGCTGTATACCATGCAGGAGACCCACATTTGGGAAAAGGTTTGGAAAACCTGCTCCAAAGCCAGTGATGGACAGTAGCCATGGGCTAAGGGAAGGACATGGCTCTGGGAAGGTTTGCTGTGGTAGCTGGCAGCTGGAGGACATGGAAAGTTAAAACTCAGTGGGTGGTGGGGACAAAAAATTGATGGTGCAGCCAGAGCTCTTGTTTAGGAGAAATCCCAACTCACTTGGCCTGATTCATTAGCTTGAACATCTAACTAAAAGAAAAGAACATTTCCCACTTCTTGCCACTCACTCTAGTTGCTCCATCAGTTACAAAATATCTGCACTCAGAGACTTGGGGCCTGACATTGCTATTCATTGTTATTTTTGTTATCCTTACCTACAAACAGGTACCTTTGCTTTGTAATTAGGAGTATTGAGAAAATGAATATATTTCACTTTTTTTTTTTTAAACTTACATTTCTGTTATTTATTTTGGAGCTTATGAATAAGAAATACTTTTCATATTTGTGACCAGATGTACACACATCCAGAAGCTGAAGTTTATATCAAAATTTTTAATTATCAGATGTTTGGACTTGAATATTAACAAAATCTGAGGCCAGATGTCAGCTATCTAAGAAGAAACAAAGTCCAAGTAGCCCTGAATAGGAAAACAAACAAACCTCTTCCTGTAAGCACAGAACCTCCAGGTTTCCATCCAAGTTGATGTTTCTGCCAGCATTGAGGAGGAATCCATTCAGTCCTCAAGTTTCTTGGTAGTCCTTTAATTTTTTTTTCTTTTTAGGCTCATGAGTGAAAATGAGTGAAAAATAACATGGGCTATGTTCTCCCAATCCCATTCACCGTATACTTGTACTTGGGTTTTACCAAGCACTGAAAGCTTTCCAAACCTGCCTGGCAGGTCCATAAGAGAATTTAGGCCTTCCCATTCAGAACCAAGCCTCAAAATCCAAGCATACTCTGATGGCCTCTGTCTGGAAATATTTTCACAAATGTAGTTACTTTCTTGATAGACTCAGCTGTATGGTGATTTTTTTTTCAACATGGTGCTGTTGTAAAGATGTTCATATAGAACAGTTTAATTGTTGATGTGGCAGATGTCCTGTCAAAAGGAGGACAAGTAAAGCTTGAATTTGACAGGGTGTGTTCTTCTGTCCATAGAAAGCTGTGTAACTCCTTGCAGTTGCAGCCACAAAGCAATCACAAAACCAAGGATTAGCCAAGGTAACTCTGGTGACTGACCCAAGGAACTGCTGGCAGATAGGGTCACTGATCTCCAGCTAGCCCCCTCCGGTGATAAGGGAATGTAACAAAAATAGACCTGTCAGGAACCGTGAGGCAGGATAAAACATTCCCATTTCACTCTAGACAGAGGTTTTGCTTACCTGTCTTTAAAGATCTCCATGCAGAGACCCTACAGTTGCTTTAGGCAATCTTTCCATGCACTTGACTTCCCTCAGTGAACATGCTGTCCCAAAAACATTACTCTAATCTTTCTTCCCACACGATTTGATGCTCCTACTTGAACACATCATTTTTTTCCCTATCTCCCTTGCATGTGGGAATTAGCTTGTTCCCTTCCTCTTTGCAACAACCTTTCATATCCTTGCATACGGTTTATCACAGCTCCACTCAGTCTTCCTTGCCCGTGCTAACAGACGGAGGAAATCCCCAGTTAACAGGAAGATGGTGTAGCTGCCTTCCTATCAGCCCACCCTCGACTTCAGTGAGATAAGTAGGATTTGGAGCTCTGGTGAATTTTGACGAGCACAACAGCCCCTTGAGGGGCTTTCTGAGATAAAGTAGCGGTGAAGTTGTTCTAATTTATCTTGAGGATATAACTGGATAGCGCTCATAATCAGAGTGGGGGGCATATAAAGATAGCTGAGCTGTTCCTCCCATGCCTCTGATTTGTGCTGCATGCACCTCAGGAAATGAAGAATATTCACCCACAGTAAGGTGGTGATTTGACAAGTTCTGTCCAAAGAATTTTTCATAATATCCAAAGACCTAGGCTGTGAAATACCAACCAGGCTGATATCTTTCAAATTCTTCTCACAAATTATTTAGTTATTCATTAACTTTTCCATAAGATAATCCATGTATTTTTTAAAAGAGGAAAATACCACTACAGAAAGTACCTTTCATATACCACCAAAATCAAATAGTGTTTAAAGACTTTTAACTTGACAGACTTTAAATTCAGTGCTAACAAGAATATGTATTACGTAAAATAGATAGTCAAGTTGCATATTAGTTGCATGTTAATGAGACTGCATTGGTATCAGTTTTCAAACATTGTTGTGCAATTTTACTTAAGTATTTTGGCTTCAGCTCACTAATATAACTTGGCTCCTTTGTGGAGCTCTAGTGATGCACACAGCTACAAACCAATTTAAATAGTTGGTTAACCTCTGTTTATGACTTCTTTGTGCTTCAGCAGTGGTGGAAAACAGCCAGGCTGTATCTGGTTCTTCGTCTCTTTCTAATCAAAAGTATCCAATTGCCTTCCACTAAGGCATTTTGTGAGCTCTATAATACACCTTAATTATAATATTTGTTACTTATATTCTGATATCAAATAATTTTATAGTAATAATTTATAGCAAGTTTCTGCCTTTCTGTCTGTCTGTCTGAAGACAGACTTGAAAAGAGCAAATAATCTGTGTCTGAGGAAGCCTTTTAGATATCACTATTCATTGAAATAGCACATTTAAGTAGAAAACCACACACTAAGCACTTGCTGTTCATGTGTATATGAAGGCATAACTGTAATACTCTTCAAAATGCAAAAAAAAGTTTCAAAGATAACATCTTTGTTAGTGCGTAGGCGTCCCATGAGCTATAAAAAATGAAAGGGACAGATGCACCAGATGTAAGCATGGATCCATGCTAGTGGTAGCCATAACAGAGAAATGCATTCATGTGAAATACACCATTGTGTGCATTCTGAAGCCTGGAGAATTGCTGAAGTCTGTGCTTTCTTCCTACGCACAGCTGCAAAGATAACACTGTCTACTGTTCAAGGGCTCCATGGGGAATTCCTCGTAACAGTTCTGTTCTTTCAATTCTTATTAAGGCCTACATCCCCATTTCAGCTGATGATCAACTCACTATCTGGGTCAACTGCTGGCATAAATCCCATCAGCAATTATAACTTTATAGTGAGACAGCAAGTTGGAGCTTTACAGTGAGTCTGGCTGGATCATTTTTCTTTTTTCTGCCCCTGTACTGCATGAAAGAGTTTCTCCATGTTTACCTTTAGCTGCTAAAATTTCTGTGATGACGATATACTTTTATGATGCACTAAAATAATAAGGACAATGACACATGATACCCTTGAATTGAAAATGCTTTGAGGAAGAAATATAGATGCATAGGCCCTTATCCAAAGATTACTGAAATCACTGGGAGGCTTTTCCATTTACATTTTACATTTTAACAGACTTTGGATCTGACCTTAAGTTATTTATTAATGACAAAAACAGGTGATGCATTTTCTCCAGTTTAGACAAATCTTCTGAATTTGCCAATTAGAAATTTAACAGGAGTGGTACCTTCTGGTTTCTTTCAGGAACAACTGCTCTTACTAATAAATGCTTGCACTTCTAGTCTGTAACATTTACACAGTTACCATACATTAAATTGAGCGTCACATTAAGGTCATCTGACCTGCAGTGATAGATGTCATTGGAGATCAATTCTGTCAAATTGTGCTTCTCTAGATTCCACTTCAATTCCTGAAGACTTGCAGCAATTGCTTGGAAAACTCTTAGCAGACCAGTTACAAAGGGACTTCTAAAGATTTCTTAGGGGAGACCATACTTTGGACTATGCACCTCAAGAGCATGATCAAAGTTTGGCAGGGAAGATCTCTCAGGTTTTAATGGATCCTCCCAGTGGGGGTGTGCATTGACATAAGAGAAAAGTATAAAGCTTGTTTGAGAGTGTTAGTGGCCAGGACTTCATTCCTATAAAAAGGAGATTTAAAGAAGTTTAGGTCTTGCAGTCTACATCTGAGTTAAAAAAGCTGTCTCCCCAGGTTTTTTTTTAATTTGAGCAGTTGAAGATGTCAGCCTTGCATTGGCCTACCTTCATGTAAGAAACAGAAGTCCACATAGAGACTGTGAATTGGATTTTTCTGTCAGTAACATTTATTTAAGTGAAGATAATACTGCAAAAGAAGTATGTTCACCTTGGAAAAAGATGGTGGAAGCGAGAAGAGAATTAGGTTCCTTTTTTCTCCTTTTTCAAGAAAATGTGCAGAATGCTTGGGATGTGAAAATGTGCAACAGAAGTGTTTGCTGTTGGGTACTGCTGTAAATCTTTACTCTTTGAAACATTAGAGTCTATTAAAAAAAACTTGTTTTGATTATCTTAGTGCAGTCACTAGTTTTATCATGCCCTTTTGTTACTCCAAAAAAATTAAGTAGCCCATTATACTGCATATGAAGTTCTATGAAGAGTTTTGAACTCCATGTGATTATAAGCTCTTGCCCTGAAAGGCCATGGAGGAAGAAATCTGTCAGCCTATGAAAGCTATGCATGCTTCAGGAATAAAATTATCAGAAGGAGTAAAATAAGGATTTAAATGAAGAGGAGGAAGCAAAGAGATTTCCTTTCCATTCACTAGCTATTCAAAGATGATTGGATTAAAATAACTACAAATTTTTTTTTAAAAAAATCATCTCTGCATGGCTTGAAATACTTCATTTGAGCTATTCATGCATTTGCTATTGAAGCATTTAGCAAAATCATGCAGCTAATCCAGAAATCATCTCCAGTAACTTCATTATGGATTTGTACCCTTGTTCCCCACCAGAACAGCCAGATAAGAATGGGAGCTCCATTTTTTCAGGAGTCCCCAGAGAGTCTTTGAGTGATGCTTCATCTGTATGAAAAGGAAGACAAACCAGGAAAGTCAGAGAGTCATTACAGGAGGATATGCTCCCTTCATTCTTGACCACACTCTCTTCAGTGTTGAGAATATTTGTTTGTTGCCTTCGTTGACAAAACTTAGAAAGCTAAGATGCAATGCACAAAGACAGCCTATCTTATAAAAATCACACGGCTGTAGGATATGCTATATGTTTCAAAAACTGGGATTGCACAGAAAGAAATAATTTGAGATGTTTGCTGTTTCTTTTAAAATTGATAGCCAAATCTGGGATTTTTCTGGACAAGGGATGAAATCTCTTCTAATACCCTTGAGTTTGGGGGCAATTCTGAATTCAGCTCCAGATGCAGACAGGACAGTTAATCTTACTTCTTGCTGTGAACAACTCATTAAAAAACCAAAATTCAGTAATCTAAATGTACCATAGTTTTTACAGTCAGCTGATTCAGATTCCTTAATTAATTCTTTCATTCATTAATTCATTCTTTCATTTCAGATGCTGAATGGGGCTGTTTTTCAAACATGCAACTCTGTATTTCAAATATTCTTCCCTGGTCAAATCTTTTTCTCAAGAATTTTGAGTAGTATTCCTTGCTCTCAGGTAACATCAGCCTTTTTCTGAAATTTGTGTTATTTTCTTGTTTGGGTCACGGTAGGTCAAGAAAAGAACGCAAACAAAATGGCCTTGCCCTGATCCCTCATCATCTTTTTCTAAAGGGAGGTAACGAGGTTATTCTGAGGACTATCCATCATTCCTCTGGTGGTCCAACCACTTCACTTAGTTTATGATTTGCTGCCAGTGAAGTTGTATCAGCACAACCTGAGGCGTTGCTCTCAGGTTGACAGTGACAGACTGTTCCCTGTGGGAACAGCAATATGCACTGCAAGGCATATACTGACTTAAAAGTCTGGCAAGATTTTAAATTAAATGGCAGTAAATGGAAATAAAACTTCCATTCAAGGTCTGTGTAAGAATTCATGGGGCATTAATAATTTTGTTGGCAGGTCAGCAAAGGGTTTCTTAATATTGTGACATCATTTTGTTGATTTGAGAGGAAACATCTTGTAAATCAGATAAGAGCTTTTCTCATCACTGTCCAAATGCATTTGAGGGAAGTGACAATAGAACTGGAATCGGTTTTTCTTGTTTGTGTTCTGGCCATGCACACGGTATCCCTTCTGTTGCAGATGTCTGTCAACAGGGCTGAAGAGAAGTCCTCACTCGTGAAACATTATGGAAGATAGACTACAGAAAATGGCTCACAAAGCTGCTCACTCATGGCTCTCAGACTCTCTCTTTTTCCTGTCCTATAGTATTCCAAAACTATGGATTTTATTGAAAATTTTTTAAAAAACAAACTCTGTATCTTGAGTTCCGATGTTCTTCGTAACTTTTATCCTCCCTTGATAATGAGTATATAAGTGCAAACCACACAAATTCCTGCTTCTGATGGTTTTGGAGCCCTACCTCACTGCAAAATACAGCTGAGAAAACAGTTTAAGAAAATCTGGCACTCAGTCGACCATAACAAGTTCAAGTGTCTTTAAACAAGTCTAAATTTTTGGGCTAGGATGGGTTTTTGAGCCTAAATCTACAAGCCTACTAACCAGCTCATAGGTCCAGACTTCCTCCAGTAAATCTTAGCCAGTTTAATCACTCTGTAACTGAAATATGGTGCATACAGGCTCCAGACACAATTTCAGCCAAACTTTGGGAAGTTCATAGTAATACCTGAGCTGTAAGTGCAATCTTTTTATTATGCATGGAAATGCTGGACAATGCATGGTCAAAACCAAGAAGAAGTTTTCTTCTGTACTCAGAAATAGCCTCACTGTGAACCGGGAAGAAGGGATTTTATGACCCACAGTACTATTGTGTGGCATGGGAATAGAAGCAAGAGTTACTTGAAAGAGTATAAAACTCTGCAGTACTTCTTCCCCTCATAAACTTGTTCTTGCATGCCCTGTGAGCACACACAGGCATGTGCGTGTGCTGACAAGTACAACTCATGAGTATTTGAAAACGGTTTGTGGACAGAGGGAATACTTTATCTCCACTGTAATTTACATTTTTATAGGAAGAATGCCCTTTTATATGCTCTACATAGCTGAAAGAGTTGATGATGGACACAGCAATGGTTGTTCTCCCACATTCATGGCTCCTAACCGTACCTAGCATGCACTGAGGAAAACACAATACACTTAATAAAAGAGGCAGAAAGCTTTTGTTTCCACAGAGGACTCCTGGCTTTACTGGTCAAACTGCTTCCAGAGATGTCAGCAGTTGCAGAGCCCTTTCATATGCTGAAAATATGAACCCCCACCATTCCAGGCAGCATTTGTATTAGCAATGGAATTTTTAAATAGAAATAATTAGTTTTTCTGGCCATGGTTGTTACATCTGGCATACATTTGCCCCAGTGAACCCTATTTTTAAAAAACAAAGCATCTGAATTGAGGTTCCAGATTATACTAGTTACTGATCTTTGCAAGTCTAATCCATTCTTATGAACAACGCCTCTGTGGTGTTTTCTTCCCCAAAGGATATAATACGGGTGCAACCCAAGCTTTATTGTGCTTAATCTGAACCAGAAGTTAGAGCTGATTATTTTAAATGGCATGCTGTTTCTTAAAAGTGATTTTCTTCCTGTCTTCATGCTGTGCTGATAAGAAGTCATAAGTGGATCTCTTTAATGCTCCAGGCTGGAGTGATACAGAAGAAGGCAGTCATGCATCTGGGGGCTACACAGCCCAAGGCTAAGCCAGTTGATGTAACAGTAAAGGCTGCAAAAAAATACACTTTTACTTTGAAGCATATATACTACAGCTTTTAATTTCTGGAATCAGCACATGTGGAGTGAAATTATGCCTGGTACATAAAGGTGCTAAACAAGGGCAGAGGGAAAGACCTTACCCTTTCAGCACAATGACCTGGGGTCTGTAGTGCTGTTGACAATGACTGTAAGCCCAAAGCACAGGGAGGGCAGGGGTCAAGAGATGTCCCTTGCAACCTTTCAAAGGACCCTGCTGCCTAGCAGGCCAGGGTAGTCTCTATCAAATTGTCCTTCCCACCTCTGTCTTCTGACTGGTGCCGTAGAGAGCCCAGGTCCAAGCTCTCAGGGGCCATGTGCTCCTTTGTCTTTCTCCCCTAATGGGAGCAGTGCATATGCCCCCGCTCTAGAAACCTCATTTCAGCTGCTGTGCCCTGCACACTGATCATTGCAAACACTGGGTTTGCCTCTGAGCTGATGTCTGCAAGAAACAATGGCATAGTTAATACATAGATAGGAGGCATTCATACTTCAGTCAGTGCTGGATGTGGGACAGCAGTGAGGGAGTTGGCTTCAAGGTACATTCCAAGGCTCGTTCCAAACTCCCATTGGCCCAAATGCATTTAGGTTGCTGCAGTGAGTTGTCCTGTCTGTTGATCTTCCTGTAATCAGTTCTCTCTGCTAGACAAATACAGGTACTATAAAAGCTAATTAGGTGTTTTTACTGTTTAAATACATTTGTCAGTAGAGATGTGCCCTCTGTTCAACATACAATATTTACAAGTCATAAAAATCTCGTTTTGTTGATAAAAATGCCATTTTACATAATACTCTTATTTTTTAACTAGCAAAAGCAGACAGAGCAATCTTCACAAACGTTGGATTGTCAGACTCCCTCTGCTATCAGCAGATACTAGAGTAATTTCATCAGCTGCCTTAGAAACCATTATTGATTCTCAAATCAGTAGTCAGGTCTGTTTCTATTTGTAATCCAATAACATGCACAAGTGATAAATTAGTAGATATCAGGTAATTTGTTAAACTCTTGGCGTCCCACGGCTTCATGTTCAGATATCCAAAGTGACTCTAATGTATCTTGAATATGCCCGCATTACATCATGATGTCAGAATCTTAGTAATTAAAGAGCTGGACTGAAATCACAATAATGAGATCACATATGCACAGCATGTGCATATCCCTCCCTGCAGACCTGCAATCCCTATTAAATCTTCAGAAATGTTAAATGCACATTTATATATTCATGGGAATTAAACATGAGAATGTGAAGTATCAAACTGCAGTCTCAATGTCATAATTAAGTTGTTTTGTTAATTATTTTTCATGCTAAATCACCTCCTTGAGAAATTTCTTTCATCATTCATTTGCCCTACATTTTATTCTAGCAGTTGCAAATTGCAAGGAAACTGGCAACAGATCTTCTTGTGTCCAACTAGTTGAAGACAGGAATTAAGATAACCAAACATAATCAAGTCTGATTTATCCCCAGTTATGTAATTTCTGTTATTTCTCCTGAGTTTTTTTTTTTTAGCCCCCAGGATATATAAACCCAAATCTTACAAGAAGAACAGAAAGCTAGTGCTGTCCTTTTCAACCTCAGACCAAATTTTCAATGATTAGCCAGTTTTAAGCAGAGCCAGATGAGACCTCCTAGTTTCCTGTTGGCCACGTCCTTGGTATCTTTGGAAAAAAACTGTCCTGTTACTTTAGAAACAGAAGCCAACAACAAACACTGAATGGAGGTGGCCAAGAAAAGTGACAGAGTTAAATGGCTGTGTCATAGCTGGCAGAGAACCAGATGAAATTATCCAGGCCTTAGATAGTTGAGATCGAATATGTTCTCAAGCGAGTTGCAAAGCAAGAGGAAATTCCAGTAAATCATTTACTTAATGAGATCAATGTGCAACAGATCTTTTTTCTCTCCTACAAAGCTAATATTAGTATTCTGTTACCATGGGTTTTTTTCCCCCTGTTTGCTAAGTTATCATGTAAGATGCCAACAGAGTCTGGCACTGATTGGTGTCTGACATTACTCATAAATATACTGTGTGAATTAAGAGCAACTGCTGCACCTGGCTGAAAAATGAAAACTCTTCAGAGTTGTGACCAACCTGTATAAGATACCTTACTCCTGTCAGGGTTCCCTGGTCAGATGAGTAGGAGCCAGGGCTATCAGAGCCTCCAGATTCCCAATTTGATCACATTCCTACCATTAAGAGCTTCAGAGGCATCTTATACTTTAAAATATCTGTGTTTCTTAAAAAACACAGAATTTCACTTCCATGCAACTGGTTCAGTGTTTTTTGCTTATTACTGCAATTTGAAAGAAACATCTCCTAAAATCCTAGGATTTTTCACCATCTGTACAATTTTGCCTCCTGGCCCTTTCAACAACCACACTGGAGTCAGTGGAATTATAGCTCCCTTGCCCAGTTAAAACTGCTCTACGTTTGTGGACAAATTCAAACCTTGTGTTAGGAAGCACAGTTCCAACCACACTTGTGGAGGTTTCAGAGTCTCAGATTCCATCCACTTTTTTGAAAGCATGTGGCAGGCAGAGGAGAGAAACCCTATTAATGCCACCAGTGAGAGATGGAGAGTAATGTGAGCTCAAATGTTGTTAGACACCAGAGAATCCACATGGAAGAGAGCCCAAATACATGCTCCAACCACCTGAAAAACTAAAGGACAAAGATCTATAAAACCTAACATGAGAATTTACAGGAAATCAGGCCTCTTTGGTCCCAGTGTTCTCTGAATTACTCATTTATAGGCTCAATTTTCTACGTACACCTTCAACAGCAGTAACCAAGACAGTATCATTCTGTAGTCAAGGACATAGGAGGACCACAAGCACTTTGTACAGCATCTCTTAACAGCTCTGTCCTTTGCCCCCGTGTTCCACTGCACGTGGTACTGCTTTGGAAATCAAGTACCAAGGATGAAAACCTATGCAACTGGAAAGAAACTGCTGCCATCAACATGCAACTTCACAAATTGCCACACATGGCATCTTGTTACCCCTTTGGAAGCGTTTGCATGTGACTAGTCTGGTCAGCCATCTAGTGTTATCCATCAGGCAGTGGGAAGGGAATAAGCTGGCAGTGGCGAACACCTGACACTTGCCAAAACTTCTTGTGCAATTTGGACCAACTGCTTCCGAGATCTGATTACTGCTGCTCTTCCCCCGCCTTCAGGTTTTTGCGCTGTGAGTAAAATTGGATGGTGGGAGGTTTGTGTCCGTGCATGTTTTTGCTTAGCACCTAGGACAAAGGAGCAGTAATCCGGCTGAGAGACTCACACTGTTCTCCCTCCAAGCCCTGCAGCTACCAAGGGCTGATCCTGCCTGGAAAAGAAGCCTTGTAGAAAACAGTGCTAGTCCCTGGCAAGGGAAGGGAGGAAGCCTAAGAGTCTAGGGGAAGGGTGTCATTCCACTTTATTCTGGTTTCAAAAGCTCATAGACCTGAAGCCCAGTGATATTTGCAGAGTTCCAGTACTTCCAGATGAAAGCAGAAGAGACAAGTGGTTTGAAGCTGCCTAGCTATAAACACAAAATTTCCAGGAGTAAGTCAGCAAATGAGCAAAATTTCCTGAATATAGAGGATCATCAGGTCTTTGTTTCCATTTTCTTATCCTTAAAATGTTTCTGTGGTTATTTTTATCTACTCAGTAAAACCTCTCAAAAATGTAATGATGTGCAAGCATTTGGATGCTTTTTTTCTGGTTATTTATTCAATATTTAGCATAATCCCAGGCTGACTTTATAGATCCAGCTTTTTAGAAAATATTCAATTATCTAATATATTTCCTTTAAAATGACAGGATAAAAACACATCTGTTGTGTAAAAACAAAAAAAACAAAAGGATGGCTTTCTTTCAGAAATACACTTTATATATGAAAATGAAACTCATGAAATCAGTTCTTCAGATGAAATTATTGTACTGTAGGTATGTCAAAGACAGTGGGATAACCCATGGGATGGAATTTCATGAACAGCTAATTATTTGCTGTTTAAAAAAATACCATTTCCTTTCTTTAATGAGCCAACTTTCAGGAAATGAGTAGAGAGAAGAGAGGAAGAAATACAGTATTCTGGAAACTAAAAATCTTGTTGGTGTTCTTTCTGCAATTTTTGTGGCTAAGACACTGAATGGATTCCATAAGTGGGATTTTGTCAGTATGCCAAATCTACATGGTCTTCTATCTTTTAAAAAATGCCTTTGATTTTCACAGACTCCAGCCCAGCTTGGGACTTGCAGTTTTTTTAGAAAAGCATATCCTGCTGCTACAGGAAATATTTTTCTCAACACCACTGTATTTTTTTTTAATCATATTTAAAATGAATCTTACAGAAATCCCAACAGTACTCTTACACATAACACAAAGGGGTTCATTTCACCTATTTACAGGAGAAAAACTCACAGAATTAACACATTTGGAAATGATGTGAAAATGCAAATTGGATTTAAGTTTTTTTAAGGTGGTCAAGCACTGAGTGTAGTAGGATATGAAACTATGACTTTCCTTCACATTTGGAGAAAGACCATAGAACATACTGAATACAGGGATTGGTTTATTTCACATGGGATTACAGAGAGTACTACTTCATTTTCTTAGTAGAGAAACTCATTGACACTGGATAAGGCAATTCCAGCAAGCTTGAGAATTCAGTATTGGGCCAAAACTAAATCTCCATGTTTGCATATAACCATACATTGACAACATTGAGGTCTGAGCAGTTTAATATTCTTTATTTCTTATAGTGGGCCAAGATCAGATTCAGAAAACCCTTTTCGCAGATGCAAACTTGTGAGCAAAGATCTGCAGTGAAAGGTTTGGATTTCTTTTAATACATCATCCCTATTGGGTTACTTACAAGTCATCTGCAAGAAACCCAAGTTTGCTGTTATTAATAAAGGGGTTTTGAGAAAGTATTACCAGGCAACCATCATTACTGAAGTGTGCTGGACTACTGAAGTATGGGGCTGCAGTAATAGAAGGTTGTTACAGAAAACCGCAGTGGTAATCAGCTAGTGCAGTAGTTTGTAGGGAATGGTCTTAAATCAATGGTGTAGTTCTGTATAAAATGTGAAGAAAAAAATCTGGATTATTGGTATTTTTATTGGTGACATGTGACCTGTTTTATGCACTGTATATTTTCATCCTGTAATCCTTAGCTTCATCAGGTCCCAGGTCAGTAAATCACTGAAAAGAGTCATTCACTGCACTGGCAGAAAGTTACCAGCAAGAATGGACATCATTTAATCCTGGTACCAAATTAAAACATCTTGCCTCTGATCTAGAGAAAAGCAGCCTCATTACAGCCTACCAGATTACCAACCTAGCCCTCCATAAGTAATTCAAATGGAAAAATGAGAGAAAAGAGATACTAAGCAGCCAGCCCCCATTGCTCCTTTGTTTACTGTAAGCTACAGAAACAGAGATGACTGGATGAACCTTTGGTTTTTGTTATCTATTCTCTAGGAAGTCCTTGTTTTCATGGGTCAAAATCTCTCCTGACAGGGTCCATTCAACTGATAATCATCAGTGTGGGCCTCAGTAAGCCATGGGGTATCTTAAACCCTAAAGGGATGCTTAGCATATTCTGAAAGACTAAGCCACCAGGAAATGTTTTTGGCAAATGTCACTCAGGTTTCTCGGATATACCCAAATTGATCCTGGTTCTGAAAATCAGGTATTTAAGAGATCCAAAGAAATAATGCATATCTTTTTCAGAGCCAGGTTAACTTTGTAAGGAAGAGATACTGCAGCTGCTTATTGATTTTGACAAAACTGCTTTGAAATAAACCAGACTTTCCAGCACAAACTACATCTAATTTGTTCAGTCCTAATCAAACATTAGAGTATAAGAATTTAAGCATAGGGAGTGACAGACTGTGAGTTTGGAGAAAGATGCTAAGACTGTTGCAACTGAGTAAGCTCATGCAAACTTGGTTAGATTCAAAGAATAATTTTTTGTGCCAAATTTTTCAAATTCCAATAAATTTAACTGTCTTGCTTCGAATTTTTATTCCTCTTGAACAAAATGCCATCTGCTTTTACTATATCAGATGCCACAGTCCATTCCTGGCAAAAATGTAGTCTGTGGCAAAATGGAGAATTATATTTTTAAGAATATCTGTTCAGCATATTTGCTTTATTTTCCTTACTACCTTTTTAAATCATCATACCTTAAGTTGATTTTAAGTGAAATCAGAAAACAGATCTGTTCAAATTTAATGAAGTAACCCCTCATGGATGGTGAAATGACTTCCTAAGTACATTTTATGTTCTTTTGGTTCTTGAGTTTTTCATTTTCCACAAATGGAACAGATTTACATGAGCTCACATGACAGCTCTGGCTTGGCGAGAAGTGGCCACGGCTGCCAGAGAGACTACTTAGCCTTTAGGTACCTCAGCAAGGTAGTCCTGTATGTTTAATAGAACTAGGTGTAAAGTGATGGTCTTTTTTCACTGTTTATTGCTAAGCCAACCTACTATAAAACATTGATCTCTCAGATACAGGAGACACATGACTCCCATGCCACTAGGTCCAGCAGGCTTAACCTGCTGAACTCAAAGTGCTAAAAGGACTTAAAATGTAATCATTAGTAGATTTTTGCAAGCAGCTGGTAAAACAAGACTTCTAGGCAGTCAGGGTGCTTTAATTTATTTCTTAATCCTGCCAAATCAGCAGAAAAGTATTTTAACTTAGTTCCACTTGGCAGACAAAAGGTAGGATTCCAAGGGGACAGCACAAGAGAAAGCATCCATGCAGGTGGAAAATGATAAACTCTGTGTAGTGGTGCCTATCAGCTATGAGGTCCATATTTTTAATGTTTCTCTGGAGGCAAAAAAAAGAAAAAAAAAAGTAGGAGAAATACTATATCTTGTTTTGGCTCAACCCTGCTAGAAATAAACCATTACTTTTTTCAAAACACCAACAGTGTTCTGCTCAGTCTTTCCAGCCTCTATTAAATCCAGCACATTGTACTGAGACAAAAGAGATCAGGGAATTTCCCCTTCTTTCCTCCCCATCCAACTCAGAGCTCGTTTGTCAGCAAGAGTTATTGCCCTAACAAGCAACTTACAAGTCACCCGTTTGTAGCAGTTCACTTTTCACATTAAGGGAAGACATGGCAATGGGCAGCCTTTACAACCAGTTTTCCCATTGTTTAAGCTTGACCCTGCCAGTGTTTGCACACAGGATGTCAGGGTAAATGATAAGACTGCACCTTTGAAGGCAAACAAAAACCTTCTATCCATACAAATAATTTTTTTTCTGTATTTAGTACTTCCTTTACAGGATTTTGGGATACTGAAATACATAACGAACCCGATTTCTTGTCAGCTCATCCCTAAACTTACAGGAAAATCTGTGGTGCTTGTTAACTAGAGGTATTGACTAGGCTGCAGTGATTGCTGTACAAATACATGCCACACACTTATTTTCATGATCTCATTTAAATGACCTGTTTAATTGAATGCAATCTACAGACTTGATCTCTTGCCATGTAGAGCACACAGGAAATCCTGGAATAACATCCAAAGACTGCAAGCAAAAACCTTTGGTTAAACATGCTGCCAAAGCCTTTAAGGAAGTAAAGCAGAGACTCAGAGACTCACCAAAAACAAACAAACAAACAAACAAACAAACAAACAAAACCCAAATAAATTAAAAAACTTCAAAACCCAACAATACAAAAAACCCCACCTTATTGCCCCTGAGATCATAATGTGCAATACTCTGGCTGACTGGACTGATGTTACTTGACCTGATATTTGAATTAATTATCCTTAATTAAATGAGCAATTACTTGATTGACTGGCACACAATATGAACCTAAAAAGCAACATGCAGTGACATTTAAAGAAAACTTATAAGAGGAGTAAGAGAGAGGACATGAGAATAAATATGTTGAAAGTATTCTCTAGGGAAGTTTCGTTATATTCCTTTATTAAAAGATTACAAAAAATATACAAACTATTTGCTTTCAACAGTAAAAAAGCCCT
Organism: Sturnus vulgaris; assembly: GCF_052056855.1. Classification (NCBI taxonomy): domain Eukaryota; kingdom Metazoa; phylum Chordata; class Aves; order Passeriformes; family Sturnidae; genus Sturnus; species Sturnus vulgaris. Next base: position 24,844,917 of record NC_142245.1, read on the forward strand.
GAACAAAATGTATGTCATGCTTTTAATATCATCTGCAATAAAAGCCAAACTTAGAGTGGGGCTTAACTGCCAAAATTTCCTGAGTGGCTACAGAATTCATGGATGTAGGTTCATTAAGTCTCATCTGTCACACCATACAATTTGCTCAGCAGGCAAACAGAGGTGTTTCAAATCCATGGAGATCTGGCAGTCAAGTCAAGCCTTAGCATCTCATGTGCCCAACAAGCACACTGCAAACCAGTGAGGTTTTTCAGATGTTGCTGTAGGCATATTCTAACCAAAGCTGATGTTACAGAGATAGAGCTGGGAGTATAATTTGGTTCGTGTTATTTATATTGTCAGTGATGGTGCATGAAATAGAAAGAGCTCTGGAGGCCTTGGGGAGGTTTTAGCTTGGAAAACTGAAAGTTTCCAGCTGAAAAGTGGGTAAATGCAGTAAGTATTCAGTGGGAGACAGTAAATACAGGCTCTGATAAAGTAATTATTAGAGTCACATTTTAAGGACAGAATTGTTCCTTCATGTAGTGTCATCTACTGCTACCAAAACCTACTCATAGGTCTGCATGAACAGCTTCATTTATGAATTCAAAGCCACAAGATACCCAGTATTTGAAGAAAAGCTTCCATACTTGGAAAATGCATACAATATAAGATTACTGTACTGCTTATAAAGATTTTAGACTCTTAATTTGTGCTGTTACTGGAATATAGTCTCATTATTTATCAGAACAATTACCAATTAGGTAAGAAGAAGATACATACAAACCCCAGAGTCTGCAGTGAAAGGGAATACAAAAAAACTATTTTTTCCATTCACATGTAGAAATTCTGAGTTCTAAACAGAAATATACTAGCTAAAATATTACGCTTTTTAAAAAGAATATTCTTCTCGTTCAGTCCTCTTTTCGAATTTTATAACAAGGAGCTACTCAGAATTGCTATCTTCTGTTTTAGTAAAGCCATTAATTTTGGAGTATAGGAGTTAGTGTGGTAAATTTTTGTAATTACGAGTAAATGTGAAGAATGGAGCTGAAATATAGACTATTTGAGATATCTGATTTTGTTTTTTAAACTATATTATCTAAAGACCGAGTTTATTTCGCAGCAATGTACATGTCCCTGGATTTTTGCTTGAGGCTCCTTCCCAGTCAGGATTGTGATCCCAGGCTCAGAGGCAGATCAGCTCCTTCCTGAATAGCAGCAGAAACCTCCAAGGTCCCCAAGACTGGCCTGCAGATGCTGCAACTACTGCAGCAGTTAGTCAGGTCAGCCCTGTTTTAAATTCGTTAATGTTCTATTTCTACACCTGAAAGTGGCATTTAATTAATCAAGTGCAGTGGGTTTGTTTTTCTCTAACAAAGAAGAGAGGAAAAACTGGAACAGGAGCTGCTGAGTGATCTGAAGGCAACCGGAGCTGAAGGACATGAGAAATATAGCAGAAATGGCAACAGACTAGTCCTAGTTTTGCCCCCCAAAAAGGATGTAAGAATTTAAATTTTATAATAGAGTGTACTAGATCTGATAGCTCAGCAACTGAAAATAATATCAAAACTGGAATTTGTTAGGAAGCATAAAATTGCATTTAAAACAAATGTCTGTAGGCACATATGTACAATTTATATACCCTATTACATATTTAATACAGAGCCTGCTTTTTGCAGTTAGGATTATAAACAGTTCACTTAGAAGTGTCAGGAGTTAGCAGCAGAGAGAAAGCAGGAACAAAGTTCTGAACATGTATGACTCCTGGATTAATACCTTCTAAACCAGACGTGGCTGATGCTCTCAGGTCAGTATACATAATTCCCATGCAGCACTTTTTAATGGGATGGGACATTCCTCAAGAATGTGAGAAAAATGAGGTAGTCATCAGGCTGGACCAGTATTCTTTTATGCAGAAATTAAACAAACTCAGCAAGCTCTGACTACTCCTTTGCAAGTGGGTTACACAGTCATAACGACTGCATAAGAATTTGTGAGGAAGAAAATTAGACTGAAGCTCCACATTATAAAGTGGAGTTCAATGGCACAGGAAGCCTCAGGGAATGAATGTCTTAGAATAAAAATGATCACTTATTATAAAATTGCTAAAATGTTTCTATTAGCACTATGTACGATTTTCTACTAGTACAGCAGAAATTTTTGGCTACAAAAATGAAACGTGAAACTCCTTCTGCCTGCCAGTTTTAATCAAATATAGAGCTCAGCCTGAACCTATGCAAGGCTGAAATGATGCTGCTGGAAGCGAAACGGGCTGTCTCCCATTAAAGGCTTGCAAGATTTTTTTTGTTAAGGTTGTATGAAGGTTTGGAGTCTTATCTGACTCCTTGCTGGGTCTGGATGACTGGGCACCTTCCCAAAAATACCTTCTCACTTCTTTAGCTTTATGGGGAGTTTCATCCCTTCCTCCTGCTGAGGCCACAATATCCTCTGCATTTGTTACCTGATGGCTGTGTTATTAACAGCCTCCTGCTTCCCAAGCCAAAAGTAAGACAACGTGCTGGCTCCAGATGTGGCAGAAGGAGGCCATCTGCCCTGTGCCTGCCTTAGATCACTGTAATCACTTCAGGCCAGTGCTCAGGTCCTTTTTTCAGCTCCAGGTAATTCCTGATGCCAGTTTACAGCCTTTGGAGAATGAAGGCCTGCTGCAGTTGCAAACCACAGAGGCTAAAAACAAAGCCTTTGAGATGCAGGTTCAAAAATGTTTTTGAAGGCAATCCAGTATTGTAAAAGCCTCTCTGTGAACATTAGCTCAATAGAGACTCTGAACATCTTTAGAAAATAAAGGAAATCTTCCTCCTGGAGAACGCTTAGCATCGGAAGTACTGTTTGCTTCAAGTTTCAAACTCTTTAATTTGCCCTTTCAAAGAGTTGCACACACTGAGTTTTGACCCCCCCAAAAATTAAGGCAGAAATGCTAGATAGTAAAGAAATTCAGCAGTTCTTTCACTAGAACTGCAGACCCACATGCAGGGTAAATGGTGAAGGCCAGAACTCACCAGTGTCAGGCCATAGTTCAATGGTACAAGTTCAGCTTTATATTTGTCACTTCGAACACCAAAGAGAGATGACAAAAATCACTGGTCTGGTGTAAACTCACTTCACCAATGCAACTTCTGATAGATTATCTTTGCAACAATAGGATTCAACTTAATCAGGTACTAACTTTCACCACACTGCCAGGCATAAAATTATCAGGAAAGCATACAGTAAACTCTGTATCATGCGCTCTGCCAAATGAAAAGTGATCCTATGCTCGGATTTGGGTCTAAATTTCATTTCTAGATAACAGCAGTGTGCGCAGTTTCAATGCTTCTGGAATTACCACTTATCTTGCAATAATTTATTTTTTCATCATGATTTAACTTCTGCTTAACTGTAATCTTGATGTTGTTACTGCCCAAGTGTTTTGCCCTGCATACATCAGTAAGAGAGTCTTCCCCAACCTTGTGTGGATTCATAGATACAAACATACACATATATGCCTGCATATACTGTGCCCTATCAGTTGGGGAACAAAGGTCATGCTTATACTTTTCTCTGTATCAGTTTAAAATTTTTTTCTATGGAGTTACAGATCAAACCAAACACACCATTTCACTGATAAAATGGCTCATCAGACATAATTTGGAGACTGCTGCCATTTCCCCAAAATCTCTGCTGCCAGTTGCAAATCTTCATGCTTCTTTAATACTTTTTTTCAACCCAACTCCTTCGTTTTTACCTAAGTTTTCCTCTAGCTCCCCATGTATGGTTCAATCTGGCTGTTCTTCCCTGGTAACCCCATGGCCTGGGGACAAATGTTGGTCTTCCCGTGTAGCAACAGCAATCTGGGGCAAGATTCCCCTCCTGAGAGCCATTCCATGTACAGTGCATCCCCATGTGCTGTAGGTGCTCACATCCCCTCAGGGTGTGGGGTAACCCCAGGGCAGGCTGCACAGCACAGGCTGTGATTGCCTTACGTCCCCTTCCCTGACAATCCTCCAGAGGCATTGAGGTTCCATGTATTAGCTGAGTATTTGAGATCTGCAGATGAATGGAGTTTCAGGATGATGGTTATTTTTAGCATTTTTAAAATACTTATGTACCAGTTTGTGTAGCTGGCTTTGCAGTATTGCCTGAAAATGGGCAGAAGTGAGCGGTACTCTGTTCAGACTGCCAGAAATCCTGAAAAAGCATCAAAACGAATCTGCAGAAAAAAAGTCAGGTAGAAAAACAGGAAATGTCTGTGGAAAAACAGACATATGGGAGCTCTAGTTCTTCCCTAATCTTCCAGTAGATGAAGTCTGGGCAAAGAATTCAACTTCTCATAGGGTGGAGTTTTATCAATTTATTAAAAGAGTTTAATGATGTGTGAAACCTGGCCTGGTCCCACCTAGTCTTTCTCACCAAAGAGCTACTCATAGAACAGGCTCCCCTTGTATGTGTATAACAAAAAGATGGCTCATAGAAGAATGAGCAGAGAGCCTATATTTGTACCTGTGAATTCTTGATGTGAAGATACCATATAAATACATATGAACACAGAGGTGAAAATTGCTATGGGTTATGGGTTTCTTTTAAAAAAAAAATGTAGCAAAAGAATACTTATAGCTACGGCCCAATTCAGATGGCTTTGCAAAAAAAAAAAAAAAACAAACAAAATTATATGTTTGAAAACATTCACTTCAACAAAAAAAGTACTGAAGATCTAAATTATTATTTTAAAGCAGCTGTCCAACAGAGCTGAAGTTACTGTAACAAAGGGGTGGCTGAAGATACAGCTCTCCCTCTTCTTCCAAAGTACTGAAATAAATACAGTATTTGACAGAGAGGACTGCAAAATTTGCTATTTACACTACTCCCATTTTCAGGTGAAATGTTGACAAAACCTTTACCTTAGTGGCTAATTGGTAATGTCAGTTTTAACAAAATAAGATAGACCCACACACTGTAAGAGACTTCTAGTGGGTAGACCAGGAGGTAGAACAGGTTATAGAGAAAAACAAAGAGAAAAGCTTGATGTATTGAACTTAGATTATGCCAGTTGTTCAGTATTTCTTAGTATTGTAGGTTCTTCTTTATTCCTTCTGCAGCAATAGTCCAGAACCCTTCAAAAAATAATCTAAAATGGCAAAAGTAGCATTTTTCTTTACCTCTACCTGGCGAATTTTCAGAGAGATACGTTTACTGGATGGAAACTTCCTGCCTGGATTGGCTGTTCGTTAGTATGAGTAATGAGCAATCCATTCATCATTAGAGTTAACAAGTTTTCCATTTCATCCTCTTCCCTTTTTAAGTGCATGATTTAATTCACAGCACATAAACATTTATGCAGAAACCTTGTAAAAGCAAACCTGTGCCCAGTATTATGGACATATATATATATGAGACAACTATAGGCAGGTGGAGAAACTCAATTTAAAACAAACTCATATCCACGGTTTGTTCACAATATCTAATCTCTCTATTCTATGTCTGTGCAAAATTTACATTACCCTCCTTCCTTTTCTCCCTTTCACACACATAGATATTTCACACTTGGCACTGCTTAGAGATAGACCTGCTATGTGCTTCAGAGGAAATTTGTTCCTGGGACAAATATGAGCTCTGGGAGAGGCTGCTTTATCAACTAGGTTGTGGGCCTAAAATTTGGTATGTCCTGCCTTCAGGCCCCTGTGCTGCTTCCTACCCTGACCCACGTCACTTTGGGGATGCTGAGTGGGTGTATGGGCAAGAGGGGGCTTGTGGTATTTGAACATCCAATATTTATCTCAATGCAAAAGCAACTGTCTTCCTATAGGAGGATGCCTGAAATATTTTTAGTTTTCTTTAGCTTCTTTTCAATGAAGCTTTTGGGTTTCCTCTTGCTCCTTTGAGCTGAGGCTGTGGCATCTCATGGCAGCACTGCAATAACTGTGTGGACAGGTGCTTGCCCTTTCTGCACTGCAAAAAGCAACAAATGTTACAGTTCAGAAGAGTGGAGCCCCTTTTTGCATCTTGGAACATGAGTTTGCAGACGCATTTCCTGGGTCTTGCCTTTGCATCCTCTTAGGTTAGCAACTTCATTCTACAGCCAGGGCCCTTAGGGTAGAGGTAGTCAACCTTGCCCTGAAATTCCAGCATTTGGGGATCTTTCCATGGATTTTTAGTGACTGTTTTAGTTTACTGTGCAGCTAAACATGCAGCTATCCTGAGTGAACACTTAAATGCTCTCTCTCAACTCTTAAAAAAATACCACTGTTCCTTGCTGTAAGTAAATGTGATTTCCTTACCCATTCCCCAAAACTCACCCACAAAGCTGATGTTTATTTGGTGCAAGCAGAGAGTAGTGGCAGCAAGAGCCCTGAACTGCAGGCAGAGCAGTGAGGCAGAGCAGCAGTACTTTTTCAATGAATACTCACTGAGCCAAGAATACTTTAAACAGTCCTCCTCCATCACCTTTCCTTAAAATTGAGATTATTAATGAGTCACACTTACATTCATATTCTTCAGAGCACTGCTGTAGAGGGAAACAATAGCCAGGTCTTCCTCTCCTTCCCCCTGGGTGGGCAAGCAGCACAATACTAAAGCATTATCACATCAACTGCTGGGCTAAGAAGCTTGACCCAAAGCCCTGTGCCAGTGAATTATTTTCTCTTGACATATGGCTTAAGGCTGAAGGATTTGAACACTTAATTGGTGCGTTTTCTGCAAGGCTTTAAAGGCTTGGCAAGGTGAGATTCCTGCTAATCAGTGATACAGCTGGGGAAACAGCTCCTGCTGTGCATCACCAGCAGCCTCCACCTACACCAATTTATTGATCCCCTGGAGCTCAAGGGACTTATATTATCTGAAGGTGTTAAATTCATTTCTAAGTGAAGCTGCCCAAGGACTGTGTTTCAAACATCCTTCATAACTTGTATTCACTGAGACATGTAACAGCACTGATCTGTTAATGTATGTGAAAAAGAACAATACGACCTTCTCTCTCACATTAAGGTCGAGGTAGTTCTTTGTTAGCTAGGAAAACAAAACAAATTCCATGTAACTTTTTGCCTTTTCCTACAGAAGTTACCTCAGTGCCTCATTACAAGCAAGCATTCACAAAATTAATATTTTTACAGCACTTTTTTTTGCCATTGAAATTATCATCCCCCTCCCAAAAATACTTCCATTCTAAAGGTGGGTCATTTGAAGGGAAATTTGGTAAATTAAATCATTCATTATTGACACTTCTGTAAAACAACTACTCGGAACATTCATTTTTCATTTTAATCCTGTCATTTTACTGTAATTCGGCCTCTGTCTTGCAAAACCATGGTTTCTGTAATAGTCCTTAAATTTTTCTGGAATTTTACTTTCTCTGCAAAAACTTTTCTAAAGAAATTCCATTACTTCCATTCTTACTGCTTTACCACTTCTATCTCACTAGAAACCTTGTAAACATACTCTTCACTAAGTTCCTGTGAGCTGAAAGGACTTCTGGGCACAACGGATCTGCAGGACAGACCCATTATTGTTGTTATTCTGTTTTTCCAAGAAAAAAATATTTTTTCACAATGATCCAGCCAAAAATTGTATTTTTATGACAGGACAATAAAACTAAAGAGAGTACTTACTGTTCCCATCAGAGACAAGAGACTCTCCCTCGAAGATAACTATATCCAACCACAAACTGACAACTATTCATACTCATGAAAGATGTTGTTCTCATGGGGCACACCCCTGCAGTCACACTCACTCAGACACACAGAAATAAAATCATACAGTCATGAAGTTGGGCTGCTTTACAAGGCATTCTGAACATATTTGTATTAATTGAATAGAATCAATCTAATTTTATTCTTTTAAACATATAAGCACAGAAGAAGGAAGCAAGGGTTGGAAATATTCAAGGAATGCATATTTAGGTCTTTACTTCCAAAAATCTAGGTATCGGTATAAGTGTAATTTAATATTTTTGATTTATTTTGGTTTAATTCCATTCGTTCCTTTTCTCTGCTAAACACGTCAAATTTAGAAGATGACACAAAATTCCTCTGTCCACTTTCTTCACTTACCTCCATTGGCCAGCAATTTTATTAAGTTTTACAGACTTCAAGCCTGCTTTAGTCCTGGAATCATGTAGAAGTCCTGTGAGAGCTGGAATGAGATGATCCTCACCCACAACAAAGACAGAGATAACACTGCTTCTCTGTCGTTCTCTGTTTACACCAGCATCACCCACGGCTTTGCAGCACCTCTCTCAAATTTGTAACTGACAAAGACCTTCCAACAAAACCACGCTCAGCTTCTTAAAATATCTTTGACAACTTAATTAACTTTGCACGATCAGGACTGTCAATTGTAACGATCAGTTCTTTTTCTCTGCATATGGGAAAGTATTTTACACTAGCAAATACCAATTTGCACTCATTAAGTTCTGTGAATAAGCCTGCTGACACACCGGGGGTCCCATTGAAACACACTCTTAACAAATACAGTAGGTGTAGCGTTTACCCATTGCTTAACTGTGCTGAATAAGCTCTTTGACAAACAAAAGCTTTCTTGCTGGCTCTAGTTATCAGAAGGTGCATTACATGCACTCTGCTGCCGTCATTCACCACCTTTTCTCATTGTCCAAACAATTTTTAATTAGCAAAGTTTCTACACCATTAGAACTAAATCCATCTGTGCAGCAATGGAGTAAAAACACCAGTGTGAATTGGTGTAGTTAATTGGTTTAGATTTCGTGTATCTTTCATAATCCCAAAGCATCTTGCATAACCCCAACAACCTTAGGTTTGTAGGATTTTCTGCTTTTACATGGTGGGTAGTAAATGCACAGGGCCTTATGTCAGGGCAGTGATGCAATCCAGCAGGTTGGTTGGCTTGGCAGGGCTGGGCACTGTGGAGGCAGCCCTCTGCAGCCTCTTTCCCTGCCCCTGGAATGGTCAGATTCTGCCATTTGTGATAAGTGCACATCCTTATATTGGTAAGCTGTGTCTGGAGGCTGTTGGTGTGCCTCCCTGCAAAGTGGTTCTCATGCATATTGTGTGTCTTAACAGTCCTGTGTCCTCTCTGGGCAATGAATTTCTGTCTCACTAGGGTTAATTTCTAGCCCAAAGCCCAGCAATATAAAAAATTATAATCTTTTAGACCCCCCCATATTATGTTTATTAATGCATTTGGGTTTTGCAGAGCAAATGAGGACATCAGTGGTGACATTCCAGAGGTTCATGTGCTTAGGCCTGTACTGTGGATGTGTATAATACCTACTGTCCACCTGAGGGGTGTTTTTTGCTTTTGTCACAGGCTCTGTGATGCACATCTCTAACACTTCAGTTTGCAGCACTGTGCTAAGTCCTGCTGTCTCTTGACTTCTCACCCATTTCACACTCTGACATAGGCTACAAAACTAGAACAAAGATTGAACATGACAAACAAATGAAGACTGGGAGCCAGAGGAAAGAGATCAGAAAGGAGATTTTCCTGCACTACACTTGACTGCCCTTTTCCTCCAAGCCCTATAATTTTTTTTTACCAGCTAAAGTTGGACAAGATGGTCATCTTGTACTGTGCAGAGTCATGAATCTGTCTAAAGGTATGTAAACAAATGCATACACACATCAATCAACATATAAGTGTGTGTTTGTGTGTGTACTCACATATATATAAGAATGTGCAGACACAGGAGAATTTTATAGTGCTGTGATGGGATAAATGAGCCTGACACTTATATAACAACCTAGAGTAAAATTAGACAGTGTTTGAATCAGCAAAAAATGAGATGGTGGCTCTTTCAAACAAGTCATGCATCTTCTTTACAACACAGAGATATGTACTCACTATCTTTCACTTAAGCAGTGGGAAAATTACTTGGAAGTATTTTAAGAAAAGGAGGAAGGGAGATTCTATTTTATTTGTTTATGTTTCTCACTGTAAAACTATAAATATCTTGCATCTAACTATATGAGGTCAGAAGAAAACATAAAAACTTCTAACAATGATCTAAACCAGATTTTAATGTATATAAAAAGGTCAGACAAACATCAGCTACTAGAGACTTTTCCATGGTTAGATTTGAGGTTTATATGTTTTGCTGGACACCTAACATAAAGCTCTTCAATGCTGCAGGATGTCAGACTTTATTGTTGAAACACATGTAATGAGAAGTACTCCATAATAATTTCTTAGTAGTATTTGCTAATGTAATGGGGATGTTTACCGCCCGAATGTATTGCTTTGGCTATTGGATCTACAAGGGGAAAAAAAAATAGCTCAAGAGAGTCCTCTTGGGGGTGTCAAGAGAAGCCAGGCTGCACAAATCATTGACTAAAGATAATACAATTTTACTGAGTCTACTTACCTAAAGTTTTTTTTCCCCTGTGAATGCTTCATTCCTATTGATAAAAGAAACAGTTCTTTGAGTGTAGTAGGCTGTCTGCTCTTTGTAAACCATTAGTCAAAACCTTCCAAAGGAAAGACCTGCAAGTTTTCAAGCTTTTTTCTGCTTTGAGCTTTCCAAGCCTTTTGAGGCTTGGTATGGTAAACATGCAAGATACAGGGCAAGGTAGCTTTCTGCCTGGCCTAGGGCTGCAGATACCACCATTTCAGGTACTCAAACCAACCAGAAACAATTCCTGTCATGACAGAGACATATTAAGATATTAAAAATTTTACTGTGGGTTTTTTTTGGGGGGTGATGGTGGGTGCTTTGGATGGAAGGACTCTCTAGGTACACCCACACTATTGTCAGAAGCAGACTTGGCAGTAGCTATGAAGAAGGCCACTTTCCCTCTCTGTCTGTCCCTGCTGTGGAGTCCCTGCCAAAGCATCTTCTGCTCAAACAGTCCCTGATGCCTCTTCCACAGCCAGATTGCCCTGAGCCCTGCTTGGGCCACCCTTGTGAAAAACGACTGCAGGAAAGCTGCTGAGTCTGTGGGTTTTATTACCTTTACTCATGGAGGACAAATACATTTAATATTTAACATTTCCTATATGTTAAAACCAGCTCTGTTACAGCAGTACTAGAAGGGCAAGTGACTGACCTCACAGCTGGCTTTAAAGACAAGAAACCAGGCAGCTCTCTCTGCCCTACATGATAGCTTTCCTCTATTGCAGAGCAAAACAAGTCACCCAGTGTGCACATGGGAGGAGTTCACCTGAGTTGAATTTTGGCTCTTTCTATCGTGAACAGGCTGTGCTTTGTGCAGGTTTCTGTTCAACTGCAGGAGAAAAAGCTTTCTTCCTTAGAACATTTGACACAAAAAAAAAGCAAATTAAGAAAGAATTTCTAACTGATTGCCCTATGAAAATGTCCTAGGATTGTACAAACAAATAAAAGGTTGGGGTTTTTTACTTTCTTTTTAATATCATGAAAGTCTTGAGATATTATGAAGCTGGGTGTACAGTGGAAACCTAGACAGACCAGACATGGATATGCAGTATTTTTTTCCTGAGTCTTTGGCAACAGTTTCCTTTCAAGTACTAAACAAAAGTCTTGTGGTGGTCTCAACCAACCACATTTTGTTCAGAAAAATATAATTATTTAGAAGGATTTTTCTCTTTTGTTTTCTTTAAGCAATCCAATCTAATCCTTTAAAGTGAAACTTAAATAAAATAATCTCAGAAGGAATTATATATTTTAAAACTCTGTTGTTGGTAATACAGAGTTCTTCCCATCACAGTGGGAGGCACATATGTGTGCCTGACTGTCACATGCCACACAAGGATACAATGGACTTCTTAAACAACCCAAAATGTCTATATTGCAATAGCTCTAATTTTCAGATCCTTGGCTAATTTTGTCATTTGTTCTTGATTACACAGCTAGCAAGTGTAGGTAGCTGCTATAACAGGAGTCACATAAACATTGTGGTTCTACACTGCAGATACTGTCAAATACAGGCTCAGCTCCCCTATTTGTCTTCAAAATAAAGTGTGTGGTATAATTTCCTTGCCCCTGGGGATAATCAGTCCCTCCTTTTTGCATATGGCAAAATGCAGTTTTCTATTAGTCTAACCACTGACAGCTGTGGTTACAATAGAAATAAACAAAAGTAGCACAAAGATGAATGAGACTGGTTGAAGATATATTGTAAGTATTCTCCCCAAGGGGCTTTGTTTCTGGCCTGATGATCTTCTTTTCTACTACTGTTATGGAGCTTGCAGGTGAAAAACATTTCTGAAAACAAACCTTCTCAACAGGAGGAGGGCTCAGGAGAATCCTGAGTCTTTACTTCCCTCTCAGAAACGAGCCATAGCTCTCTTGACCATAATCACTTATAATTGGAAAAATTTCTTTAAATTTGAATTGAAATTAAAAAGTAGCATCTCAGTGACAGGAAAAGCCGTCCACCATTCCAATACACTTACACAGTCAGATGGGTTACACATACAGATATCTGGGGATCATGGCTGCAGAGATCAGCTTGTTTGGTCCTTGAAAGGGAATAGTTTTTGAGAATAAATCTATTAAGAGCTGCTGGTATTTGAAACACACACACACGCAATTCTCTAGGCTGCAAACATTGCATCAGGGTTACATGTCTCTATGTTTTATTTCGGTCAATGACTGATCAGGGAAGACCTCGTGTTAAAGGAGTGAGGAGGACTCAGGCATTTGGTGTCTGGTGGATGACACAGACTGTTCTGTGCTCCTGCTGCAGTGACTTTTGAACTCGCAGTGCTTGCATTTGCTGGAGGTCATGCGGAGCAGGGGCTCTAACTCATGGGTCATACAGTATGCTCATTAAATTTCTTCTGGTTTTTTGGTCCCTGTGCCTATCCCCATTAGTTTAATGCTACTCTTCTCACAGGAGTCATGCGAGGCTATTGCCTCAGTGCCGTGATCTGTATAATATTTCTCATATAAGTAAAATAAAAGACAAACACAGAAAGGCTAGGAAATAAGGCAAAAATAGAGTAGCCCAAATGCACCAAATGCACCAAAAACTGAATCTGAGAGTCAATTTAATTTCCCAATTTTTAGTTGAAGATATATTATATTATATATATCTTCATCTATATATATTCTATATAGAGATGACCTGCAAAAGATCTATACTCTAATATTTCAAATTGATGAGAACAGTCATGATTAACATCATGAAAGCAGATGATGGAAGACTATTTGGTTGTTTTTTCTTGTTGTTGTTGTTTTTTGTTGTTTTTTTGGGTTGGGTTTTTTTTGTTTGGTTGGTTGGTTTTTTGTTTTTGTTTTTTGTTATTTTTAGTTTGCTTTAATCCATTGTTTCTCCTAGTAGGCCTTTTTTCATATGCTGAATAGAAATCACAGTCAACAGGCAGATTTATCTAATGTGACTCGGAGTTAAAGCACAGAATTTTGCCAAAGACAGAAGATAAAATCAGCAGCATACCTATGTTCAATTTTCCATATGCTTTTCACTTATTTCAAAGAGTAAATAAGGGAGCTTCTTATATCTGCTTTTAAAGTGGACTGTCGCCAGGGCAGTTCTGCTTTACCCTGCTTCTCTTCCAGCTTGTGCATTTATCTCTTTAGCTTTCTGAGGCATGTTGTCTCTCTTTGTACTGATAAGAGTAATCCGCTGATTCTCCTTCCCTTCCCTGCAGTATTCATGCAGAGTCCGGCATAAACTGACGTCCATATGGCATTCATCCCATTGAATGGCACTTGGAGCAATGTGGGGCCGTGGGAGGACAGGTCAACTGGATGACCCTTGGGGCAACCACACTGACTCTTACCCCCAGCACTGCTGACTGCTGTCACAGCACAGTGTAATCACATTTTACAACATCATGCTTTAGACCTTTTATGCTGGACACACTAAGGAGTTTATACCTTCTCCTGGGCTACAATCTGCCAGAGATTGTACATGTGCATTTTAGCCTGACTTCCAGGTTAAAAAAATGCTGACCTGACTCATGAAATCTTTGGTGAAGTAAGGGGAGACTTTATAAACAACAGAAGAATCTAGAAGAAGAAAAACCTGTGATATAAAACCTACTGTATGTCTCAAAGGTGCTGGCATCTGAATGGTCAGTCATCTGTGCAGAGAGACCCCAGCTGTAGGGGTCAATTGTAATGGTGGGAAAATGCTGAAATATTGTAGGAAAAGGCCAACTTGATGCTATCAATTCCTCTCTAGATTTGCTGACTTGCTCACTGATATATTGTTCTATTTGAGTGCTTTGTGGGGTTCCAGTCAGTAGAGAAGGCACCATTTTAAAGTCCTGAAGTCAGACATGGTTGCAATTGTAGAGACTTCAGCAGTTTCCATTTAATGCATTCCTTAGGAAGCCAAAGATTATTTTCTTTCCACCCTCCCTGCAGTAGGCATTTTCATCAGGGAGCTAAAGCAGTGAATTCAAATCTACAAGGCTTCCTGTATATCTTGTTGCACTGGAGGGTAGAATATTTTGAACTTGTATGAAATGTAACTGGAATTAAAATAAGGAGAGAAATCTGGGGAAAAACGTTAAAAAATCCCTTTATCAAGTGTATTATGAGACTGTTATTCAGAGGATCCTAGAATAGAAAAAGCAGCAGCAATTTGTGCATTGCTGTTTCTCAACTAATAAGAAAGCCTATAACATTTATTTCTACTGCCTCGAAAATCCTAAGAATTTTCACTGCTAATGGCGCTGTCAAATCACACTCAATTTCAGCATAGTGCTAGAATGTGCTTGCAAGCCATTGTTGTTTCCAGTCTTGATTTCAACATTCTGCTTACAAGCACTCCATTATGAAAAGATGTGGAACACATTAAAAAAGTAAGTTTTTATTTTCTCATAGGGAATGTGTGTTTTCTGTCTATTCTCATGCTCACAAAAGGACAGGAGAATTTGCACAAGAGGAGAGAGAAAATCTCAACAACAGATTGCTGTAGATCTGAACATTCTAAACTACCTGTTTACCCAGGAAACTATTTCGTGTGACATTTCCATTGTCTATTTTTTTAGAAGTGGATGAACAAAGACAGCCTGTTTGCACAATCAGCTGTCAAAAAACGGATTTTAAAAGCTCAGTGACAGAAACTCTTTCAAAACTGGAATTTATTAAGAAATACTGTGAGTAGACCAAATCAGGCTCTGATCTTCAAAGTTAAAAATTAATGAGATCACTCTTACACTTAAATGAAACAACTGCTAGGTACTTGAAAGTCTGTGATAAAATATCCCTAACAAACAACAAAACCAAAAAAGCCCCACACCTTGTGATTAGCAGCCCACAGGTATTTTGCACCTTGCTTGTAACTCTGCAGTTCTCATTTACAGTATCTGCGTCCCATGGAGCTTTCCTTACATACCTCTACAGCTAATCAGATTGTGCCCTGCACAGACTTCTCCTCACAAATATAACCACCTTAAACCCCACTGACTGTTAATTTGGAAGATCCCCATTATTTCTTCTCTTCTTCGTTACTTTCTAATGCTACTGCTGCACACGTCCAGCACGCTCAAGAAAGCTGCTAGTTTATGGCTCTGGCCCCTGAATCTTGCCTTTCCATTCCCTTCATGTCCTAACCTCTGGCAGAAAAGAAGGAGAAAGAAGATAGCTGTCTGAAGGACAAACCAAGAAAATGAGAAGGACAACAGCTGAATAAAAAAAGATAAGAAGCACATGGGAGGTACACAAGGTCATAATTCAGGGATCAGTAATGACAGTGAAGGTGATTGACATGGTTAAAATTATCCCTTCTTTGCTTCAGTGTCTTCAAGTTGGTATGCAAAGGGGATCAATCTCACCACATATTTAGAACTTGCAAAGCAAAGCTCTGGGAAGGAAAATGTACTAAATGTCACTACTTTTGTTTGAGAGTGCAATTAAGAAACTTCCTCTAAGGTTTGTTGTCATACAAGCAGCACTACTCAAAAACTATGTAAGGGGCTTGTGTTCAGCAATGTAGAGCTTGAACTTCCTATTACATCCAGATGTGTAACTCATTTTTGTTGCTTCATATAAAAAATGTGTCTATCAATCCCTGAAGTTCCTCTAGTGTGCCAGGTGCTCCTCTTATCAAGATTTAAGCTTCTCCCCTATATGAAGATAGCTGAGCATCCTTTTCAGTTGACTCTTTCCAAACTGCATCCGGTGTTTGTTTCTGATAAGGTTTCTTATGCCCACTATATGATTTTCAGATGACAATTTTCTTCTTGAGTCCTTTAAGTCCTCAAATTATTCCCTTGATAGCTTAAGGGAGCATAAGGGGAAAGAGCAACAACTTCCAGCTCACGTAACCCTCAGTGAACAGTGATACAGCCTTTTGGGGAATGTGATAGAGTGAGATTTCAAGTTGCCAACAACATAAAGCCCCAGTAAGGCCCATTCAGTAGCAAACAAATCACAGTCCTGCAGTTTTGAGTTCATCCCTAGGGCCTGATCCAGGCATTACAGAAGGGAATGAAGCTATCATCACCACAAAGCTGTGTGGGTTCATTCTCCACACCAGGAGGTACTGGATTACCAGTGACTATCAAGGCTAACTGTGGTTGGTTACCCAGCATTTGGAGGCTGCTAGCTACAGCTTTAGCAAAACTGCTTTTATCTGAGAGTCCCATTGCATTATTCCTTCCAGGCAAAGCTGATTAAATAATCTGAAAATGTCTACAGGCATGACAACATTGTGGAGGTCTTCAGTATCAGCATGACATTCAACACAATGCATCTCTATCTTGAAAGTTAATTGAAATCCCTGTGAGTAAAAAAAGCTCATGTAACATTTGCTTCACTCATGACTCGCTGTGGGATATAGTGATGACTCCCAGCTCCCTGTGATGGATAGCCTCAGAACAGCAGTGGTTGACATTTTCTGTGCCTTGGCCCTTTAATATGTTTTATGTTTGCACAGTTGCAATGAACATTCTCCACTGCCTTTAATCCTGGCTGATAAATGAAGCATGAGTCTCCCTCTAACCTTGGATATTCTCACAGCTGATGCTTGCTTGATATGATCTGCATTTTTCCATGGACTGTTGGAAATTGTCCAATTAGCTCTCTGCAGCTATTGGAGGAGCATTGCCATTGATTGCTTAATACTTTTCCCAAAAATTATTAGGCATGCTTTCTTTTTTTACCATACAATAGTTACAGATACAATTTAACCAGTTTCTTCGGTTGTATAAAATCTGTAAAAAAAGGCTAGAATTAGGCTGGAGATCCTACAGTAAAAAGCAATGGAAAATCCTTGGAGAAAAAAAAGATTCTGTCTCCTTGACTGTACATTTTAAATCTAAATTAAATTTCTATATCTCAGTGAAGTATTTATACCTGAAAAAGCAGTCGAATTCTGATGTCATATCTGGAATGGGATGAGTAGGGAAAAGAAAATGATAACAATAGGAAAAGTTATTCCTCCTTTCTTTCTCTCATGTCAAAATTATGCTTGACGAACACTTGTGATGTATGGTTCTCCATGCATCTTTCCCCTTCTAGTTATAACCTTTTCAAAACACACACTTTTCTTATGGAAAAAAGCTGCAGATCAAAGCATGACAGTTGACACCACAAAAACAAAGAGACAAGGTTACTGGATCAAACCCAAGAAGCAAAACTGATGAAAAGCCTTCAAGTGCAGAGCAGACTGATGAAAATAAGTGTGTGCTGCATGATTTGAGTAAAAAGAGGCTGAAATTGAAGAGAAGAGGAAAGACCGATGAAAGCCAAGGGCTGAAGACTCATGAAGAAAGTATAAGAAGCTGATGGCTCCAGACTTGGGTTTCAGAAGCAGAAGCTTTACAATGCATTTAAAATCTAGTGGAGAAACCACTGGCTGTGACATCAGAGAAATCACAAGACAGAGGAAAGATACTGAAAAAAAATTTCCTCTCAAGTGTATACTGAAAGTATTGAGAGATGATAACAAAAAAAACCTTTTCACCATTGATCTGGGTGTACTTGAAAGCACATTGCTGTGACTTTGGCTATATTTTTTGCCCTAAAAATGGCCAGACAGGCCACAAATTGTTTAAAATTAGCCAGCCTTTATAATGGGCTCTTAAGCAAAACATGTATATTCAGATTCTTTTGCTCAAGTCCTTACTAAATCCAGAACGGAATATTAGAAGTTACTCTAAGATTGTAACTTACCCTTCTGTAAATCATGTGATATCACAGGTAATGCAATTTCATTCCCACACATTTTGATGATAAATCTAATCAATATTGGCAGAAAGACATTTCTTTCCTTATAAATTTCACCACGCAACTTCACAACTAAATAGAATTGGGATCCCAGAAATCCCAACCCTTATGCCATTAAAAAGCCACTTAAATATTTTCTTACCCTTCCCCATCCATGCATGTGAAATCCAGCATGTGAAGTGTGGGTGGAAGAATTTCTTACTTTTACCTTATAAAAGCAACTGAATTGTAACCACAGATTGCTGCATTAGAGTAAGACCTTTAAAACACCACAAAAACAGGAAACAAAGTAAGGAAGACTTTTATGTTGCAGATGCCTTGAATTCTTCTATCGTGTTCAGGTACTGCACATTCTTCTACCTTGTAGGCATCTGTCAGTCAGCACAGCAGACGACATGAATGACATGAGGATAATGAAATGAGAGTTTAAAAATATTTCTGTCTGAATGTTTATGTCACTTCTAAGTCATGACTTAAGAGAGGGAAAGAAAATTTAAAACAGTGGTTGCAAGAACTTGGCATATCAAGAGGATTGCAGAAGAGGAAAATTAGTTTGACATCAAACCACACTGTTTGTACCACAAAACATCCAGCTAATAAAGGGTGATTCCATTAAAATCAAAATTCCTCCACTGTGCAGTCATTCAGTCCTGTCCCAGTTTTACAAAGTGCCCAGTGATTTAGTTATACTTTCGATATTTACTCTTTTTTTAACTGAATTTTTGGTAAATTCAAAACTTGCCAGGAACAAGAGTCAGATTCACTGAAGTTTCAGATAAGGCAAGGGCACATTCCCAGGCTGTGGAAAATCCCATTCCCTTTTCTGTCAAAAAGAATTTGACCCTATGTTATCCAGATTCACCAGAAGGAGCCCAAGGTACCACGCCTCTTCCCGAAGGCACCCACTCTGCACACTGGGCTCTGCTTCCAAACCCCTTCCTCCTGCAGGCATTGTAAACCTGCCAAGGTGCTGATGAACACATTCCATCTTTAGGGTCGTACTGCTGGGGTGGGGACAGAAAATTTGAAGTGCTAGCACCCTCTTCCCTTGGTCAGGGGGTCAGGCCAATATGTACCCACCCACCACATTTCAAGAGGACCTCACGGTGAATCGAGGAGGAAGACAAAAAAGAGCAGAAGTTACAAATTTGTGTTCAGGGTATATTTGATAATAATGGCCAGGGATGGGGGAAGTGAACACTTGAGCACATAAACTTCTGTATCTGCTTCCCAATAAGAGGGTGTTGGTTTTTTGTATGCCTTACTCCCCTGCTCCTGGAATTTATCTTTACTTTTCTCTCCTGGCACACACAGGATGTTAACAGCCCACCACTAAAGCTGAACACTGCAAATATCCTCCTGAGAAGAGTACAGGTCCAAAGTTTCTTCAGGCAACCACCTCTTACAATAATTTCATAGAGATCTTGGGAAAAATATGTCATAAATTACTGTCTGTGAGATTAACATCCCTTAGATAATTTCTATACATCAGGAATAGGACTCATGATCCAGAATATTCCAGAATTTTAGTCAAATACTTTTTGGGTCTTCAAAGTCTTGCCAGCCCTACATGCATGGGAGCAGAGTATATTGATACATTTGAAGGTGTCACCCAGATGGGTCCCTTGTTCCTGTAATGCTTCTGATACCAGGCAGGTTTTAGAAAAAGGGGCAGCTGTTATCTTCTATCAGCTACCACTCAGCAGGGGCTCTGGAGCCTGGCAGGTCAGCTCTGTATCCCAGACCACAATGTCAGCTCACATAAAACATATTACTCTATCAAAACTGGAGCTCATTTGATGTGCCTGCACACTGCATTGAAATGTGCCCTAAGAAAGGGAATATTTTAAATAGTATTTGCACATTTTGATGTAATAAGCAAAATCTCCTGACTACCATATGAACTCAGGACTTAAACAGATGTAAAGTGGAATCATATTCTTGAAATGAAGAGAAGGCTCTTCAAGTTGCACCATGCTGCACCTTCAATACATTATATAAATTCAAAATCAGGGATTTGTCAGCACAGACAAAGAAATTGCCTTTCCTCCAGGCTTTCTGTCTTCTGAGTAATAAACCAAGTTACTTCATAGTACCATGCAGACAATAAAACCAAACCAAAGTCACCACATCAAAACCAACACACGAATATGTGGGAGTGAAGAGATATTATTTGTCTCCTGCTTCTTTACTGCTTTGAAATTCATTAATAGTTCCCGAGTAACAAAATTTCAATGACTTTTAGAAGCCACATGAATTACTTATATGGAGTAACTTCTGTTTAAGAAATTACTTTTTGTGCATTAGACACAGTGACATTTCTCATAAAGAGAAAAACAGAAGTACAGAATATGCAGCTAGGGAATTGTTTGGACAAATAGTGCAAGTTTAAATTTTGATCTGGTACTATTAGGTGAAAGAGCACTGCATGTAGATAAAATTCATTAAAAATGCATTTTTTGTGAACAATTAGTATCCAAGATAAGGACTCCTGGTACATGGGACCTGTCCTAATAGAATTCTATCACCTGAATATTCAAGGGACAGTGTGAGCAAAGTGCAATTGGCTGAAGTAAATGTGTCCAGAATCTGAGGTGACTGGAGTAACACAGGTTTTCCACTACTGTTTCAGGGCTATTTGGATAGCCTGTGATTCAAACTATATATATAGCAGTGATATACAAATTCAAGGCAAGAAAGAACAGAAGGGCTTCATGTTTGTAGTTTGCAAACATCAGTAAGGGACTGCTGCTCTTGATGACCTTTAATTTAAAATAAAACTACCAGAAAATTGTAAATTAATTAGTTTCATTTAAATCCATGCTGATTTTGTAAACTAAAAATGGCTTTTTTTCATTTTTCTTTATAGGGAAAATAAAAAGTTATTTAGTTGGCTCACTGTGAGATGAGCTCTATTGGCCCAGTGGATGTGATCTCTCAGAGAAAATATATCTGTATGGACATTTGTGCCTGGCAGGCTCTGTCTGAAGACAAAATGTCAGTTTCTGCTGAAAAAGGGTATGGGAGCCCTTTGCTGTAAAGCAATTATGAGCAGATAAGTCAGAGCAAGAATGCTGGATCCACCAAGGCAGGGCTGAGTCTGGGAAACTGTGATCAGCTCCTGTTTCTCACACAACATCTGCTGCAATGGGGATTTCTCAACACGCACCATTAAAGTGCTGGCCCAGTAAGATTCAGGAAGCATCTTCTCTGTTTCACTGGAGAAGCTTTGCTTCAAAGGGCAAACCTACTAGTCTCAGGAAATAAGAACCTGGAACTTGCAGAGAAAAGGATGTGGAGTAAACAGGGAGCTGGCAGATGTAGCTGCATGCCAGGGATGATCCCACCAGCCCATAAATATTGATGACTTTGCAGTCTCTGAATGCAGATTATTCAGGACGCTGAAGCCTGCAGCTGCACATTCACAGCTTGCTGCTCTCTGAAAGAGCATTCCTGAGAATGTGCATCCGCCTGTCTGAGAATCCCCCACTGCTCTTTTTAACTCTGCTGAAACAACGCTCTTCTCCTTCTGGAATTTATATTTTATCAAAATAATTCAAAAAGGCAAACAAAATATTTCTTTTGCTAAACTCATTTGCAAACAGCTATAACTTTGCTGTAAAAACAGGGTGCTACAAGAGAGGGGATAAAACTCTCCCCCTTTTTTCCTCTATTGCATATATGTCCTTCATATAACTATTTTTGTTGAAGTCTGTTTAATACAAATAAGCAGAAATAACTAGAGAGCAGTTCATTCATGGGTGTATCACGTGTAATCTTAATGTATTTGGCGATAACATCACCACTTCACTTGGGTATGTAACCAGTTAAACACTGCAACTCAGACATCCTTAAGAGAAATTAATTTAAAATTCATGCTGGATCCTTAATTCAATAAGCCAAGATTGGAGCTGACATTCTGAGGATAATAAAGAAACCTAGGAAAGTACTGAAGTCCAAACAAGGACAAGCCAAACCACAAAGGATTCAGCAGAGTATTTCAGCATTTCTGAGAAAAAGTAAAGTATTAGGAACTCAGAGCCCATCAGGGGTTGGCTCATGTTTTAAGCATAAAAGTTAAAATGCTGCCATTTTGCTTTAATTCTATGACAAAAGTAGCAATGCCTCAATATCTGCTTATCACTTTGAGATAAATAAATAGTTAATTTATTATTATATATATCACATCGGAATACACCTACTCACATACGTATTTATGGCTACAGATGCATATATATACACAGACACACTCTACTATCATTCCTCTATACATGGCTATCACAAATTCATGCTTAAGTCCTGATTGTCTCACATTAAGTAAGGTCTTACTCTGCATGTATTTTTAATGGCCTACCTGTGCTCCCTGTTTTCTGTGTTCCAACAGGGTCATGGTCTCTCAATCAGCATTTGTAAAAATACTCATAGGTATAACAGAGTTGCTTTAAGCACTCTGAACATGGAACTTTTTCCATGTGGAAAAAGAGGCTGGAGCTCAGGCTATTAAATCAGATCTATTCTGGACAACAATGACATGTGTTTTAAATTTTCACAGAACTTCAAACATGTATAAGGGCTTTCCTGAGAAGAGATGCTTCCCTTCACTGGGGTCTAGCACAGAAAGTGCAAATTAAATTAGGGCTGAAATTGGTCGCAGGGGTGTAGTGTTACTGCATCTTGCAAACAATCTTGTGCCTCAAACGGCATCAAAGAATTATCATTTCACCGTAGGCGTTTTTGCCGGGTGTCAGACACCACAGCTTCCTTGTTCATGAAAGGAGTTTGCTGCTGAAATGCCTCTTTAAAAGCTTGGATTTGACTTTCTGTTATCGATTACCATAAGCTTTAGAGGTTAATAAGTTAATTGGCAATTATTTTTGAACATTAATTTTACTTTCAGTTAAGGTCCCACTGAAATAGACATAAAAATGTTTTGTGTGTGATGTTCTCAGCTCCTTCTGGAATCAAACTTCTTGTCTGAGCTCAGAACAGTCCTTTCTAATGCAGCTGCACTAGCAATGGTCTGTGCTTCTGTGTCCTGGTTTTGTTTCCAGCTAACTGGCAGTTCAAACTCAGAAGCAATTCCTGTTGACCATATATGTGGAAATCTGAAACTGATAAAATAGTTTGAAGAAACTCTTCCATGGACTCCCACCAATGTGTGTCAGACTGACTCTTTCTTCTTTGCTCCTTTATCTCCTTTTGTCCCTGTCTACAGCTTGCTTGCTTACAGTAGGATCATCACTAATGCCTTCCAAAACTTTACCAGAGAAACTACAAGCAGTATGATCTCATGCTGAAAGCACATCCAAACACTGTACACAATGTACAAAAAATAAGATACCAGGTTTGAATTCAATTTTTAAAAAATTACCTCTTTTTTTTTCTTTTCTTTTCATTTGCCTCTCTTGTATCATTAAAGCAACCTGATAAAATACTTTTTTGAAAACTTAGGGCACAGTAATTGATTAGCCCTACCCCTTTCTGCTGTGGAAATCTCTGGGACTCCACACAAGCTGCAAATGCTAACCACCTGTCCAGATAAAACCCAAGGGACCTGAAACTGCAGGTCTTCTTCAAGAAAACCTGCTAGATTGGTATATGTTCTTCTGCAGCTTAGGCTTTGTCCTCTGGCTCTCTCTTAGCTTTCCTTTTTTAATAACAAAGTACTTGCACATTTGCATTAATATTAATTCCGTTTAATTTAACATTTTAATCTTATTTCTATGTACTCCAGTGCCTCAAGTCAAGGTTTTCTGCAGCTTGACAAACCTTCAGTTTTGCTTGACTGCAAATGATTCATCTTTCCTTTAGCAATAATATTTATTTCTACATTCACTTCATAAGCCCTCAGTCTGTTGACACCAGCATGGTACCATTACCAATGGTATAAACAAAGAAAAATTATAACACTGAGACCAAATCAAACTTGTGCACAGTGTCTGTGGTTGAATTTTAAATGGATGCAGCTCCAGAGAGTTTATCCACATAAAAGTAATAATTAACATTCCTGGAGTAATAACTGCTCGGCCACATTTCAAACTGCTAGCTCAGATATTTGCATGCTTCCAATATGAGCACGATACGGCTCAGTCTTAAAGCTGCCAAAGCACAGTAGGTTACTCAGCATGCATAAAAAGAACTGACATTACATTCAGTGGGGACTTTATCTTGTTTGAATAATCCTCCCATTTCAGCATGCAATGTGTTTCATTTGAGCAAAGTCAGAGAATACGAAATAATGTGAAGTAATTATGCTATTAAATGTTGCTATTACTTTTTAAGCCCTCTGTCTCAAAGCATAAATACTTTTCTCAAGGCTAAAAATTGTCAGCAGAAGATCAAATGCATCTATTGAGTAACCTCGTTAAAGTCAATGAAGTTTCCTGAAGACTGAGACTGGTCCCTTACTCCACTACACTCAGAACTAGGAAAACCACAGGAATATCAATACATTCTTTGCTTCCAGTTGGTGTTGATTTGCATTTCTAGAACACCTCCTTTTGCAATTCTCAAAATATTTTACAATCCTGTACAGAATAGAAGAGTTCTCTTTACCAGCATCTAGCACATGGCTGGTTGTACCTGTCCACGCTGAGACCCACAGCTGTAACTGTGCCTGGAGGTCAGCACCTGCCTGTGTCAGCAGAGCATCCACTCTGGCTGCAGTCTCACTGGGCTCTCTGTGTTAAACTCACCTGGTCAGGGAACAGAAATGACACTTTCAAGTATATTTAAAAAGAAACAGATGTCTAATGTTTTCCAGTAATTCCTGTTTCGAAAATTCTCTCCTGCAGTGGCAAACAAATCATAGTCCTGCAGTTTCAAGTTCATCCCTAAGGCCCAATCCAGGCATTGCACTGTAGAGGGACTTCCTGAGAAGTGTGCACAACTGCAACCTCTTACTGAAAACCATAGTGAAGTACCGGGTATAGTAGTGGCTGTGAGCCATTCAGCCAGTAGATTTTAATTACTGCTGATTACTATTTGATGATCAGCTATGTTCAACAGGAGTTTGTAACCCCTCTTCTTACACTCCACAGAAGGCAGCAATGGATAGTTACAGGGAATGAGGCAGCCATGTTTGGTTTTATTGTAACTACCAAAGAGGCCCCTTGTCCTTACAGTTTATTCCCAGCCAAGAACTAAGCATAACGGGGAAACAAGAGGGAAGAAAGTCAGAATTGTTAACTGACAAAACATCATCTTGCCACTCCCCACAAAGATGTTAATAAAAATTGTGCTCACTTCTTAAAGTTTCCTTACTATTTAACAGCTTAGCTGCAAACACTTTTTCTGCCTTCCCATATTACTTTCTGTTTATTTTCCTGGCTTTTCCTTGTGCCTCAGCCCTCAACAGGAAGCATTCCTTACAAGAACATCTTGTATTGTTGTGGCAATGTCACATGCCTTATTGAAGGAAAGACTTGCAGGAATTTATAAGGTAGAGGGTTACTTACTAACCCAACATATGAAAAATCCTATTTCAGAGATTGCAAATGAATACATTATCCAGTGACTGCCATCTGAGCCGTTGTGCAGAGCCAGTCTGCGTGTACCAGCTGATATGAATGTGTCGATCTGGTAAAGCATTGACATTTGAATGTAAAGTTAATCTCCTGAGCAACTACATACAGTCTCAAGTGCTGTGCTGGACTGTAGCCACACAACCTGAAACAAAACTCGTGGAACTTGATCAGCGTATTTTAAATAACTTCAGTGGATTCTGGATCAGGTCCATGCTGTCTGCTAGAGGTATTGGCTACATTTTTCCAAATAAAAGAAGTTAGGAATAATATATCAAAACCTTTGATCCAGGACTAGCAGGCCCAGGAATTAAGACTCAGTCCCTTTATATGATGAATTTACAGATTTCCTGACTTAGGAAACATGAAAAACACTGACAAATACTTATGTTGACATACAAATAAGTACAAGAGACCAAAGGGTAGAAAAGGCATTTTAATCCTCTAAAAATATTGAACCATTCCAGAGCAGAGAGTCTAATGATTTCAGTCCCCAGTTGTTTATATAGCCCTAAACCCTGTATCCATGATGACATTTCATTTTACATCATTTGTTTCTTTAATCAGTTGTGTTTCATAAAAACAGTCTTTCAGCCAGGTCAGCAGGGAATGTGCTGAGCTACCATGAGCAACAACTGGAGTCACTGATTTCATCTGCCTGCTTGCAGACGGAGCATGTCTGTGTGATCACAACGCAGCTGCCTGGGGAGCGCTGTCTGAAGCCGCTGTGTATCCCAATCCATTACCCTGCCCAGGCTTTCAGCAGTAGGATGTGTTTATTCATCCCTAGCCATTGCTTTAGAAAACACTCTAAAATTGGGTTTGGCCCTTTTTGCTTATTATTTAATACTTTTCAATGGGGCCAAGTCTTGCCTTCATAAGTAAAAAAACCACAAATGTCTTCTTAATGTCTGTGGCACCCTTCATCTCTGCTGAGAGTAGTTTTTGACCCTGTCACATGCTAATTGAATTGGTCCTCCTAGCATGGCAATTACTGTAGCCTTTGAGTGCCTTCCAATGTTCATTAAATAATGTGACTTCATATCCCTTAGGTGTCATTTCTTTTTTCATCTCCCCCCAGAGAAGGTATGTGCACAGTAGAGCACCTTGGACACAGTGTCTGTAGCTTGGTGCTGTATGTTTTCATGTATGTTTTCAGACTAGCCATTTTTTTCAGGGCAAGTTTCTCCTGGAATATGAATATAGTTTCCAGACTCAAATGGGGCAAATATCTCATAAGTTAGCTTGCTATGCTGGAAACACTTCATTCGTTGAAACTAATTACATTCACCAAAACAGGCAAGTGTATAAAAAACTCAACATAAGCATATAGATAAAAAGGAGTTCTTTTAAGAAAACATTTCTTTTACAGAAACAAAAGAACTTAACATGCCCCTTAGATTTTTAACGGGTCAGCTACTGATCGGTATTTATAGCTGCTAAAACCTGTTTTCAGCATTGAACCAAACAATCCCCTGGCTCCAATTACTGTTATCCAGAGAGTACCCCAGAAGGTAGCAGCCACAAACAGAGGGGCCAGCCAGAAAAGAAGAAAAGTAATTTAGTGATTCTTTTGATCCCTCCTTGTCTTATTGTTGGATGGTTTGAGCAGAACCATCCCAGATTCTGCCTGTACTTGTGTTCATTCAGATTTCTCCAGCACAACTCTTCTTAAAAATAGCCAACAAAACACTAATCAAGTAATTCACCTCCCTTGGGGATTTTCAAGTAAAATTACCTCCAAACATTTCTTTTACTAAGATGCATGTTTGTATCTACTGAGTAACTATGAAATTCCTTCCATCTGCTGTCATCGCACCTGATTAAACATCACTTACGTACTGTATTTGCAATATTTGTATTATTTTTATACTGATTACTTGCATGCTGGCACTAATCAAAGAGCTCCAGCTGTAACTGCAACAACACAGAACTTTCAAAATACCAGACAGAAAGATAGACTCTACTCCAAAGACTATCTGATTTAAATTGGACATGGACAAATATTTTTCATGTTTCTCCTGCTGTTCTTCCCCAAGTGACCTCCAACATAGCTTTGGTGGCCTGAAGCTTCCCAAAATGTCCTACAATCTATCATGGTCCTTGTGACTATTTTGGGGTACCTGAAAGTGATGCAAGACTATGAAAAAGTGTTGCTCCTGAGCCTATTGATGAAATCCTCCTTTTTCCACTAGAGATGGGCATAGGTTAGCACACATGTGGTTAATTTGACACATTCTAGAATTTAATGTCTGTATTGGTTTCTTGTTTGATTTACAAGTGGAGACACAGAACAGGATGCTTTTTCATGGAAAATTAATTTTATGATTTTTGACATGATTACTGAGTAAGGAGAGGAAATGGATTTCAGTCTTTTATCAGCAATATCATATGTTGCATCATCACACAGCAGTCAGAGAAGTAAAACTAACTAAATAAAATGCACCTTTGAGTACAAAACATATATGCTTAGAGTGTTGTCAATCTCTTAGAATGGTAACATAAATGCTAGGTTGAATGATCCAAGGATTTACTTCCTTTTTTTTTTTTGCAAATATTTCCAACCTACCTAGGATTAAAAGGCAAGAATGGTACTCATGTTTTCTAGCTTAACAACTAAGTTGGATACCTATCTTCCTTAAAAAAAGTATTACACTGAATTTATTGTGATGGAGTTGAGAAAACAACACAAAACTTATTCATTTTTATGTTTCTTCAGCTGTACTTGCAGATCATAGTAACCAAGATGTCCTTATGGCTCCCAATTCCTCTCAGCCCTGCAGAATCAGTGAGATGAGTTAAATTTTTTTGCAAAGAATTAGAAAGAACTGTTTACTAGATTTCAGTTCATTAGACTGCAGAGCTTACACAGGTGTCAGAGGGCATTTTGTTGCCTGCAGGCACTTTATTGCTGTTAAAGACAACCGAGGGGGTAGAATGCCACGTAACCTCAGTGACATGCATTTATCAAACTGGCAGCTAAGCGACTTCTATTTATAGTGTTGCATGTAGATCTCTGGAAGATAAAAATCATACAAACTCACAAGCTCCTTTTTGGCTTTTTTTCCTTTCTTTCTGTCTTTTATTTTTCTTTTTTCTTTTTTTTTTTTTCTTTTTTTCTTCCTTTCAGAGCAAGGCTCTTCTCCAAGGCTGGAAAGTCTCTGAGACTCCACAGGAGTGTTACCATGGAGTTTCATGGGCTTGGGCTCAAGCCGTAAATATTTAAGTGGAAATAGTAAAATGAAAAACAAAAGATGGCCAGATGCCCAAATGAAACCATCTATAGCCTGCTTGAGCTGGAGATAAGGTTAATGTGACATTCAAGATAAAGTAAAAGCAACATTTTAATTAACACATTTTCATGTCCTATCACAAAGCTGCACTTGCCTTCATAATGGAATCGACTCTTCTTTTAATATTAGCTTTCTCTCAACAAAAGCAGCTTTCAACAAGCAGTTGGGTGGGGGGATCACATATTTTGTTTTAATAAAATAGAAATAGCAAGGATATAAAAATATGAATTTTGAAAGCCAAGCCTCGGTTTCCCAGTGGGAGGAAGTTCAAGTGTGCCAATTTCCAATAGCTATGGGTTAGGATGCTGTGAGCATGCATGGTGTTTATTGACTTCCAAATTAAAGCAGTCAATCTCAAGGAAAAGTGGAGTAATGGAGGCCATTCTTTCATTTTCACACTGTGTATGTAAAATAGTAACAATCAGCAAAACTTTACTGAATGGACTGCCACCACTGCGGTCATAAGTTTCACTCCTTCTTTGTTTATCTTGTTCTGCTTTTCAGCTTTTTTCTCTGCATCTTTCAATCAATCCTATCCTTCTCCACAACCAACAAGTAACCCTACATGTCTCTTGGATTGATTTATATTTATTACTCACTGCAGTCATTCTCCTTCATTTGTTTTCCAGATGACTGTTAGTAAAACTGTGTGAATCATTCACAATGAACAATTTAATCAGCAAATCTGCCTTCTTTTTATGTTCTGTTTTCCTCCAACTAATTCTTTCTTTTGAAGTATTCACCCGCTAAGGGCTGGCATTGCAGGTGAGTGCTTGTGTAGCTACTGTTAAGCAAGAAATGCAGAAGTTCCAGCCTTATCCTTCAGACAAAGCTATTGCCCACCAATTATGAACCAAACAAAATCAATTGAGATGTCTGGAGTACAGCTCTTAGCCTTTTTTCCTATAACTTGTCTTCTTCTTCCTCTCAAAGCCTGGTCCAGATCTTATAGGCTCCTGTATCTTCACTTTGTCACACTGTACTACCCAGTATTTAGGTTTCAATTAGTTTTGATTGTTCTTTTTCTGTGCAATTATCATAGCTTAGAAACATACTGTCCCAGTTACAAAACCAGCATTTGTTTCCTACAATAGTTCTGCAGTTCTCTGCCTCCATGACTGTTCCTGCTAGGAACTTTTTACTACACTATCCCATCTCAGCAAACACAAAATCCAGAGAGGGATGAACACAAGCCCTCTGAAGCCTGCTTCAATGAGTGATTTTGTATCTTATTGCCCATGTGTGTTCATCAGTTTTTTACAAAATAATTTGCCTAGTGCCTCCATTAGCTTTCTCACCCTGATATCACAGGAAAAAACACTGCCCTTCTCTGTGTCTGCAAAAAGTCAGACACTCCAGGGCAATCACATGGTGGGGGTGCAACTCTTTCACCTTTAAAATTCCTTTTTTATTTTCACAGACTTCTCCTACAATCTTCAAATGCAAAATGTCTGCAGCTTATAGCTTTTTATCTTACACAGTCAATGCAGATATTTATACAGTATTGAATTAGATTATGTTAGGAAAGCAGGCATGTAGATACCACATGTATGTGAAAGACTGTGTCTGGTAGAATAAGAAGACATGGGTTGGTGGATCTACCACCCTAATATTTGCTGACAAAAAAGCTCTGACAAATCCTTTTGCCATCTGATTATTTATCACTTATTTCTTTGTCAGAAAATAGAGAAGATATTTAAGAGAAAAGGAGGAGCACAATCTCATTTGGTCCAGTGGGCCATGGTTTACACTCACCTGCTGTATCACACAAAGCATCAATAACGCATTTCAGCAGGACAGAATTCTGGCTCTGGTCATGGAGAAGCTCCAGTGAAGGCAGTGGCACCATTTCATAATTACATGAAGGGAACTCCTAACATTCTTCTCTCTC